>NW_023276806.1:105597628-105960128 GCF_003668045.3 Cricetulus griseus
AACTCAGAAGTTAGGAATGCTTGCTGCTTTTCCCAAGAACATGAGTAGGGTTTCCTCTGTCCAGGTCAAGTGGTAACCAGGCACCTGTAGAATTATTATATCCTCTTTGGCATCTTCAGCCAAACTCCCAAAAGTAATGTTCAGTCAGAGACACACAGCTTAACACATAAATCAATAGAAAAATAGAGTAAATACAAACTGTAACTTTGAAGAAATTTCAACATTTTTGGTCAAATTTTAAACATAATAATACTATGGGGAATGCATTCTTCAAGTATATAATAATACGTTTCTAGAGTGTGTAAGAATCTCCTAACATTATACATATCTGGCTAATTCTTGGAACTGCATGCCTAATAGGTGAATCAAGAAAGCATATCTTGTTTTGTATAAATATACAGAGCATTTTATATTTAATTTCTAAAATACTGAAACATAGAAGGATTTGTTTTTCACATTTAAGATTTTTATTTATATGAGTGCATATGTACAAGCACATGAGTGCAGAGGCCTTGCGTGTCAGAGGTGAAATATCTTTCTGGAGCTGGACTTAGAGGCAGTTGTGCACAGCCATATGTTGGTTCTGGGAACTGTGCCTGAGTCCAAGCAGGGGATGACTGTGAGCAACTGAGCTTCCTTCTTAAACGCTGAAGCATTGCCTCATCCCCTGGAAGGGATTTCAACAAAAAATTACATCATTTAATGTATTACCAGTTTATTCTACAAATAAAGATGCAAAACAACTATTTTTAAATATTTGATTTTCCTCTCAAAATGGCAATAATTGGATAATGAGTTTTATGGCATGCTGACTTTTATGACTGCTTTATATATATATATATATATATATATATATATATATATATATATATATATGCAGGTTTGGTAAATGACAGCTGTTATCTGTTTTCAATTTAAATTGGGAGAATAAGTAAAGCATTATTGTTGGTTATGTGATTTCCATGTTTTCACTTTACATAAGGATGACAAAGTAAAACTGAAGCAACTATTTCTTATTTGTCACAATAATTAGACATAGAAATAGCAACTGTTCATAACAGAGTGATGATCACACACTGGTACAGTAGAAAATCTTTTCTCAGGAAATTCAAATAACAATGATTCAGAAACTGAAAGTGCTTTTTGATACTGTGATACTATGAGAGTGTGAAAGGGGATGGTCTCCCTAGCTCTCTGGCCAGTTTAGGCAATAGAGAAAGAGATAAGATCTCTCTCTCTCTCTCTCTCTCTCTCTCTCTCTCTCTCTCTCTGTCTGTCTCTCTCTCTCTGGACTCAGTGCACTTTTGCAGATACAAACCTCAAACTCAACTGTGTACATGCACCAATACATGTAAACATAAATCCCACACCAAATTTTTAAATATGAAAAAATCCTGTGAGTTAAATAAGACAATCAAGTCAGTATTGTTTTCCTTGAATGTCAGACATCATTTTAAATTTTATAAAATGATAGCATTTGTCTCAGTAAAACCAGTCTCTGTTTTTGAATTTCAAGGTACATAGGGAAGGTCAACACTTTTCCATGTTTGCTACCTGGGCAATGAGTTGTTGGTGTCTAGTATTTCTTTTTAAAATTTCTTTATTTTATTCATATAATATATCTTGATCATACTCTCTTGCCAGCCCCAACTCTACCCAAATCCTCTCACTTCTCTCCCTACCAAATTCCATGTTCATTCCAGAAATATGAAACACTTTGTGAATTTGTGTGCCATCCTTGTACAGCTTCATGCTAATGTTCTCTGTACCATTTCACATTTAGTATACTTGCTGCTGGGGTGAGCCTTCCCAGTATACCTTATTTATCTTTTAGATCCACTCTTACTGGACTTCTTTATATATTAAAGAAGGTTGGGTAATTAGTAAGGGGTGTTATTATTTCCACCCCATTTGTAGCATAATTGAACATGGGAAAATTTACCCAATGAGAGCATTCTATTGTTCTTGATAGAAAATACAAAAAAAAAAAGGAGAAGAAGAAGAAGTAAACACATGGACTGAAAAAGGAAGTTGTCAAGCTACAAAATATTAAAATGTTATTTATTTAGGGCCATAATGTTTTTATGTTCTAGAAACAGAGAGCAGTAATGTTTTAAAATAAGAAGAATAGTTCCTATTTTACAATTGTACAGGATGGTATCGAAAGTTTTGTGCTGGATGATGGATAAAAACACTTGCTGTGCAAGCATAAATAAGTCCCCAGCACCCATATCTATAAGCTTATAGCTGTTTTGATTGAAACAGGAGGGTCAAAGGGTCTTGCTGACAGCTAGAGTCGATCCAGGCTCAAGGAGAAACCTTGACTTAAAGGAATAAGGCCTAGAGTTATCAATCAGAAGAAACCCACTATCTTCCTCTACTGCCCTCTGCATGTATTCATACATAACACAACATTTACACACAAAAACATTAACAATAAAACACACCCATAAAAAAGAAGACATACAGTGGTAAAAGAGGGCTCCACAAATTCCATCTACATGTGTGGTGTTAAGAATAATTTATGAAATAGTACATGTGGACATCCAGGGGATTTCTATCTATACAAAACTCTGAAATTTGACTAACAGGGGAAGGAATTCATATCATAATCTGAAAATTTGTATTTACCTTAAAATAATTTGACTAAAATGGTACGCTTATTGAAATATAGCTAAGATTGTGGTCTTCTTGTTAGTTTTGTTCTATATTTCCATTTAATATACCTCAACACAATGCTCTTGGCCACTCTGAAACAGACTGACAACTTTTATATCAAGAAAATAATTGTTTACAATGCTTGATGCTTAATTCATTCATTTCTGGTAATAGTTAACTTTGCTTGGAAATAATTAATTTAAATGAATTATAACCTGCGATTTACATTTGAATTAAAATGATAAATGTTTTAAAATTTTGTATTGCTCAAGTCATGGATGACTTTTTTTCCTGAAAAAACTTCTCAGTGAATGCATGAGTCACTGTTTCTTGTAAATTTAAAAGAAACATGCAATAATTTTATAGCGCTATAAAGAAGGTTATGATTCATAAATTGGATTTTACATGAGGTTAATTGAGATCATTTTGTAAATTTTAAATACAGGTTAAACAGTATTAAATAGTATTAAATAGTTTCAAATCTGTTTGAGTAAATAAAAATGCATAACCTATATTTTCATATGATGTATTTTGTTACATCAAGTCCAACTTAATCATTAATATGTCTTGCACGAGCTCAAGGTGGATAAACACAGCATGGAGGAAGGGAAATGGTCACAAAGTCTCACATCACCTAAGAAGCTATTCTCTGTTGATAATGTTGGCAGAAGGAAGACCAGATTTCTTCAATGGAGTGACAATGAGTACATTAACCACACTATATTTTTTCTTTTAGAGTAAAAATATTCAGCATGTAATAAAGTTATAGTTTTCCTATTGCATTATTTGCTGTAATGCCTTCTTTAAATAAAAATAATATAATAAAATATCATTATCAGTTCTGATTTTTTTCATATAACATCCTTTATCATATTCATTTCCATGTCCAAATATTGCTCAGGTCCTATCCAACCTTCTATACCCACCAACCATATGCTTTCCTATAAAACCCATAAGGATTGGCTTGTATTTTTCAAATATCCTTGAATGTGTGATTTTCAGAAGGTACATGGTTGAGTCACCAGGAAGAAAAACCTTAGAGAAAACTTTCCTTCTCCAGTGCGAGTGTCAGGACAGGCTCCAAAGCTACACAGAGAAACCCTGTCTCGAAAAACCAAAAAAACAAAAAACGAAAAACAAAAAAAACAAAAACAAAAAAGCAAAAACAAACAAACAAACAAAAATCTCACCAAACTGTAACCAAATAAGATAACAGAAAAACTGTGTAAACAATTATATGTTGGCCATCTACTCCTAAACATGAGGATTGTTCTGGAAAGACATACCTAGTTTCACTCCATTGGAGAAAACTGATTGCCCTCTCTGAGCAGGTATAAATCAGAGTTCAGCTGTTAACCTTTATCCTAATTTCGAGGTTTTAATTTATTCATATTTTTGAAATATAACAATATTAAATGTAATAAAAAAGCAAAATCACATCAGAGTTGTATAGGACAAAGCAACAGAAGGGAAAGAGCCCCTAAGTAGGCACAAGAATCAGAGACTTATTTGTTTGCAGACACAAAAATCCCATAAAAACACCATATTGGAAGCCACAGTAAGTATGTGGAGGACCTGGGACAGACCATGCAGGCCCTGCACAAGCTGCCTTCATTCTGTGAGTTCCTTGGGGTTCTCTGAGCTCTGAGGGGAGGGATTTGATGGAGACAACCCATTTAGGGATGTGTATTCCAATCTCTCAATATCTGTGTGTTGTCTGGCAATGCTCCTGTATATCTGTTCCCATCTGCTATACGAGGAACCTTCTCTGGTGATAGCTAAGCAAGGCACTGATCTAGGATACCATTAGGGGTCATTTTATGACTTCATTAATTTATTTTTGAACAACAATATTTAGCTTTACACTAGGTTCCTGGGACAGCAAGTCTTAGGTTCTGACTTTTAGCCAGTTAATTATGCTGGGAACATATGACACTTAAGAAAATATGAAGTAATGTATATTGGTTGTCTAAGCAAACATTTATGAGAATTTTCCTATATTGTAGTTGCAGTGATTACAATTTATATAGCAACCTTAGCAGATTCTGATGTACATCAGTGTAGCTGCAGCGAAGGTGCTTGGTAGATAAAATTCACATCTAAACTTCATATAACATAGGTAATATATATGGAGTTTCATCAGATACGCCAAATTCTTCAAAAGTTGGAAGTGAATTTAAGAAGAAAACTCGGTTTCTTAAGATTGTAATATAGAAATGTTCCCCGAGTTTCTAGCCTGAGAACTATTCTAAAGAATTTAATTTAACTTTATATTTGAGTCTATGTAGTCCTGGCTGTCCCAAAACTCAATATGTAGAACAGGGTGGCCTCAAGTTCTCTGTCTCCTGATTGCTAAGATTTAAGTTGTCTGTGACCATGGCATTCCTATTCTATAAAGTAAACTATATAGAGTTAAACTAGTCTCATTTATAAAATCAGGTAGATTATTTACATAAAAATAGTTAAAATGATTAATGTATATTCATATATATAGTGCATTATGCTGTTCTCAAAAGAGAAAATATCTATTCAATCTCAAATAGGATTGGATTAGGCCTGATGTGGCTTCCTCATAAAATCAAGAGACACAGCTTTGTGAAATGTAACTGCATACAGGTAACTGCCTGTATGTTGCAATAAGTTTTTGAAAGCTATATATAATAACAACACTCTAAATTTGATGACATGTGAACAGACAAGAGAGCCATTTATTATTATGGAGTATCATGTGCTCTGCACACTTTTATATGACTGAGCAACTCCAATTGACACCTACATCACCTAAGTCCTGAGAGAGTATTATCTATGCAATTATTGATTCATAGGTTGTCATTAGGTGACAAGAATATTTAGTTTAATAAAGTAATAAGATCACTGTTGTATACACAGTCCATTATTACACACAGTGGTATAAATACCTGCCCCTTGTGTATATTTCTGCATATGTCTATAGATTGTGAACTATAAACTAAAAATATTCAAAAATGATGCTTGGTGTATTCTTTGAAATGGTTTTTGCTTATATATTTTTTCTCCCAGCTGGCCTTGATCTTTCTATATATCTGAATCAGCCTACATAGTAGACACTGATTATTTAATTTGTTGATAAATTATGACATGCTGCAGGATAAAATATGAATTTTATTCTTCAGAGAATGAATATTCATCACCTTAAACTGTCTCACCCATTGCTTCTTCTCTGAGCTTAATTATCTATTAGAAGTGAAGTCACTGCAAAACTTTTTGCACAGGATTAAAGGCCAAATGAGCTCTTATTCCCTATCAAACAAATCTTTCTTTGCATTATCTAATGTTAGGTGAGAGCCATATCAAGAAAATGTCCCTTCAAAATCCCTTATTTGGTCATTTAGATACACAGAAAATGTGTAGCAAAAGTTGATGATAGATTTAATGCTGTTTCATTACGTTAGATTTTGTCTTTAATATATTCATATATGAAACTATTAAAATTCTGTCATAGAGGTATGTAACGTATTTCTTGTTTAAGAAGTTTATGTAAGTGTGTGTTCTTGGCATAATAACATGTGTCTGAGAGTGTGTATCCATGTGCACACCTGGGAGCACACACAACAGAGGGCAATAAAAGACATTTGATATCACCTTCTATTATGCTCCACCATTGTGACAGTTTGTCACTGAATCTGAATTTCACTGTTTCTATGAGACTGATAGTCTCAGCATGCCAGGCTGTCCTCTGGGTACTGCAGATCTGAATTCAGGTCTTCTGGATGGCATAGCAAGTGTTTCTACCAAGAGCAGCATCCCTCAACAGGAATTTGAATTTATTTCTGATAAAATAGGAAGCACATTTATAGAACATAATAGATGTACTATAATATACTATATATAATATTATATAATATATAGTTATAATATAAAATTGTAATAGATATAATATTTAATACATGCACTATAATATATGATATATAACATATATAATAGACATATTATAATAGTATATAATAGATATACTCTAAGCATATTTTATTGTACTACCTACATTGCTATCAATGTAATTAATTAACTTGGTGGTGCTAACAAAGAATTAAGAGCCAACATTATCACTTAGGGCTATTCTGTACATGATTGGAAATTGCTTTGTAATAAATTTTACAACTGCCCTTTGACTACCTTGTCAATTTTTGGCCGAAATTTTTTAGTAAAGGTAATTTTTTTCAAAAATTCTCTCTGATCCAAAAACAAATACTGATAAATTATATTGAAATATTCTATATAGAATGTTCTTTGCATATAATTTAAAATAAAATGTGATGTTCATTTCAAATGGACTATCTTTATATTCTATAAATTCTTTGATTAGCTCATTATTATTATTTTCATTAAAAACATATTCATATATTGCAAATTTTGAAGAAAACCAAGTTTGATATGTGTCCAAACAGTTTTGTCATTATCATAATGATTAATATAAGAAAGATTATATTTTAGCATGATTGGTGTTAATTAATACATGTAATTTTAAATGGTAATAGTTTATACATAAAATAAATTAAAATGTTTTATTAAACTATGGGGTTATATTATTCTAATCTGAAAGTAATTATCTGGAAATATAATTAATTAAATAACCCAGTAATAAAGTCAGTGTCATTCATTAAGTGAAACATAATCCTTTGATGAAAAATGCATTTGATAATAAAGGTCAGATATGTAGTCAAACCCATAACTTTTATAATTTTTTTGCTAAAAAATAGATTTAAAACATTTGTATTTATACCTATTTTCTGTCTACCTTTGTATCTTTCACTTTGTAGATACATATCCCATTTCCTAAATTTTTTTCTCAGCCTGTGTCTTAGGTGAACTAGAATTATATTAGAAATGAACTTGTGAACTGTGTTGTGCCTTTCAGATACCATCAATTGATATGAAAGCCAAAAGTTGCGAAAGATCATGTAAAACAATGGCTTGATGTTGCTCAGAACCTGAGACTTTACATTGCTAGCTCTCCCTATAAATTGTATGTCTGCAGTTAAAATTATGACAAACCGTAGCTACACAAAAGGTTCCACTTTTAGTCTGCTCACTACTCTTGCCTGGATTGGATGCTGTTTCCAGCACTCACATGGTGGCTCACAACATCCTGTAAAGTCAATTCCATGGGTTCAGATGTCTTGTGTCCTCCATGGACACCTGCATATGTGTAGTGCACATAAACTGAACACAGGGATACATTCATATACAATAAACTAATTATTTTAAAAGTTATGGTAATGGCATTTTAAAGTATATTTTAGATGCTGGCTATTTTAATTACCCAAATATGCATGTTTTAAAATTACTGTTACTGCTATTTTTATAAATCATCATCATATTTCAGGAAACACTTAATAATTCATCCATAAATAATGCTTTCTTTTACCTGTAAATAGTCAAAAGACACAAAAGTGTCATAAACAATTGTTAAATAAAATTGTCTAAATTTTATTGAAGCCTGATTAAATTTAAGTAAATTTGATATTTTAAAAATATGGTAGAGGGGAAGCAAATGTATATTGCATTGTTTTAGTATATCTAAATGCTAGAGACAAAGTATAAAAGGTAAGGTACCTATTGAGAAAGTTGAAATTGAAAGAAAAAGAATAAGAAGTCCCATGATAACTTAAAAAAGACAAAAAATAGCAATCTAGTTTGGCGATAGGAGATTTCATTTTCTCCACAAAACCTGTGAAACTTTTGAGAGGTGTAGGACAATAAAATATAAAATTATGGATGAAATAAAGAATTATTGACCTTCTGTGTCAGAACCCCTAATGGGATAGGTCCCATTCAATCTTGGAGAAAATGTGCAGTTAGTAGATTAGAAACAGCATAGCTACTTGGTTCATGTGACCCCATGATTAAATTCAATATAACCCAGAAGAATGTCCCAAGAGATGTATCAAACTAGAGTTTGAATTCTCAAAGGCTCATTTTCAAGGTGGAAGAAATGGAATAGAGAAAGTGGTCCAGGGAATAATAAATAAACCAGAATAGAGAGAATACTGTGATTAAAGATACAGAAAGGAAACAGAACGTGTTCTCAGCAACATTACAGAGAAGTCTACTGTAAATGTTATTGTCAGACAGGAACCATCTGGGTTTTTTGTTTTGTTTTGTTTTTGGTTGTTGTTGCTCTCTCTTATTTGTTCTACTTCGTTGTCTTCATTTATTGCTAGCCATCACTAAATTCCACATTAAATCTTTTTTAGCTGAAGAATGAATGCACTTTAATAATGATTCTCAGTGTATGATGAGGTACTTCCTTAAAAAAAAGAACAAAGAAATTGTTTCTGGAAGTTTACACAAAGCAAGAAGCTTACACATTTTATTAAGCTGTTAAATAAAACAGTAGACAGACATTGGAACCTCAGCCAATAATATAATGAAATTCAGAAATGCCAAAATATTAGCTTGTAATGGAGATAAAATTAGATTACTCTATCTGCTGTTGCCCAGTTTAACCAATATCTGACTAAACAAATCTCAAATAGATTCTAATTATTTCCACTAAACTATATTTTCCAAGTAGAAGTAAGGAAGATCTGAGACTCTTAAAACAAACAAACAAACAAGCAACCCCATATTAGAACATTTTTTATGAAAATAAGACTAACAATTTTTTGAAATTAAATTTATTCATTTATTTTATATCCCAAGCACAGTTTCCCCTTCCCCATCTCCTCCCATTCTCTGGCCCCCTTCCAGCCCCCCAATCCACTCATGTGTTTTTGTGAGAAAGGGGCAGCCCTTTCTTGGGTTTCACCAAAGCATGGCATATCAAGTTGCTAAACTAAACGCCTCCTGTTGTAGTAAAACTGGACTAGGAATCCCAGTATGGGGTATAGGTTCCTAGAAACCAGAAAAAGTGTTTGGGACAGGCCCTGCCTCTACCACTAGGAGTCCCACAAGTAGATCTAGCTACACAACTGTCTCACATATATAGAGGGCCTAGGTTGGTTTCATGCAGGCTCCCAGCTACATTCCACAGGTACAGAGAGGCTAGGTAACTTGGATATTTTGAGATATTGATTTTCATCAGTTAACACCTTTATTAAAAAGCCATTATTACACTACAAATGACATGGATTATGCAAATAGAACTCATATTGTCATTTATGTTGGCTTCTTTTATATTACCTAATTATGGTATAAAGAAAGTTTCAATTTAATCAATTCATCTATTTCAGCAGTAATAATGAGAAAGGTATGACTCTTTAATTTCCTCAAATATCATATGAAGTTGAACTTGATTTCCTAAGAAAATATACAAATAAAGGTATGAATATTAGTAATGAATAGGGTTAAAATGAAACATTATATTGTTTCATTAAACAAATGATAAAAATCTCATTTGTTGGGAATTGTGTTAACAAAATAAATGAATACAATTCAATTGACACTGTCTACTTTTGCCATGTTGAAAGATTTCTTATTGTATGCACAGCAGAGTTTTACTGGATTGGGATAATCAGAATAATCACAGAAGAGTAAATAGAAAAACACAAGGTTTTCCAGAGTCACAAAGCCAGCTCACAACAGATAAATTTCATCTCTTCAAATTGTCAAGAATTTTAAATGTTGTCACTACTATCAATTGTATTTCAACTATCATAATTTTCATGAGCCATCATAGTAATCTACTCAATCACATCATTTAATTTTGTTTGCTCATGATTATGAACAAGAAGTTATACAGGAAAATATTATATCACCAACATGAAGGAAAAATTATATACCTTGTGGCAAAATGAAAGTAATTTCAAAATATATGCATAACACAAACCTGCTGAAGCTTTAAAAATTCCTAATGTGAATTTCCTTTGTAATAGCACACTGCCAGTGTTTCTTAGGTAAAATATGAATGTGTTCATAAGTGGTTTAGTATAATACTATCTTAGAAAACATCTGTTGGCAAATGCAGTAAGGTAGGCCTGTCATTGTAGCATTTAGTGGCCAGGGCAGGAGGATTGAAGGTTGGATGCTCGACTTGTATATATAGTAATTTGGAGTTCAATTATATTGTATCTTATAAAATTAAGGCAATATTAAGTATAATTTAAAAATATGTATTTTAGAGTTTTATATTTTAAACTACTTCATAGGTTCTATTGCTATAACTACAAGGTAAAAAAAAATACTATCTAAGCTTTTATGTGTCATCCTGAATGAGTTGGCACAGAACATGTGGAACAAGTTGCCTATAGCTTAAGTTCTAAGGTATACTGAACACAGGGTCATAAGCATGAAAATATATATGTATGTGGATTCAAACACATGATCATATTACACATTACTTCCTACTGCATCTAATTCAGTCTCTAAAACTGGATCATTTGAAAATGATTGGATATTGGTTACAAATTCAAAATGTCAGGGAGAGTGTCCCACACTGGAGTGGAAACATTTTTGAATACATTTCAGAAAAATGTCAATGTTCCTTCATAAATATTTGTGATTACTTCAGATATAAGTAATCTCATGTTTTAAATAATTAATGACACTAATTGGGCACAGAGCTAATAATCCATGGGTCTTTATTTCTAATATAATCCTCCTCCCTTCAAAAATGGATGGTGAATGAGCCTGCTTTGAATATATATTATATATATATATATATATATATATATATATATATAGGATATCACTTTTACAAAATTTAAAGGGTTATAGTTAATTACACTGGCGAATATGATCTAATGAAAAATTTCAAAGTAGAGTTGTATTACTCTTGGTTATAAAATGTAAGTAAAGCACTTATAATATTGCAGCTGTTGGTTTTGCTCTTAAAATATACATTTATAGTCAATAGTCCTAATCTTTATAACTATGAAAAATTACCACTGATATTGAAACAATACAAGTGTGTCCTCAAAAATCTTAAGTGCAATGTCCTCTAGCAGTTCTACTTCTTCTTGAGAAATTAAGTAATTGCCTCTAATGATAATAGCATTTCCTAGTTCACAACTACACTGTTCATTATAGGCAAAACAGTAAAATAATAGTAACTCATAAATCAAAGAAATGCAGTGTATGTAAACCATGAGTGATGGTTAAGAATGACTGCCAGATTGACTGAATAGAGAAACACAAGAGAAAATCTTAGCAGGTGTCTATGAGAGGTTTTCCAGAAAGGGGTGTGTGTGGCATCACAACATGCATTTACTGCTTTGAGGGGACATGCCATTGATAGTGGCATCCTTCCTCTGCTACCTGGTATTCTGCACAGGAAACCACAACCTCCCTGCTGGCATTTATGGAAACCTAAATAACAAGCCAAATAATATCATTCACCATTAAGGATATGTCAGACTTTATTGACTCCCAAGTGAGGTATAGCTCCTCTGAGGAGTGGATGGTGGATTGGAATGGGGAAGTTGAGGAGACAGAAGAAGAGGGTGGAGGGGGAACTGGGGTTGGTATGTAAAATGAAAAAAAAATAAAAATGAATAAAATAAAATGATAAAAAGGAAAGGAATTTGGAAAGAGTTGTAGATCAGATAAAATCAGATCAGTGCCCGAGTTCTTGACTTAACATCTACAACGCCTTGAGTTTCATCCCCAGAAAAGACAATTGTGCAATATGTAGCATCAAATGTAAAACTTAATGAATGACTCCTTTAATCAATAATCTATTTGATGAAATTAAAGTATATTATTCCACATAAATGAAGTATCTAACAGAGTCATGTACATAGAATTAAAGACTAGAAGGCTGGCTGTCAAGGAATAAGGGAAAATAAAATGTTAATTAGTGAACAGTGTTTCATTTCAACAATGTGAGGCATGCTCTAGAAAATGCAGTCTAGCTCTGCAATACTGCAGGGAGGCTTAATTACAAAGAAAAATCATCTTTTCCTCATGTTTTAAAAGCCAGGAATATTCCTCCATGACTGTAGAAAGCATTAGGGGAAAAATGAATTTTTTTCTTCTTGTTACTTTCCCAAATTGTAACTTCTTTAACCTCTGCATCTAAAAGAAGCTCAGGATCACTTTTCCATAACAGCTACACCAAAAACCAGTAAATTGAGAAAAAGGTTAATATCTGCAATCAGAAATGTGAAAGAAAATCATGTTGTATGTACAGGGGCATAATCCTCAAGTTGATTTTGCCAATTTCCTGGCATATGTATTTATGAAAGATTGGGCAAAGTTCACTCAGTATTGACCCTAGCCAGGCACTAAATTCTGATAACATAAAACTTAGAATCTTCCTGTAAGTTGAATGAAAGCACTAGATCAGGAATACACAAAGAGAACAAATTGAATTGTGTTCTTTAAATATGGGTTGCAGATTGTATGTATATGAACAGCAACAAGGGGTTGACTTTAATGATGATAGACTCTACTGGTCACATGGTAAGGCTGAGGTTGAGAAAAGGAAGAGCCTCTACCATTCACATGGTTGATCTGGAGCTGAGCCTATCAACTCTCTAGTTGGGTAACACAACTTCAAGCTTTGCTTGAGGCCTGTAATTTAAATTCATAACGCTTGGAGTTAAAATCTGCTTAACTTCTCAATGATACTCTGAGAGCAGAGCACTCATCACGGAACAAGAGTACCAGCTTTGGAAATGCCTGGTAGGCACAAGGCAAGTAAATTCAATCATGAAGCTAAGCCTTGGGATAAGGTAGACTTTTTAGATTTGAGAAGATAAAGAGGCCACTGAAATGAGCTTTGTAACAGGACGCATTTTATACTCTTCTCTCCGACAGAGTATCTCTTCTCCATGGCTTTACCACCACTGCCATAGTTAGAATATACTTCCACCCACTTCAGGATGTTGTTTTATTACTGGAGCTTGATCTTTTCTTTTATCATTGTTTTTGCAAGAACAGTATTATCAAAAGTATTTCACTACCTTGTGTATTTCCAATTTAGAAAAAAAATATACTCCAAAAAAGATGAAGAATATATTCAATCTTGATACACATTTATAAATACTGAACCTAACAGATTTTACAGGGAATCAATTATTTTCAACCCCAGTGTAATGGTAATTGCTATTTTCCATTAACAAGTCTTACTGAAAAAAAAAAACAAACAACAAACAACAAAACAAAAAGAGAAAGAAAAAGAAATCCCTGACACACACACAGGTTAAACTTCAGTCTTTGGAAATAGCATTTTACATATGCTTGTGGTTGATATTGTTCCTATCACCAAAGATACTATCAATTTACCTAAATACTGAGTGAAGAGATTGAAAATACAAATCAGAGATTTGTCATACACATTGTAGTTAAAACAAGACAAAGATTTAGAGTGTAGAGCCCTACAATGAACTTTAAAGAAAGACAGAAAAGAAAGATGGTTTACAATTCAAAAGCTTGGACACACCTGCTAGATATTTTGTGAGTGGGTTCACTGAGAAACAAGCATTTTGACCTGACATGCTACGAACTTGAACAAAAAGGTATTGACCAAGTGAGCTTGTGAGCAGTTTTGATGGAAGAGGTTCTGTTTCCTATTAAGATGTGTGGTAAGTGGGCTCAGCAATTAAAGATAATCTCCTGAAGAAAAGCAGGACTTTTATTACTATGCAGTAAACCCCTTCTAGATTTAACTCTCCTAACCCATTGCTGTTAGCTAACTTACAAGCAGGGACAGACAGTTTAATTTTAATAGAAATTTACTCATTTTCATTTTAAGAGGGCACTTTTCATTGCTTACCTCAGTTTTGTATTGTCTGTACTGTTGCAACTATGACAAAGTATGAGTCTGATAAGCCAGGTTTGAATTACCAAATAGAAATTACACAGATTATGATAATCATCAAGATTATTTCATTAAATTGTTCTTTACTGCTTTCACTTAATTACCATTTGCATAAAAGCATATAATGGTCCAATGTGGTAAATTTTGCAAAATGAGACAGATTTTAGAAAAGAACCATAATAGGCTAAGGTGTATAGAGTTTTGATGATGGTGTTCATGCAGAATTATGGTCCTCTGAGATATGTCTTTTGGTAAAGGGAATGTACACATGTACCTGGAAAAATCTTAGCTGCTAGAAAATTTAGGGAAATAAAATGCTTGTTTTCTAATGATTCCTCTAATAAAAGCACTAGCACACATATCCAACCATTTGATGTTTTGAATTCTTTCTTTTTAAATTTTGTATTGAAGGACCATGCTCTCCACTATTTTTTCAGGTTTGACAATCACGTATTCAATTATTTTTACCTTTTATTTTTAGTGCCTTCTATACTATTGAGGCACATTAACAGCCAATTATTTTGGTGATTGGACCAATAATATGCTGATATATCTAATGCTTTCATTTTGTTGTATAAAACAAAAATTTGCTTGAATTCCTAATGAATTTGTGAGTCAATATATTTAATCTCACATGGGAATACTGACACATCAAAGTCATGAGTATATTACTTATAAAAACAATAACATTCAGTGAAAAGGGAAAGAAAAAGTAATTCCCATTGCTGCTGCTAACTGAAAGAATCACTGAGATGACAACAATAGATGCCAGGGAAATTCTAGTGAGTACAAACATAAAAGAGGGAGAAAGTTCTGTGTCTCTGCATCTATCTGTCATCTATCTATCTGTTGATCTATCTATCTATCTGTGATCATCTATCATCAACCTATCAACTGTTTTATCTACGTATGTATCTACCCACCCTGTCTCTTTCTCTCCTACTTAGAAATTCATTTTGGCAAGATAAATGTAATGTTTTTTGTTTGTTTGTTTGTTTTGCTTTGTTTTCGAGACATGGCTTCTTGGTGCAGCTTTGTAGACCAGACTGATCTCAAACTCACAGAGATCTGCCTGCCTCTACCTCACCAGTTCTGGGAATAAAGGAATAAACCACTCCTGCCCTGCAAGCCTAATGATTTTAATGTGATATTTTTATACTCCATCTTTTAAAAAAAATTGACCAAAGTTCACCTGTTCGTGGGAGTTTTTCCTCTTTATACACATAGGAGGGAGGACTGAGGAAATGGATTTAATTTCAGGGGGTTGCTGAAACTATTTGTAGAATGCTTCCTAGAACATCTAGTTGTGTTACCTCATCCCTAACATCCAATGTATTAATCAGGTTTATAATAGTTGGAAGGTTTTAATCTCACAAGAACTTCAGCAAAACATTTATGATGATGGGCTTGTCAAGCTGGAGAAGCAGTATCCTCAGAAGACACTATATTTACTGTAATAATTTAGAAAACTAAAAACCATGGCTCACACCTGTAAACCCAGTGCTTGGAGAATACAAGTAGGAGGATCAGTAATTCAGCACCATCCTCAGATGCATAGTGAGTTTGTGATCAACCTGAGCTACAGGGGATTCCATCATATAACAAAGAAGCAGAAACAAATAGAATACAAATTTATAGAATTTCAAAATAAATCATCATGTCTTTGTCAAAAGGAAACATAAAATTGTATATTGTAATTTTAAATGAAATTGTCACAAAGTATGATAACATTTTAATGAGCAAGCCTACTTATGGGCTGGCTACAGCTTCCTCTACATGACAGTATGTGAGATAATTGAACAGTTATTACAAATCATATAGCTCCCTCCCATATTATTAATACTGTTACCATTTTCTCATCATCATAATTAAATCTGCTCTACTTATTAGCTCACATTTTATTTATTTAATTTATTTTGCATAACTAAAACATTTTGGTTGTGGAAAGCACTAAAATTGTTAATCACTTATTTCATATCAAGAAATTAGAATGAAATGCCTTTTTTTAGAATTATAGAATTTTTAAAAAGGCAGTTTTGTTGTCCCAATGAAAGGGGGGATTTCATTTATTTCACTATGGGTCATTGATACTTCTAAATTTAAACTGATTTGTAGATGGGATTTTGAAGATTTTAATCCAGGATCTGAATTACATGGAGGTAGAAGAATCACGAGAACAGGCAAATCTGTAACATACGAACTATTCTTACTATACAAGGGAAGCCCTAGAAATTCACTTAATAAGCAAGTTTTCAAATGTTATCTTGTAACTTTTATTATGTGAAAAGAACAGATATGAACAAAGGTCCCTTTTTTCTCGACAGATGCTCCTCTGATGATTCTAGTGTGGGAACTCTCAAGCTTGATCACAAGTAATATCACATTTGGACAATCTGTTAGTTTTCAGGACTTCTGACTATCAGGAGATACTGAAATCCTACAAAATTTCCTGATCTAGATAGAAACAACAAATGTGTTTATCCAATAATCCGGACAAACTTAACCTAGTGACTATTAGAGCTTAGCTAAGATTTCAGCTCTGTCACAATGTTGTGTACATCTCTTGAGAGCAGTTTTAGTAATACTTTTCAATGGCATGGATTAGAGTTCTAGAGAGCAACTCACTGAAGTTCCAAAGTCTCGTTGTCTCAGGGAGAATATTTGTGCAGTGAGGTACACAGTCAGGTAGTGTAGATCTGGTTCATAAAGAAAGAGGAAGGCATTACTAAGGATGAGAGACATAGTGGGGAAAACGGAAATGCTCAAGAGGTGTAAGGGCCAGGGGCCTCCTAGCTCTTTGTAGGCTTTTGCAGATCTCTCTCCTGTATGTGTATTGCAGAGTTTTTCTCCTGCATCATTGGCTTGTAGCTCAGCTGTAAAACGGTTTTCGTCCTTTGCTATAACAGGTTTCTTTCATAGGTTAATCTTGATGTAACATTTTGTAGTCCCTTCTGTACCTCAGTTACTTTGCCAGTGTGAGAAATGATATATCCTGGTCATGCTTCTTAAATATATATATATATATATTATATATATATATATATATATATATATGATATATATATGTGTGTGTGTGTGTGTGTATGTGTGTGTGTATGTATTTGTATTCATTCTATAGTTAATGGAGTTTAAATAACTTCCCTTTATAAATCAATGAGGCCACTCAAGTATTTAATTTTTCACAATGTAGAGTGACAAATCAAACAAAATATTTGTAAATTGTTCTATTAAATTTTTATTGTGTGTGTACATGTGCACATGCAGAGGACAAAGGACAATTTCTATGACTGTATTCTCTTCAGTACATCAAGTGGTTCCTTGGCTTCAAACTCAGTTCATTAGAGTTAGTGGCAAATAACTGCACTCATTAAATCAGCTGGCTGGATCAAATTTGTATATTATATTTCAAAAAAGTTGTCTAAGAAGTGAATGGTAGTGTGTTGAAATAGGCTGTTTGGAAGTAGACATTAAGTAGTGTCACAGAGTAGTATATGAAATATTTTAGATATAAAAATGTAGAAATAATCAAGGAAAGAGCAATGCATTGATTTATCATTGAGCGTGTCTAAAAGTTAATAAGAGATCTTCTGTTCAGATATTAGAAATTTAAAGTGGGTTTTGGTTATTCTTTCTTTTCTTCCTTCTATTTCTATACTGTAGTGTCCTAAAATTGTGCAGTTCAGTAGAATACATGTTGAGTAAGCAAATGCTGCAGCCCAGATGGCACTTGACGGACACAGAAATAGCCAAATGGAAGTAAATGGTGTTTCTCCTTTTGGTTCTTACACTTCTAATGGAATTTTAATTATTGTGTCTTTAAGTTACTTTATTAGTTTTTATTCCCTTCCTTATATTCACCTAATTGTCAGTATTGGACAATTGTTTTCTTTACTTTTTTAAAAAAAGTGAGGAAGGTATCTCACTCACTAAAGTTGGTCTCATATATCCTCTCCCCATTTATTTTTATCATAGTTTAGTAGCACTTGTCTATATCATTTTTAAATATTATATTTGAATCTTTTTATTAACTAAATTTAGAATTTGAAAATAAGTATACATATGTGCTGCACTTTGGTTAGTCTTACTCCTCACCTTAATTTACACTCTCAAAACAAAAAATAATCAGAAAAAAGAAATTCTTAGGATATTTGAAGTAAAATAGATAGCAGGGAAGAACATTACAATATATTACATGCTTTCTTTTACATGAAGTACAGAAATTTAATATTACATATATATTCAAATATTTTTTCTTAATTAAATTTTACATTCCATTCTCAGTCCCCTGACTTCTCTCCTCCCGTTTCCCCCACTTCCCCAATCACCTCCCATTTGCTCCTCAGACAGGGTAATGCATCCCCTAGGAAGTGTACTAAACATCTCCTAACATCTTGTTGAGTCAGGACCACAGCACCTTTCCACTCCCCACAAATCTGTGTCTAGGCTGAGGAAGGTATCTCACTCACTAAATCAGTTTGTGCATGAGTTAGATCTTGGACCCACTACTAGTGGCCTCATATACTGTCCCTGTCACACCATCGTGACCTATAATAAGGGAGTCTAATTTGGTCTTATGCAGGCTCCCCATTTGTTACAACCGAGTCAGTGTTCTTTCACTAGCTCAGGTCTGCTGATTCTCTGGGTTTCCCCATCATGGTCTTGAATCCTTTGATCATATTCTTGCTCCTACCTCATGTTGATTGTACTCCAGGAGCTTGGCCCAATCATTTACTGTGTATTTCTATATTTGCTTACATCTGTTTCTGGAAGAGGGTTCTAACATTTCGGGGGTTGTAGATTGTAGGCTGGATATTGTTTTCTTTATGTTTGGTATCCACTTATGAGTGAGTGATACTATATTTGTTTTTCAGGTTTTGGGTTACCTCACTCAGGATTTTTTTTACTAGTTCTGTCTACTTACTTGCAAATTTTAGGAAGTAATTTTTTTCATATCACTGTGTAGTATTCCATTGTGTAAATATGCAACATTTTCCTTATCCATTCTTCAGTTGAGGGCGATCTAGGTTGTTCCCAAGATCTGGCTACTAAAAATAATGTTTCTATGAACATAGCTGAGCAAATGTCCTTGGGGTATGAAAGTACCTCCTTTGGATATATGTACAACAGTGGTATTACAGGGTCTTGAGGTAGGTTGATCCCTAATTTTCTGAGAAATTGCCATACTGATCTCCACAGCAGCTGTACACTTTGCACTTCCTCTAGCAATTGTGGAGTGTTCCCCTTTCTCCACATCCTCTCCAGCATAAGCTGTCATTGTTGTTTTTGATCTTAGCCATTCTTATCTGTATAAGATGGAATCTCACAGTGGTTTTTATTTTCATTTCCCTGATCACTAAGGATGTTGAGCAATTCATTAATTATCTGTCTGCCATTTGAGACTGTTCTGTTAAGAATTCTAGGTAGGCCCTATCCCAAAGGATATGACAGACTCTGAAGACCCTCTATGGAAGGCCCCACCCTCCCTGGGGGCACAGAAAGGGTATTGGATAGGTAGGATGTTAGTGGGGGGGGTAGGGGAGGAGGGGAGGTAGAGGATGGGATTCACATGTAAAATAATCTTGTTTCTAATTTAAATAAAAAATGGAAATAAAAATTAAAAAGAAAATGTGAGGAGAAAAAAATTCTCAGTTTAGATTTGTACCCTACTTCTAAATTGGGTTACTTGGCAGTTTGATGCCTATTTTCTTGACTTGTTTGTATATTTTGGAGATCAGCCCTCTGTCAGATGTAGGGTTGGAGATCTTTTTCCATTATGCAGAGAGCTGTTTTGTCTTATTAACTGTGTTTTTACTTTACAGCAGATTCTCAGTTTCAGGAAGTCCCATTTATTAATTGTTGCTCTCAGTGTCTGTGTTACTGGTGTTTTGTATAAGAAGTGTTCTTGTGTGCTTATACGTTCAAGTGTATTGCACACTTTCTCTTCGAAGAGGTTCAGTTTAGATGGATTTATATTGAGGTCTTTGATCCCTTTGCACTTGAGTTTTGTACATGGTGATTGATATGGATCTATTTGCATTCTTCTACATGTTGACAGTCATTTTATACCAGCACCATTTGTTGAATATATTTCTTATTTCTATTTTATATTTTTAGCTTCTTCATCAAAATTTTGGTGTTCATACGTGTGTGTGTTGATATCCAGATCTTCAATTCTATTCCATTGGTGTACTTGTCTTTTTTTATGTCAACACTGAACTGTTTTCATTATTATAGCTCTTTAGTAGAGCTTGAAGTCAGGGATGGTGATGCCCCTGGATGATCCTTTATTATACAGGATTATTTTTGTTATCTTGGGTTTTTTGTTTTTCCATATTAAGTTGATTATTGTTCTTTCAAGGTCTCTGAAGAATAGTTCTGGAATATTGATGGGGATTGCATTGAATCTGTAGATTACTTTTGGTAGCATTGCCCTTTTTACTGTTGATCCTACCTATTCAAGAGCATAGGAGATTTTTCCATTTTCTGATAACTTCTTTAATTTCTTTCTTTAAATACATGAATTTCTTGTCTTACAGGTCTTTCACTTGTTTTGTTGGATTTACCCCAAGATATTTTATGTTATTGTGGCTATTGCAAAGGATGATGTTTCTATGAGTCTCTTCTCAGCCTGTTTCTCAACTATATATAGGAGGGCGGCTGATTTCTAGAGATAATCGTGTGTCCTGCTACATTACTTAAGGTGTTTATCAGTTGTAGGAGTTCTCTGGTGGAAGTTTTGGGGTCACATAGTAAACTATCATATCACCAGCAAATAGTGAGAGTTTGACTTGTTCCTTTCCAACTTATCCCTTTGATCTCCACTTGTTGTCTTATTCCTATAGATAGAACCTCTAGTACTATGATGAATAGATACGGAGAGTGTGGACAGCCTTGTCTTGTTCTTGATTTCAGTGAGATAGCTTGAGTGTCTCTCCATTTACTTTTATGGTGGCTGTTATGTTACTGCGTATTGACATTATTATGTTTATGGATGTTCCTTTTAACCATGATGTCTCCAAGGTGTTGAATTTTTCATTTTTTTTTTTAGTGAGAAGATCATGTTTTTTTTTTTTCATTCAATTTGTTTAAATGGTGGATTAAATTGATGGATTTTCATAACTTGAACTATACCTGCATTTCTGGGATAAGTCCTACTTGGATGATTTTTCTGATGTGTCCTTGGATTTGCTTCGCCAATATATTATTGAGTATTTTGCATCTATGTTTATAAGGGATATTGGTTTTTAATTATTGTTCTTTGTTTCATCTTCATATGTTTTTTTGTATCAGGATAACTGTAGCTTCTAAAATGAGTTTGGTGATGTTCCTCCTGTTTCTATTCTGTGGAATAATTTCTGGAATATTGATATAAGTTCTTCTTTGAATATCTGGTAGAATTCTCCACTTAATCCATCTGGGTCTGTTTTTTTTTTTTTTGGTTGGGAGATTATTGGTAATATTTTCTATTTCCATAGGGATCATAGGTGCATTTAAGTTATTTATCTGTTCTTATTTTAACTTTGGTATGTGGTACTGACCTATAAAATTTTTTATCTCCTTAAAGTTTTCCAATTTTGTGGAATACAAGTTTTTGAAATATGACTTAATAATTCTCTGGATTTCCTCTGTGTATGTTGTTATGTCCCCCTTTTCATTTATGATTTTGTTAATTTGGATATTTTCTCTATCTTTTGTTTTGCTTGAATAAAGGTTTGTCTATTTTATTGAGTTTCTCAAAGAGCAAACTATTCATGTCATTGATTCTTTGCATTGTTTTCTTTGTTTCTATTTTATTGATTTCAGTATTCAATTTGGCTATTTATTGCCATCTACTTCTTCTGAGTAATTATGCTTCTTTTTCTTCTATTGCTTTTAGTTGTTCTGTTAATTCACTAGTGAGGCGTTTTTCTAGATATTTTATGTAGGCATCTAATGCCATGAACTTTCCTCTTATCACTGCTTCCATTGTGTCCTATAAATGTGGGTATGTTGTACAGTCATTTTCAATAAATGTTAGGAAGTCTTGTCTTTATTTATTTATTCCTTAACTCAGTGGTAGTTCAGTTGATCATTGCTCAATTTTCATGATTTTGTGGTATTTCTGAAATTAATGTTACCTTTGAATTCTTCCTTTAAGCTGTTGATGATCTGATAGGGTACAGAGGTTTACTCTATTTTTTTTTGTATCTGTTAGGGTTTGCTTTGTAACCTAGTATGTGGTCTATATTTGAGAAGGTTCCATGAGGTGCTGAAAAGAAAATGTATTCTTTTGATTTTGGGTGGAATGTTATACAGGTATCTGTGAAGTTCATTTGAGTCAAAACATCTGTTGGTTCACTTATTTCTCTTTTAAACTTGTCTTGATTATTATGTAATGAGGGATTTTTTTTGAGGGTGCAGTCTATTTGCTGTTCTGTAAACCTCTTGTATTTTCATTGGCTTGTACTTCTTTAAGTTGGGAAAGTTTTCTTCTTTGATTTTGTTGACTATATTGTCTGTGCCTTTGAGTTGGACTTCTTCTATCCCTACTACTCTTATATTTGTCCTTTCCATGTGTCCAGATTGCCTGAACATTTTGTTTTAAGGATTTGTTGGATTTAAATTTTTCTTTGACCAATGAATCTAGTTCCTCTGTCATATCTTCAATGCCTAAAATTCTTCCATCTCTTTGTTTGTGCTTATATTTTTGCCTCCTGATTATTTACCCAGATTTTCCATTTCCAGAAATCTCTCAGTTTGTGTTTTCTTTATTGTCTGTAATTCAGATTTCATGTCTTGAATCATTTCCTTAATTTGTTTGATTTTTTCTTGGTTTTCTAAATGGACTTATTAATCCCTTCCAAGTTTTTGTTTGTCTTTTACTCCATTTATTTAAGGGAATTTTTCATTTCTTCTTTAAGGGCCTCAATAATCCTCATAAAGTTAATTTTTAGTTTGTTTCCTTCTACTTCATCTGTGTTGGGATTTTCAGTTCTTACTGATGTAGCACCACTAGTTTCTAGTTGATAGTTCTGTTGATAGCTCCTTCAGGCACAAATGCAGCAGAACATCTGATAAATGCTCCTCCTGGTGGAAATGGACCCATTGCTCAGGTGGTCACTCCTTGAGGAGCAGTTGGGACTACAGCTCCAGTGAATGCTCCTCTCATTGGAGGTGTAGGTGGGTCTGAGGGTCCAGTGGTTGAGGAGTAGTAGGGTATCTCCAACTGAGAAATGGCAGTGGATGCTAGCTGGGACACAGGTGCTCTTTCTCAGAGGAATATTTTTGATATAGTTTCTGGAAGCTACTGCTGGAAACTGCTGCTGTTGTCTCACTGGGCATTATTCCTTGATCCTGGGCCTAAGGCTGTGGCCTCCCGTTGACATTGCTACTGTATGTGTCTGGGGTTCATGGCTGCCTTGACACTGCTCTGGGCCTAAAACATTGGCCTCCCTCTGAAGTTGCTGCTCTGAGTTGGGATTTGGGCCTCTCAGTGACACTGCTCCAGGCCTGAAGGTAAGGCCTCACTCCAAATAAAATTTTAACTCTATATTCTTGATATCAAAGTGGAGACCATGAGAGGTGAGGGATATGCTGAAAGAGAAGAGACAGTATAACAGTAATAAACTGTGTGTGTCTCTCTCTGTGTGTGGTATGTGTGTATATGTTACGAAAGCAGGATGGGGAATAGGATGGGGGAAGGAAAGAGACCAGAAGGAAGACGGACAGAGATGGAGGAAGATGTATGAGCAGCAAGTGAAAGAAGCATATGCAATAGCTATTTATTTTCTAATGAAAATTAATCAAAATTAAAAGTGATTGTGTATCATTTTCCAACAGTTATTCAAGAATAACCCAGGAACATTTTGTGTACTCAGGGTAAAGCCGAAGTCAAGGAGAGTTTTATTGGCTGGTAAACTGTATAAATCTTCTTCTTCTTCTTCTTCTTCTTCTTCTTCTTCTTCTTCTTCTTCTTCTTCTTCTTCTTCTTCTTCGTCTTCTTCTTCTTCTTCTTCGTCTTCTTCTTCTTCTTCTTCCTCATCATCTTCTTTTTTTTTTGTTTTTCGATACAGAGTTTCTCTGTGTAGCTTTGGAGCCTATCCTGGCACTTACTCTGGAGAACATACTGGCCTCAAACAAACAGAGATCTGGGATTAAAGGTGTGAGCACTGCCTCCCAAGTGCTGGGATTAAAGGCGTGAGCCACCAATGCCCAGTGATACAAATTTTCTTAATTTAATAGGTGACACTAATGTTTAATTTTGTGCAATTTAGAATAATTCATATAAAGAATTTATATAAAGACACAGTTTTCCATTTAAAAGGGAACATGAGGACCATTGTTAGAAATGGGCCAAATATTGAAAAGTTACTTTAGGGATAAGTTGAAAAACAGAACTAGTTAAAACTCTATTCCCTCTATTGATTCTTTCTCCTAGACTCTAATGAGTCTCTTATAGTGTATATTGTCCCGCGCCCGCTCTGTATTCCTCGCCAGCAAGAAACACACGCAGGACACTCGGATCCTTCTGCAGACAAGCTTTAATGCATTAGACTGAACAGAGACTGAGCAGAGACTGGGCAGAGACATTGAACTAAGAAAACCATCCCTATATAAAAGGCTGACCAGCCGCCTGGGACGTATTACCCTATGAATGGCTTTAGCTCCTCAGGCAAGAATGAGCCACGGGATAGGCAGAGATCAAAGGAATGGAGATTACCCAGCGCCTGTGAAGTAATTCACACCTTGGTGTCTTCAGGCAGCATTATAATGCAGGAACCGGCTTCCTACATATCACCCTTTTTTTATTAATTAATGAAAAGGCTTTATATTATTACAAGCAAATAGGTCACCCATATGTTGAGGGATAGAGGCAGGGGTTGACCTTCCCAAAATCAAACATTAAGACTGTGTACGAGAGTCACCATCAGGCTGTCAGTTTGACCCGAAGTACTCCCGACCTGTCCTCTGCCGTTTTTCTGGGAAAGGGGATTCTCAAGGCAGGTAACCCTTATGCAGGTCAACGTACCTCCCAGAGAAGCCTGTATAATAGGCAACTCTGTGCGATGCCTATGCTCAGCATCCCTCTTTTTGGGGCTGCACAAACCAGACACTCTACCCTGTGCAGTGAGCCTAGGCTCCGGGTGTGCAAGAGCTGTCTGGCCGGCGGCCTATCGCTTAGTAGCCAAAAATATAAGCGCTTGGATGATCTCTTGGTTTGAGCCCTGGAGCTTACATGCCAGCCAAAGGAGTAACAGCATTTCGCAGGCGGCTGCATATCCACCCCTTTTCTCACAGACCAGCCAAAAATAACAGCAATCTGTAAACGGCTGCATCGAACAATTACCCCCACCCCTTAAGTAGAGACAATCGCTCCGCCAAGGGCAGGAGTTAATCTGGATAACAATATCGGCTCTCAACTCCCGGGGGTAGAGGGTGGAGTTTCAACTTTTGAAGGTCTGTAGAGGCTCTTCGGGTTGAATCTTTCTGGGATCCATAGGGGATTCTCTTCATCCTGTGAGAAAACACAATATCGCTCCCCTGGATCTTATGAGAATAGGATCCGGGCCTTTCCAAAGATCAGTTAAGATATCTTTCCATTTTACCATTTCCTTTTGGCCTTTTAGTTTTTGAGGTGAGACGCTTGGCCTCGGTATGGCCCCCAGCGTTAATGTAAATGAGGCTTTAAAGCCCCAGGCATTCCAGGCCTTTAAGAAGTGTTGAATAGCAGGCATGGCCTTTTCCCCTATCAAAGACTGGGAAAGCCATCTGTAATTTTCTTTGCTCCTCTGATGGTAAGAAGGAGTCGGTTCCAAATAGTGGGGGTGCTGATGGAAGCACACCCGCTGGCATTTTTGGCCGTGCTGTTTCTTTCTCTAGCTTTGCTTCCTTGTTAGAGTCTAAAATCTCAGAGTCTGAGCTGCTCAGCTCCAAGGCTTCCAGTTTCGTTGTAGGGCAGCTTCTAAATTTACCGGGGTGTGACCGGCCATTTCCCATTCTTTCTCCCTCCTTTTTTGTCTCTCCCTCATCCAGCTGAGCTGTTTCTTTTAAAACTTTATCTCTTGAGCTTTTAGAGTTATTAGAGCTATTAAGATTTAAAGCTTTATACACTCCCTTGTCAGTAGACATTCCAGGAGGTCTTTTTTTCTTATATGTTGCAGTTTCTCTTTTTACATACACTCCCATGTCATTAGACATCCCGGGAGGTCCTTTTTTCTTATATTTTATTGTTAGGCGCGCCCCATCTCTCACTACATTCGGTTTCTGATATGTAATTCTGGACTTCTTTAAGATTGCTATAACAGTGAGAAAAGTCAAAATAGCTCCTAGTAAAAGTATAGAAGCCTCTATATTAACCTCCCAAAATAGTAACATTCCCAAGCCAAAGTCTAGAAAAATCATACCTCTCCGAATTTTTCTCATTACATTCGGTTTCTGATATGTAATTTTGGACTTCTTTAAGATTGTTACAACAGTGAGAAAAGTCAAAATAGATTAACCTCCCAAAATAGCAACATTCCCAAGCCAAAGTCCAGAAAAATCATACCTCTCCGAATTTACCACCCTGCAGTTCTGAATCCGCCTCGTTAGAGGGGTCTCTGAGGTGCTGGAGATGTTAAGCTTCCCGGGTTTCGGCACCATATGTCCCGCGCCCGCTCTGTATTCCTCGCCAGCAAGAAACACACGCAGGACACTCGGATCCTTCTGCAGACAAGCTTTAATGCATTAGACTGAACAGAGACTGAGCAGAGACTGGGCAGAGACATTGAACTAAGAAAACCATCCCTATATAAAAGGCTGACCAGCCGCCTGGGACGTATTACCCTATGAATGGCTTTAGCTCCTCAGGCAAGAATGAGCCACGGGATAGGCAGAGATCAAAGGAATGGAGATTACCCAGCGCCTGTGAAGTAATTCACACCTTGGTGTCTTCAGGCAGCATTATAATGCAGGAACCGGCTTCCTACAGTATATGATGTTAATTTCCAAGTATAATACCTGTAACTTACTATTGATGAGGCAAATATAGTTAATATTTGGTGTAACAATAAACTCAGAGAAAGAAATGTAGCAGACTTTCTCTTGGGCAACCAATCAGCTCCCAAATCATGACATGGAAACTTATGAATAGATATGAATGCTCAGCCTTATCATGTGCTTGTCCCACTAGCTTTTACAACTTATCTTAACCTGTTTCTCTTCATCTACATTTTGCCTCAGAGCATTTTATTTTTCTTTCATTCATTATGTCCTACTCAGTGACTCTGGTTGCCTGGCATCAGCCTGCCTTGCCCGGAGGGTCTCACTCTCTTTCATTCTCTCTTCCTTCATTCTCTTCCTATCCTATTTATTCTTACTTCCCATGAGCCCCACCTATCTCTCTACTGCCTAATTATTGGCCATGCAGCATTTTTTTAGACCTATCAGGTACCATAGACATGTAAGGTAAAACAGCAACACATCTTTACATAAACAGATGCATCATAAACATTGTAAACCTAGTTAAACAAATACAGTATAAAAGTGCAATACATCTTTACATAGTTAAATTAATATTCTATAACATAAACAAATGCAACATATCTTTGCATAGTAAAAGTAATGTTCTACATCAAAGAAACATATAGGTTTAAAGAGAAATCTGGCACTAGGGAACTGTCCAGAGATCTACAAGTTTGACCACAACTAATAATCTAGGCAATAGTTGAGTGTCTTCCTTAAATGCTATTCTTTGACATTGAGATTGATGACTACATTATATGCCATCCTAGAGCCTTCATCCAGTAGCTGATGGAAGCAGAAGCAGACACCCACAGCTAAACACTGAGCTGAACTCTGGAATCCAGTTGCAGAGAAGGAGGAGGAATGAGCAAAGGGGTCAAGACCAGGTTGGAGAAACACACAGAAGCAGCTGACCTGAACAAGACATTGCTCATGGATGCCAGACTGATAGCTGTGAAACCAGCATAGGACTGTTCCAGACCCCCTGAATGAAAATATCAGTTTGGAGGTCTGGGCAATCTATGGGGCCTCTGGTAATGGATCAGTATTATTCCTAGCAGAAAGGAGTTGGGATAGGGGTGGGAGGCAAGGGAGGAGGGGAGGGAACTGGAATTGACATGTAAAGGAAGCTTGTTTCTAATTTAAAATCGGTATAATTATAATTATAAAATATAAAAACTTCAATAAATAAATTTATAAACTCCATAAGAATATTCACAAATGCTGAAATTATTTTTAAAATTTCTACAAATATTATTTCTCAATTTGATCCCTTGAAACAATGATGTATATTTGCAAAGGAATTCTTCATCATAAAAAATCTCCTCAGGGGAGAGGCTACCTTAAATGCCCTCCCCTAATAATGAGATTGATGACTGACTTATATGCCAACCTATAGCCTTCATCCAGCACCTGGTAGAAGTAGAAGCAGACATCCATAGCTAAACACTGAACTGAACTGGAATCGAGTTGCAGAGAAGAGGAGTGATGAGTAAAGGCTTCTAGACCAGTCTGGTGAAACCCACAGAAATAGATGACCTAAACAAGGGCGCGCTCTTGGTCCCCAGTCTGATAGCTGGGAAACCAGCATGAGACTGATCCTGAAGCCATGAATGTGGGTGTCAGTGTGGAGACATCAGAAATCTGTGGGGCCTCTTTTAGATCACTACTTATCCCTAGCATAGGTATGGGCTTTGGGAGCCCATTCCAAACAGAGGGATACTCCATGAGCCAAGACACATGGGGTATGCCTAGCCCCTATCTCAAAGGATAAGACAGACCCTGAAGACCCCCTTAGACCCCTTATGGAAGGCCTCACCCTCCCTAGGGAACAGAAAGGGTATGGGATAGGTAGGGTTTTAGTTTTGGAGGGAGAGGGAACTAGGATTGACATGTAAAACTATCTTGTTTATAATTTAAATATAAAATGGAAAAAAGAATCATTCCAGTAAAAGAAATGTCTTCAGGAAAATAATAAACACTGACTTTAAATGTGGACATTAAATAATAGATATTATATTTCTCGTGGAGGTATGTGAAGATACACATATATATGATACATACATTATTTTTATTTTTCAGAATATTTGTGATATATATGTGAAGGTATGCATGTCTATTTTATTAGTATATATAGCTTATGCACATGGAGGTATACCTAAAGAGGCCATAAAAGGACTTTGATCTCCCTCTTATTCTCTTGAGAAAGGGTCTTTGACTGAACCTGGAGATTGGCTGACATAGATCTTTTCAAATTATAACTATTCAGAATTGCTTTTCAGCTTGAAGGCCAACAGTAGACCTAAAATATATTGTCATATAATTCTCCTCTAGGAGTTGTCTCCTATTTGAATCCATGTAAGGTGTTGAAAGCAAAATGGCTTATATGCATTGTGGTTTTCTACCTTTCATCAAGATCAAAATTAACCTTTTTTTTCTCTATTTTATTAGCACAGCTAAAACAGGAAGAGAGATGCAAGGGTCTTTACCTCCAATTTATGTTTTAGAAGCTATCTAGGTTTTCTAGTGTTCAAAGTTTTTAAATAAGACTCATGTATTTATGAAAATTCTTCCTCCAAGTAGTGAGGAAAAGCACAAAACAGTACCCTGAACCTATCAATCCTGACTGGCTGGTTCACCAGGGGAATCTGTCTTCATGCCCAACTGCTTTCTCTCCCTGAAAGCCAAAGGGAAATGATTTTACAGCTGCAGCTGAATCCAGACATGCTGGCTGTTTCTAACAACCCAACCCAGAGCACACTGAGATGTGTCTGAGCCTGACAAACAGTTGAATGTGTCATGCTTGCTGGCCTACTTCCTGAGACTCAACAAAAATTCTGATATTCTGATTCTTTTGGTCATTGTAAATGCTTCCCTCTCATCACCAATTACATGGTTCCTCTTATTTTTACATCCAAACTCTTAGTCACCTTTTTCTTGCTACTAAACCTTCTTAAGTTCTTTAAAGGACATGATCTTGGCTTTTCTGTAACCCTGTTTAACATGAAATCTAGAATCCCAAAGGACTCTGTTCCCTAAGACATCTGACAGCAGGAGATATCTGCTCTTTGCTGTACTACAAACACCTCAGCTTTCACAAGTATTTATGCTGGGAAAAATGGGTAAATATAATAAACTAAAGTGAGTCAAAAGAAGGAGTCAGAGATGTTGAATGTAAGCAGTTCTTTGAAAAGTATTATAAAAAAGAAAAAATTAAAAGGCAGAGTTAGAGATATTAGAACAGACTACCCATCCCATGAAGACAGATTCACTAGAATTGTCTTTAAAGACATTTAGCTGGTCAGGGCCACTGTGACCCAGTAGATGAGCTTTAACAAGTTGTTTGACCTGTAATATGCCTTGGCTTCTGACTATTTCTCGGTAAAGAATATGTTTTGAGATGTGTCCAAATTATGGATACAATTGGTCTACAGGTAATTCAGCAAATTCTGATCACCAGATCATCGATCAGCCTAGCTATCTATCTCTCCCTCTGGAGACAGCATAACAGCAGAGCTGTCTGGTTCTATGGTACACAGTACATTAAACTCTGTGATTTCTTACTGTAGCTATTGAACAGTGGTTTTGTCATCCCTCGATGCCAATTCATCTTCCTAATGTACTCTCAATTCTTTGTTCACGGCTGACAAGCTTACAGAAGATTCTGAACCTTGAGGCTTCCTCTACTTCATTCTTTCCCCTCTACTTCTGTACATGACCTAGGGTTTGATTCGTGGTGCCACCTTTTCAATTATGTTTCTTTCTTTTCTTTATAAGTGTTCTTTACACTGGGTTAGTGAGAACCCTGGGGGACAAAAAGGCCTTCAAAGCAGCTTATCCCAGCATGAAGTGCTTTAAAGGAATCAATTTTCAAATCTTCAGCCTCTATTTGTATTTACTCTTTCCTCAATTGCTGCGCTTGAGAAGGCTCTCAGGAATAACCCAGCTCCCCCTTACTAAATAAAGCTTTATCTCTTGCTCTTGCTGAGATTTAATTTGGTCCATTTCTCAAGAGGTAAAACACTCAACCGAAGGACCACACCAAGTTTTGATGTTTGAGTAGTATAGACTTCTATGGGAAATAAATGTGCTTCATGACTTGCAACTTCCCATGGATTATAAATAAACAGATGAAAAGAAATCAGATAATTAAAGGCGAGAAATATAAAACTGTATTTGGACAATGTGAGTTACTGCTAGGGTGAAATAAAGTAGCGGGACTTTAGACAACTTTCATATAATGATCTGAGACTTTTCACCCTCCAACAATTTAAGGAAATAAGGTATCCTGAGTGGTAATCTAGGAAGAGCAGAATGCCAAGAAACATGGAAAATATTTCATTCAGCAGCTTCACTCTTCAGTTATATAACACATTTTTATACTTCCTAGGACACTCCTGAGATGTTATTCTTTATAACAAAAATGTTCATTGAAATATATTCTGTGACATAGAGAAGGACTTTGTTGCTGTTGCTAAGTTTTGTAAGTTAATGCAATTTTATTAGCGAGCAGTAATTGCCCAAACTGCATGGAATGATTGAAGAATACTGTCTTAAATATTGCTATATTTTATTTGTATTTATTATCATAATGAATGACTAATATATTTATATTTAAATATGGTTTAAATGAAAAAATTCCTAATGTGTATACATATGTGAAGGCATTTTAATAGTTAAATGTGCATATTAGTTCAAGAGAAATTTCAAAAATTCAATTTATAAGATTTTTGTTAAGTAGTTTAAAAAGAGTGGCTTAGAAAATGACAAGAAAACCATGTATATTGTACTGGGATAAAATATGTTTTTGAGATAGTAGCATTACTCAATGCTAAAATTGAAAAATGTTAAATATCTTAATCAAAATATTTATATTTTAGAAATATTATAATGGGACCATGAAATAACCATATAGATATAAATATTTTAACAGCTTTTACTTTTTTTTAAAATTTATTTATTAGTTCTAGTTAGGGAACAAGCTTGTTTCACATGTAAGTCCCTTCTCCCTCTCCCTCCCCTCACCCCTCCCTCCTCCCCCACCCCCAGCCTACCCCCTCCATCTACCCACCACTCCCAGGCAGGGTAGGGAACTCAACGGGGGCTCTGCAAAGTCCACCAAATCTTCCTGGACTGGTCCTGGGCCCTTCCCCATGAGTCCAGGTCCAGAGTGTAACCCTTCACATGGGATGGGCTCTCAAAGTCCCTTCTTGCACCAGGGAAAAATACTAATCCACCACCAGAGGCTCCCTGGAGTGCAGAGGCCTCCTTATTGACATCCATGTTCAGGGGTCTGGATCAGTCTTGTACTGGCCTCCCCGACAGCATCTGGGGTCGATGTGCTCTCCCTTGTTCAGGCCTACTGTTCCTGTGGGTTTCTCCAACCTGATACAGACCCCTTCGCTCTTCATTCCTCCCTCTCTTCAACTAAATCCCCGTTTTCAGCTCAGTGTATATCTGTGGATGTCTGTCTCTGCTTCCATCAGCCACTAGGTGAGAGCTCTACTATGGCATAAAGAGAAGTCATCAATCTCATTTTAGGGGAATGGCTTTTAGGTTATCCTCTCCACCATTGCCTGGATTGTCAGATCTTGTCATCCTTGTAGGTCTCTGGAGATCTCCCTGGTTCCAGATCTCTTCTCAGACCTATAGTGGCTCCCTATGATATGGAATCACTCATCCTGCTCTCTTTCCTCTATTCTTCCCCCAACTCAATATTTCTGCCCCTCCATTTTCTCTCCTCTACTGCTCTTCTCTTGCTCTTATTGTAGCAGCTCCTTCCCCGCTACCTTCATGCTCCCAATTAGTTCAGGAGTGCATGCCACTTGCATTCCTGGGGACCATTTATCCCTTAGAGTCTTTCATGTTTCCCGTTTTCTTTGGTGAAGAGGATTATAGGCTGGTAATCCTTTGCTCTATGTGTAAAATTCATATATGAGTGAGTACATACCATGCTTATCTTTTTGTGACTGGGTTACCTCACTCAGGATGGTTTCTTCTAGTTCCATCAATTTGCCTGTGAATTTCAAGATTCCACTGCTTTTTCCTGCTGAGTAGTACTCCATTGTATAAATGTACCACATTTTCTCAATCTATTCTTCAGTTGAGGGCAGCTTTTACATTTAAATAAGTTTAAATTCACCAAAAACCTAAGAATAATTAATAGCTGTTATCTATATTTTCTCACATTAATTTAATACAAGACTGTTACAGATAATATGAAACAATGCAATACAAATATGTAACATATTGCAAAATTGCATGAAAATATCCCTTGACATCCTGCTGCCATTAATACTGTACATTTTAGTGTTTTTTTTTCCCTGCATGAAAACCATAGGTGTACATTTTATAGTTTTATAATTATTATGTGGCTTTTTTCTTTTAAAAAATCAATATTTTCCACATTAACTTTTAGTCCAGTTCTCTCTGTATATTCCATTTCTACAATTTTCATTAAAATATTAATAAAAGTTTTTTCCATCCCAATCAATTTCTAGTTTAGATAAAATTCAGTTGGAGACATTCCCAGGAAAATCACCTCCATCTGTAACACAACTAGAGAGTCTGATCACCAACTTAAACTGGAATTTCTGGTGAACAATAATGAGCAATTACTTTGTGTAAATATGTGCTACATAGGAAAAGTGACTTATTGCACTATATAAAAACTCACATTTATTTTTCTAATATTGGAATTTTAGTTATTACTGTATTGCTTGTAGATGTGCATGGAAATCAAACTCATGTTCATTTCATGACTTTCTTTTGGGGAATAATATTAATGCAACCAATATAATGACATTCTTTCTCAGTATCTATAATTTGTTCCGGAAAAATGCCTATTTTCATCAATTTATTAAGGTTTAATGAGTTTTACCTCTTTGTGAAGGTTCCTGTCTTGCTCAGATAGATTATGATACCAGCATTCTATTTTCGACATGAAAAAATGATCTGCATCTTTTTTAAATTTTCATCTGATGTAAAACATCTATATGTTGTTTTGTGTGCTTTCATTCTGATGACAACTACCTTTGTTAAATATCATGTGACATGATTGCTGAAAGGGTGTCATTTGCTCCATGGTTTCTGACATTTAACATACTTCACAATGTATAATTCACCAGTATTTCCAGTACCTATATATCATTATTAAAACTTAGCCATTATAGCAATTTTTTTTTGATCCTAACATTCGCAAAATCCATGTCTGGGAATTACTGTGCATATTTGTGTTTTAGATTAAATACCATGTGAATCTTCACCTTCTCTTTGCTTCCTTGTTACTTGAGAAACACATCATTACAACCTAATCCTCTGATTTCCTATCTTCTCTAATTTAGTCATTATTTATTTGTTTCATTGTCAATTTGTTTCACAAGTAAAGAAAATAATCTTCAGGGTTGGATAAATTGGTAGTGGTTACAAGCACAGGATCCTCCTGCTAAAGATAAGTTTTTGATTCCCAAAAACATATGTAAGCTTAAAATTATCTTTATCTTCAGTTTTAGGGGATCGGATGCTTTCTTCAGGACTCCATAAACAACACACACACACACACACACACACACACACACACACACACACCATATGGAAGAACATGGAGACACATAAAATAATTTCAAGTAATTTAAATAAATAAAAACATCAGTGTGAGTACTCAAAATAGCAATATGGTCAATACTCTAGCATTTTCTATCCTTTTTTAAGAAAAAAATATTGGTATATACAGGTTCCATCCTCCTCAGTTAATAGAATATAATTGGATCATATTACCTCCACTCTTTACTTTTCCCAGATTCATCTTTACCTCCACATGACCCAATTACTTTCTCTCTCTCTCTTTTCCTTTTGTTGTTTGCAATGGCCAAGTGTTCTTTGATGTGTGACCTTCACTGTAGGGTGGTTTACCAACCATGGATGCACAATGAAAGGAAAGTTTATATCCCTTCTCCAAGAAACTATCAACCACCTATATCTTCTTCCTGATTAGTATTTCAGTATATTCTGGCCCAACCCTTCTCATGTCTTGTGCATGGTGTCTCAATTGGTGTGAGTTCATGTGAGAGACTGCCTTGCTATGTCCATAAAACAGTTTCCTTATAGTCAACCAGCCAAACTTGTTCTTATGCCACCTCTGTCCTCCTTTTCTGTCATGAACTCTGAGCAAACTGTGGAATTGTATGATATTGATATTTATCTTATTGCTGAGCATTCAATGGTCTCTTATCTTCTATACCTTGAACAGTTGTGATTCTCTGTGTTCATTGCTGAGATAGTTAGCTGGTGTCATCTTTGTAGATCTCCAGACACTTCCCTAGTTCCTGATTTCTCTGTAAACCATAAATGTCTCCCTCTGTTATGACATCTCCATTCTTGTTATCATGTATTCTTCCCCTGACTAATACTTTCTGCTCCCTCATGTCCTTGGCATCCCTCTTCTTATCAACTTCTCATTCTCTTAGCTCCCTCTCCCTTCTTCCCATGCTCCCAATTCGCTCAGCAGATCTTGAACCTCTCCATTTCTCCAGGGGACCATGTATGTCTCTCTTAGGGACCTCATTGTTTATTAGCTTCTTTGGCAGTGTGGATAGAACCTTCTGAAATACATTCCAAAACCATGTAGTTGTATTATCTAATATGTATGGTTTTCTATGATATCTAGCATAGAAACATCACTTAATTAATAATGTCTATCATACTTATTTCAAAATAATAGCTGTAATAATTTGTTTAAAGTATGAGGTATTGCTACCTCTCTATTAAATAAGAAATAATGAGAAAAGCGAGAAATAATTTTGAATTATTATGGTATAATTTGAATGTTATCTTTGAAATTATAGTATTTTAATGTAAGTATTTTTTTCTTTTTTATTTAAATTAGAAACAATCTTATTTTACATATCAATCCCAGTTCCCTCTTCCTCCCATCCTTCCATGCCCCTTGACTTTTCCATGGAGACTCTGAACGCCAGAAGGTCCTGCATAGATATTCTACAAACAATAAGAGACCACAGAGGTTAGCCCACACTACTATACCCAGCAAAGCTTTCAATTATTATGGATGGAGAAAACAAGATATTCCATGACAAAACCAGATATAAACAAAATATATCCATCAACACAGTCCTACAGAAAGTAAAAATTTTTATAGTAGATAATGACATAAATAATTGCCAATGAAAATTGTAAGTATTAAGGGTGGGAAAGAAAAAAATGATTAATTTATTTATGATTTTTTCCATTTTGTTATATTATTATTATTATTATTATTATTATTATTATTATTATTATTAACATATTTATTTGAGACAGGGCCTTCCAGTGTAACCTTGTCTGTCCTAGAACCTTCCTATGATGGACCAGGGTGGTCTTGAACTAATAGAGATTTATCCACCTGCCTTGGCCAACACCCAGCTTCTCCTTCCATTTTAATTTTTATTTTTTATACAAGCATTAAAAAGGAACATCCACTTGTAAACCAAAATCGGGAATTCTGTTGTTTCATACTTTGTATTAAGTTTATAAGGCTGCTTTTAATACAGTATAGTGAAACACCTATTGTAATGTTTAGAGGAATTTAATAAGCAGTGAATTTCTCAGGGATCTTTACTCTAAAAAATATAAAACACCCACTGTTTTTTTAAATTTTTTTTCAGTTTTAAGCCTTTGTGTTTCCCTGAATAAATATCAAAACTTAAGGATGTGATGTTGTCCCAGTACCAAAACCTGAGAGCTCAGGACACAATCTGCTATCTGTATCTGGCATTTGGGGGGCTTTGAAATTGATGTTTAGCACCAAAAGAAACACAGAAAATGAAAATCACTTTCTCAAGTATGACATACCAAATTTGGTTATTTCTAATTAAATTCCATAAGAATGGTATGCATTTTTCTCCCCATGATTTCGGATGGAAGTTATTTCAATAAAATCATTCATCTCCCAGTTTAACATACTATCCTATACAGATTTTTGTAGACCACCTTTTACAGCAGATCTGTAAAAATAACAATGCTCAGGATAAATGGCAAATGTTCAGCTTTTAATCATTCATTGTTGGATCAATACATCGAATAGAACAGTAGGTGTAAACAGCAGGAACACAAACACTTGAAGGATAACCTCTGTGCAATTGTCCACACTGAACAATGGTTTCAGATTTAATGGTGAAAATGGAAAAATGAAAGGCAACATCTCCTTGAGTTTTACTTTCCAAAGTGCTGTTCACAAACATTTCATTACATCAAAAACCTTTTACTAGGGACTGTGGTAATTATAATGCCAGGACAAGACAAATATTTCAAATTCCCTGTGTACATTTACTACCTATTTCAAGGTTTTATTAGCATATATTATACATCATAAGGCATTTCTTTATGTATTCTCAGACAGATTCATAATGCATTTTGATCATATTCATTCCTTGTTATACTCTTGCCCCATCTCCATTCTATTAACCCTTCTCCAATTTTCAACTATCATTTCTCCTACATTTTAATCTCCTTTTTTCTTTTAGGTAATCAAATTGATTTCATGGACTTTCTTTACAGAAGAATAGGTGGGAAATTGTTTACTTCTAGAAGTATGTACAACTAACCTGCAGCTACACTACTGTAGAAAATTTTTCTTCAGCCCTCCATGAGCTGCTATGTGTATGCAAATCCCCAGTGGATGGTACTATAAAAGACACTATGAAAATCAACACAATAAACATAGTATATGATTTGCAATTTCACACAACTATGGGTTTCTCTCTGGAAAGATCATTGATCTGACAAAATTCTGATTTCAGACATACTGGAACCACCCAATTGTTGCTGAGAGAATAAATGACAAGAAAGCTCAGAAAGGTGTGGCAAGAGGAGGGATAGAATTGAGAGAAGGACAGAGGAAGTGAGATAGGAGAAAGAGAAAGAAAAAGAGAAGATGTTGTTGTAGTGTGTTTAGCCATGTGATTATTGGAAGAGAAACTTTGAATCAGTTTCTTCCTACAACCCAGTATATGTGGTTATTATGAGATGGTATAATTTTATTTTTTCTCATGAAATTATTATCTCAGTAAAAATTCTCCTGTCCTAAAATATGTCCAAAAATGTCTGTAATAACAGGAGTAAAAGGAGCATCCAGGAGCAGAACACACACACACACACACACACACACACACACACACAGACACACAGACACAACACACACACACACACACACACACATGCACATACACACACACACACACACAAATATTAGTCATACATGGACTTGGACATGTGATTGGGTCTTCATTTGCCTGGATCTAAAATTTCAAAGTAGGGAAAAATTTATGTTTTAGCCCAAATTCAGACTTCTAGCATCCTAAACTACAGGAAAGAGTTTACCATCACTTGACTATGATTTCAGGATTTATAGTATCCTATATAATGTATTTAGAGCTCAGGAGAAGCTGGGTTCCCTAGAAAAACATTCCTTAAAGCCAGCATAACAAGTGGATATTTGTGGCATTCAGTAATTGCTGGCATGTTGTACATGTTATCACAGGCAACAAAAAAGGTTTCGCTACTACTCAAGTACATTGAATGCGCATGAGTATACAACTATAATTTTAGCCTCGAAAATCATATTTTACATAATTTTATACACAAAATGCTTCTGAAAATATGCATACAATGTTTCAACATCTAGAGAAATCTTTCTTAACTTCTTCATTATGCATTTTCTGGTTCTTTGTCAAAAGTTTGGTGTCCATAGGTGTGTGGAGCTATGTATTTATATGTGTAGGGTGTTATAGGTATATGTCTTGTATACAAACATGTAACTTGGAAGTCATGGAGTTCAGAAGGGGGCATTTGTTCCCTGATTGTGAAGTTACAGGTGTTTGGGTCACCTGAGCTGGATGATGGAATTTAACTTGGGTTCTCTACAAAAGCATTGCTTGTTCTTAAAAGATGTGTAGCCTTTCCATCCACAGAATTAAGATTTTTGACCTCAACATAAACCTAACCACACTGAACCTATTAGAAGATAAAGTGGGAAATACCCTTGAATTAATTGGTACAGGAGAACACTTCCTGAACATAACACCAGTAGCACAGACACTGAGATCAACAATTGATAAATGGGATCTCCTGAAACTGAGAAGCTTCAGTAAGGCAAAGGACACAGTCAGCAAGACAAAACAGCAACCCACAGACTGGGAAAAGATATTCAACAACCCCACATCTGACAGAGTGCTGATCTCCAAAATATACAAAGAACTCAAGAAGCTAGTCTCAAAAACACCAAACAATTCAAATAAAAAGTGAGGTAAAGAACTAAGTAGACAATTCTCAATAGAGGAATCTAAAATGGCTGAAAGACACATAAAAAATCGTTCAACATCCTTAGCCATCAGGGAAATGCAAACCAAAACAACTCTGAGATAGCATCTTACTCCTGTTAGAATGGCTAATATCAAAAACACCAGTGACAGTTTATGCTGGAGAGGATGTGGAGAAAGGGGAGCACTTCTCCACTGCTGGTGGGAGTGCCAACTTATACAGCCACTTTGGAAATCAGTATGGAGACTCCTCAAGAAAATAGGAATCAGTCTACCACAAAGTCCAGCAATTCCACTCCTAGGCATATACCCAAAGGAAGCACATTTATACAAGGACATCTTAGCTGTAATGCTTGTCTACCATGTATCTATTATCTTGATACCTAGTCTTATTCCCACTTGGAAATTATTTATATGATATCTAACTTCCTTTAGTATTTATCTTTATATATAGAATCTCTTTACATGCAACTACATTTGATATTTTTTCTAGCAACTTAGTAGCTCTGAGGTTACTCCTATTAGGAGATTATAGTCAGTAACTGATACATATTATGCTAGTTGTCTTCTCATTGTCTACAGTTCCATTGTTCATTACTTACCTCCCTTGTCAGATAATATTTCCTGAGTTCTTTGAAAAGTTAAGCTCAGGATTCAGCTCATTTAAGTGCTGGATGGTGTCCATATTCTCTTGTGCCTGTTTGTCTCCATCTGTTCTTCTAAATGGCCACTTCCCAGCAACAATTTGACAGCAGTCTCTCAGGACACAATAACATCTTGATATCAATGTATAATGGACTTGGAATTTTTCCTTACCCTGAAGAATCACTGCTTCACACAGTGGACACATGCTTAGGAAATTTTAACTTCCTTGCTAGAGGCAAAGTTCCCTGTTTTGTGTTCCAGTAGAACCTCCACATATGGCCACAAATCTATCAGTATGATCACCTTACAAAACTCTACAAGTCAGCCTAAGAGACTGGCAGTGTCCTACAATTTTGAAGCAATCTGTCCACCAAATGGCACTAGTTGTATCCAATTATATTATTGTTTCCCATAATCATGGCTAAAGATAAATGATGAAATAAAACAAATTTATAAAGTTTTTAATAGCATAAAACTTTTGTACATCTAATAAATATGACTCTCATGTCATCTCAGATTTCACAGATAGTATTAATAGAGTAAGAAAAGAGAAGAAAATTTCTTTCTAATAACTTGAAATATATGTCTTTGTATACTCTTGAATTGTCCTATATTTAAATGTACTTTTGAAGGCACATTCCTAGTCAGTAATGATCTCTCTGCCAATGCAGCATAGCTGGGCCTTATTAAAGCAACTTTACCTTGGTGACACAATTCAAGTGAGCCTGCCAAATAGAATGTAGTCTAATTAGTACAAATGAAAGAAAAGAGGCAATTAGCCAATGAAGGAATTATGAGTAGACAAGACTGTAAATATGAACCAAGGCCACTTTGAGAACATCCTTCCAGGAGGTGTACACTTAAGTGTGCTCACCTATTATTAAAAATACACTTTGGACAATGAGGTTTTAATTCGTCCACATTTTAACTGAAGGGTATTGATTCAGGACTATTAACTTCAATTGTAATTTTTGTTAGTAATTGATAAATTTAATAGGCCACATAGATTTTAATAGATATCATCATTCACGTCATTTGTCAGTGAGCATTAGGTAAGGTACAATGTATTGTTCAGAAATTTGTCAGCATGCATTAAAAGTGTAGATAGCTTACACAATGGGATCATTATGATAATGTGTTCAATGCTTTAAAATACTTAGGTTTGTCCATACCATATATTCTTAAATGACTGATACTCTTTGAAATAGTATACTTTTGAATTATATATTCAATTTTGTTATTAATCTTTTTTTCATTCATTTCATGTCTCAACTACAGTTTCCCTTCCCTCCTCTCCTACTATTCCTTCCACCTACTTCCCTACTGCATCCCCTATCTGCTCCTCCTTTGTCTCTATCAAGAAAGGTGTAGGCCTCCCATGGGTTTCAAATTTTTTTAGTAAAGGCTCTCTTGTCAGCCTTTTCCTCACTGTGAATAATTACAAAATTTCAAGAGATTTTTTGAGGCAAGATTAAGGATGGAGGAAAGTAGAAATATTTGTTTGAATAAATGAATATTACTTATATATAGATGACCAAATACAAAATTGGTAAATTGACATACAAGATAAACATATGTTTAATAAAGCAAAGGGGTTAAAATTATCCTTAATGGTATAAGACATCATAAGAAAGTGATATACTTGTGTAGTAATATGCAATGTAAATGGCACATGATTATGGTAGCTTGAAAAAACTAAAATAAATTAAACCAGAATGTTTTCTTTTTATTCTACCACTGATCATTAAATGTGAGTTGATCTGAGTCATTCTTAGAAGCATACAATTTTTTTATTGGTTGGTAACAAACAGAAAATGAATATATTCCTTCAAATAATGATTATATATATATACATATATATATTCATACATATAAGATAACAAAATTATTCAGGTGTGATTTGATGGAGAGGTAGCAATACCAAATCTGAATTTTACAAGAATTCATTAAATTTGGCAAAAAATGAAATAAATGCATTTATTCAAATGTTGCTATTTGTCATGTGTGTATAGTGGTAACATATTTTGAAAAGTTAGTATTTTAAATTTTTCACATTTCCAATTTAAGTACATTGGTATTGAAAAGTAATTTTAAACCGATTGTTAAAGAACTTAGTATTTTACCAGAAACTGCTACAATTTTTTTTTATAGTGAAGAAAACTTAGTGACAGCAAGTCTGAAACTGAAGAATGGTTGCAACTATTATTATCGCCTTTATTTTCAGATTAGTAGTTGCTAGTGAGTTTGTCTCACTGACTTCTTACAACTACTTGTGAATGTTGGTTATTTGTCTAAGTGAACTCCTGCTGTTTTATAAAGATAAACAATTAATTATTCCCTACGTAAAACACTTACATTTTTCCTAAGAACAGGCACCATTTTCCTCTTTCACTGTTTGTATTCAAACTAGATTTTGATAACCTCTATTTTACCCTTTAAGGAAATACTAATGCAATTGTAGGTTTTAATAGGTGTTTTCTTTTGTATCAGCTTGACCTAATGTCATGTTCACAGTAGATAAAAATGTGTCTATGGGAGGTGTCCTTTTGTTTGCCTAATTACAAGGGTGATAAATAACATCCCATTAAAATATCTTCCCAATAATGTCAAAAGGGGATAAAAATGTGATTTGAATATTATGAATTTTCTTTTCATTTATATTATGTGCAAACACTTTGAAAAATGAAGTGTGCTTTTATTTAGAAAATTTCATGTTCATATTTACGGTCTCATTGAGCTTGTTTTATGGAATTGCTTCATGATTGCTGTCTAATTTTTATTAATATTTTCTAAATGATTAATGAGAAAAAAGCAAGATATCATAAATTGCAGGAATAAGGGTTAGAGTTAAGTTGTTTTGAAATACATTTAGAAACAAGGTAAAAAAATACAACAAAAACCTTGAATCTAAGCATGAACTTGTGTCATAAAATGAAATAATTTAAATGGACATTAATTCATTCATGGACAACATAGATAAGTGTCCTAGAATGCAGGATGAATTCTAATCTGACATTCCTTAAACTCTTCCACAAAACAGAGTGGTTCGGGCTACCAAATTCATTCTTTGAATCAAATATTATCCTACTAACAAAACTGAAAAACATACAAGAACAACAACAAAATAAAAATAAAACAACAGACAAATTTGTCTGATAAATATAGATTCAGAAATTTTCAACCAAATATATGTACACTGTACTCAAGAACACATTGAAAACTTAATGCATCATGGCCAAAGTGCTTTTATTCCAGGGATGCAATGATTTTTATTCATGTACAAACCAATAGATGTAGCTCACTATAGAAATAAGGTTAATGGCCCAAGTCACATGAACATCTCTATAATGCAGAAAGGCCATTTGGCAAGGTTCAACTTGTCCTCATGCTCATCTATACTCTTTCTCAAAATTGTGCTCCAAGTTACAACCATTTGAAAACAACACAATTCTGTACTTAATAGATCCTATAGCCTCTGAAAGAGAACTCTTAGATTTAACACTTTTAGTAAACTTGTACAGTGCAAATCAATGCACAAAATGTAGCATTCATGTATATTAATGCCTTATTTAGAGTTTCTATTGCTGTGAAGAGACACCATGACAACATCAACTCTTATAAAAGTGTTTAGTTGGGGAGGCTCACTTACAGTCTCAGAGGTTCTGTTCATTTATCACCATTGTAGGACAGGGTGGCATGCAGGCACACATGATGCAGGCTACATGTTGATCAGAAGGCAACAGAAAGTTTTGTAACACTGACCAAAGCATAAGCAAAAGAGACCTCAAAGACTGTCCCAACAGTGACACACCTCCTTCAACAAAGCTAGACCTATTCCAAGAATGCCACACCTCCCAATATGAACACAGTTAAATTCAAACTAAAAGAAATTAATAACATTTTTGTGGAAAAGTATTTATGAATATTATCACAATCACAATAATTTCTACCAGAATAAACTACCTAGGAATAAAATTCTCCGAGGATATGAAAGACTTATACAATAAAAACATTAGAACATTGAAAACTGAAGTTCAAGTTATTAGGTGTGAGACAGTGTTTCCATGTTTATGTATTGGCTGAAAATATATTGTGAAATTGATCAGATTAACAAAACAATCTACAGATTTAATGTAATTCTCATGAAAATTGCAATGGTATTATTCATAAAAATAATAACAATGAAAATAAATTTTTGTTATAAAATACCTTAATAAAAATTAATTCTTTATATATTATTAATAATGGTAAATCCATGTTTTCTTGGCATGCTTTGATTTGTGACTTAAAACAAATTATAATTTCAACATAATAGGCAAGATTCAAGATTATGAGATTTATCTGAAAAGAAATTAGTTGTAAAAGTAAAATGCTAAAATCCATATTAAAATACTATATCAAGGGGCAAAATGTGTGTGGGGACCTGGGTATATAAAAAGGGATCCACACACTAACTGAACATTAATGAATATTTGATATTTATAAAAGAACTCTATACAATCAATAGTACATAAATTTCTTCATGTGATATGCATGGCCACAAAATGTGCAGTAGAGATAACTTATAAGTACCTTGACATGTATGGAGTAATAAATGACCAACATGGCTATGAAGTACCAGGTCTCTTACTGTCCTAGAGTCAAGTATTTGCATGAACTTATAATAGAAATATCCAAGCCTGAAAGAGCACACCTGCTCACTGGCATAGTCATCACTTCTCACAAGAGAACAAATAGTCTCAGATATGACAAGGAAAGAGTAATTACCAGTCTAGACATTCTTGGACTGTGTTTCAGTTTTCAAGAACTACTATAACAGCAGTTTGCATTAATGAATAAATTAGACCATATAAAATTGTATAAAAATAAAACTTGTTAGAAAGTACCATTTTTCTGAGAGTTAATTCTGTATAAATACTTCTCTATAAGTCAATGAGAAATGTGTTATGTTAATATTTCTTCATAACATTACGAGCATTTAAACCTCAATCAAGTATACAAATACAGAATAGTATTTGTTAAACAGTTTTTCTGAATGTTTTATATTTATATATCTATTCCTTCATACATATGCATATTTATATGTAAATTGTATTAAAGCTAGTTTTAACAAAGTAACAAAAACTATGTATGAAAAGCTGGTAAAGGCAAGAAATTTGCAGAGTGTATAGAGTGACTTTAAATAAATTTCTATAACTGTATCACGTGCCATTACAACAAGTAAATACATGCTATAGACCATCAATAACAGAAACAAAAGTATTTTTGAAGTGTCCATAGGGTGGCAAAAGGAAGATATGAATGGAAAATAGATTGGAAATTATGAGTGCAACTGCACAGGAAAGTTAAAAAACAGGTATATTTTCTGGGAATGTGGTGTGGTAGGGAAGCATCAATCATCTAATAGAATTTCAATGATCATTTTATTAAAGACTCTGAGGGAGAATTGTTATATAGTATTAAAATAATTCCTAATGACTTAGTTTAATTCATCTCCCAACCTCATGAGAGAAGCTTCTATTTGAAGTAGACAGCAATCAACATAGAACTCATAATTGATCAAGGTACAGAGAATAAGAGACAATGGAGTGCTCATCCCATGGAACAATTATATACCATACTTTTTTCAAGGATTAGGGAAAGACTGCAAAAACCAGAGGTGGTATATGACTACACAGAAACATTGTCTTCTGGATACAGCTGGGAGCCTGAACATATGAACTCACTCTGGTTGTGGTTTCTTACACAATACTTGTGTGAACCCAAGCCAGATCACATTCTTGCATGGGGTGGAATTACAGCATGGGTCATGAAGTACTGACTCTGTGGATCTATTTGCAACTGATAGCTTCTGTGAGAGGGACAGTCAATTTTAAGAGTACTCAGTAGGATATACTTAGTGCTCAAATGTATGTAAATTAAGTTGTACTGCTCAATATCAAATAAATATCAGCCTCATGTTTTGTTAAATGATGTGGTGAACATTAAAAGTGAAACAAAATTGTTTGTTTCATCGGTGCCACAGAGATTTAGAAATGTGTTGGTCCTCGCTAAGTGCCTTAAATATAACATACAGTGCTTAAAATTTCAACATTTTTGGAGAAAATTTGCATTATTTTCAAATCAGTAAAGTAAGAGGTATTTAAAGATATTATAATACTTTATGTATATGTAGTTTTCTCACATTCAAAAATGCATACAATCTTTGCCTATGTATGTGGGGTTCCTTAGATATAAAATTTATACACATGTAGACTGTAAAAGCTCATGGGTACAAGCAATTATGTTACTAAATTGTATTTTCCTCAAGAAAGAGTATAATTTTGTACAGCTTTTTTTATCCAGACAGTTTGTAAGTTTTGTTCAGATTGTTCAGATCTCATGAAGTGTTTCTTGAAAGAACCTATGTATGGATAAATTAATAAGTTGCCTATGTCAAGATCAAGTGGGAAAACATTAGAGCAAAACTCAAATACAGTACATTTGTAATGATGAGATTTTGCCAGAGGGGGGAAGCAAAGGGTAGCATTGCAGCAGGATAATGGGGTAGAAGGGAACCCTTGGGAAGGTTTCAGAAAAAGACAGTGTGCAGTGGCAAGTCCTTGCCCAGGAACATAAGAGGAGTTTGTGTGACAGGGACAACACAGGAGTTGAAAGGAAAGTTGTTTCCCAAACCAAGTCAAGCCCTTAATCAAGACCGTGGGGAACTGAAGAAACCTGGGAGAAAAATGCTAAAAAAATGCACTTAGAAAAAGGCCTATGCTAGGTTTGAAAACAAAGAATGCAAGGCTTCAGGAAAGTAGTCAAGTGGAAAATACCTTCTGTCAGGCCCTCTGTTGCTCTAAGTCTTGTAACATTTTGGTCTGATTTAGGGACAAAGATCTTCTTAAACTGATAAAAATCTGACTTGTTTTCCTAGGCCACCCAACATAAAACTGGACTTTGACTTTTCATAGCTGTTAAATATTGAGGAAACAAGAATTGAGGAACACATTTTTTTTCTCAAATCCAGAAACTATATAATGAAGTTGAACCTGATAAAATTAATCATAAAAACATGAGCAAGTTTTAGTTCATAATTTTAGGTGGAACATTTAACTCATCAGCTCCTGTCTTGTGTAGTTGTTCTTAAATTAATTAAGTAGATATCATAATGTTCCTCAGGTGCATTGAGACTGGAGAATATAGCAAAATTTATACAAGATACCTACTATATTGATATTTTTGAGACGGCTGAATGTTTTCATTTAAAGACAGCACCTGCTTCAACATCCATATTTTGATTAGGAAAATGATTCAGACACTTGCCATGCCTTCAATCCAGATCAGCTGAGTAGATTTTAACAGAGGTCTGTAGTCCATATGAATCCACATTGTGGTCAATTTCCCTATCTACTGGAGACCATTGCAATGACAGATTGAAGCTTGAGTCTATCACTCCATTGTAGATTTTGATTTAAACTTGGGAAAATTCAAGATTCCACAATTAGAATCTATACTCTTCATGGCCACTGAGACATTCAATTGGTTACAGAGAGTCCTTTTGTTTAAATTATATTATTTTTAATTTCCATGGTTAAATTTGCTTAGTTCTTGTGTTGGAGGATTGGCTGGGACACTAAAAGGAAGAATGGGTGTAGACAAAACATTATTTTGTGCCCTTCCTTTTAAAATATCAACATAGCTGTGAGTTTGGCAAGTTTCAAAGAGGAAAGAAAATTATTATAAGGACTACAGCTAACATGTTAACAATGGCATGTTAGGGCCCTCTGAAAGCCATCAAATTTGAACTTTTATTACTAAGAAATGAACTAATAGGCTAGGTAATGGTGACACATGAACTTAATCCCAGTACTCATGAGGCAGAGGCATGTGGACCTCTATAAATTCGAATTCTTCCTGGTTCACAGAGTGAGTGACAGGAGAGACTTCAAAGGTACACAGAAAAATCCTGTTTGAAAACAAAACAAAAAACAAACTAATAAATGTTGCTTTGTTTATAAATGGGGTCATTGCAAGTGGAATTATTTAATATGAGGAAATACATATATAAACTGAGCCTTAATCTGATAAACATGAGTTCTTAGAGAATTCAGATATTCAAAAGAGACAAATGACAACAGAAATATAGATTGGTTTTATTCATTTATGATCCAAGTGATGTCAATGATTAATTGCACTAACCGGAACCAGTAAGATGGAAAATTATAATTTTACTAGTCTCTAAAAGCAAGCCTTTGAGATGTTAACATCAGGTTTATAGCCTCCAGGATTAAACATGATACAACCTACATATTTTTAGGCCATATAGCCTTTAGTTGTTTCACTATAGCAAGACAAAAAAGAAGAAAATATAGACTATATATATATATATATATATATATATATATATATAAACTTACTTTCAGAAAGACAATTAGAAAATGAAATCAAGAGCACTTCTTTATTGAGGACTTAGAAAACAACAAATTAACTTCTTGTTGATTTAAGTATTGACAACTTTTAAAATATGTCTTTTCTACATAACCTTGGCTCTGATGACAAATTGGAATGCATGGAATCATGACAAAAATTCTTGGTTTTAAGTTTCCTTTTAAAGGGCTAACACCAGAGAGAGTCTGTAAGCTCTGTGTTATGAGCAAAGGCAGGCAACAGGATGGGTAGCTGCTTTTCTGAAAAGCACAGGCTGATATTAACTAGCAGTATTTCTTATGCATATGGCTAGAGCCAGATGTAATGATTCTTATGATGAGTTTATGATTTATTTTATTTTTGCATTCACTGACAAAAAGAAATACAGGATTTGACTTGGAATACTTGAAAATAGTATTGAAAATGTTGAAAACACCAAGAGAACACATGATCAGTGATCTGTAGAATATTGGTGTCAATATCCACTGTTTACATCCATTAGAGAGGAAGGATTAAGGAATGAGAGTATGCCATTTATTTGAATAATGGCCCAAATTTCCCAAGTTTGTAACTACACATAGATACACATATTCCCATGATGTTTAGGAAATCCAAGGAAAAACCATGAAGAGATTCACACCTAGACACATCATGTTCAAAACTATCGAAAGACTGAAACACATGACATACAGAAATTAGAAAGAAAACATCAAATTTCTTCACTTTCCTTGTACAGCACTTTGGTTAAGCTAGGAGTACTTCCAAGCAGCATGCCTTGTGTTTGTAGAATAAGACCTTCAGAGTTATGAACAGTAAAGAAAAGACTAAACTATAATTCAAATTTGAGCTGAATTATCTTTCTAAAGTAAAGGCAACCTGTGAGAACTGCAAATAAGCAAGTATATTGTTCTGATTGCCATAGGAAAAATACTAAAGGCTCCATTTCAGGTTAAGAGGAATAATGTTACAGTTTATTAAAATATTTAGTTGAGTGTGTGTGTTTGTGTGTGTGTGTGTGTGTGTGTGTGTGTGTGTGTGTGCCACAGAAGCAAGTAGAGGATGACAGACACCCTGCAGATGGAATTATATGCAGTTCTGTAATGCAAACTGTAGGTATCAAGAGCCCAACTCTTGTCATCTGAAAGAGCAGCGATAAAAAAAAATAATAATAATAATGAATAATAGTAATGTTAATATCAATAAAAGTGATAACTGAGTATGTTATTGTTATTGTTTGTAGCATTGAGCATCCAGATATTCACTACGTAGATTAAGATGGCCTCAAAATTACAGAGATCTGCCTGCCTCTGCCTTTTGTGTGTCTGAACTAAAGGCATATGCCATCATACTAAGCACAGCAAGGGCTCTGAACTACTGAGGCATCTCCAGTCCTGTAATATTAGAAATCCATTGTAATCTATAGGGAAATAAAGAACCTAAATGAGAAAATGCTAAATTCCTTTGAATTATGTCCTAATATTTGCTATTTTAATTTTGTAGAGGAAATTAAATTAATTGGTAATTATATACAATATGTTCATGTCTTTACATAGATTAACATTCATGATATATGCAAAAATGACAAAATAAGCTTGCATAATTTTAAAGTGTTACAATAAAATATCTGTACTCAAAGGAATGGTGATTATAATAATTTAAATTAAAGTATCAATAAAAATTCAGAATTCTACATAAAATACAAAAGAAATGCGTAGAACTATAAATTATTATATAAAATGTATCATTTTAAAATTTATTATGTACATTTAGAAAATGAAAGCTTTAGTTATCAAAAGTGTTCTGTGGAGTGAGCAGCCAATAGAGCTAAGGTTTTCTTTATTTAGACACACCAGTCAAGTGCAGGCCAAAGCGAGAGGGAGGGAGCTGGAACCAGCGCCGGTAGCTGGGGGAGCAGAAGAGACCATGCACCCTTTTGCCAACCCCTTAAGAAGCCCTTATACTCAGCCTAAGACCTCCCCCTTATCCCGCCCTCACGGGCGTTTTCCAGCACACCTGTCCGGGTACCTGGGGGCGGGACTAGAGTCTCCCTACAGTGTTCAGAATATAAGTGATGGTTCTAATTAAAAATAGTATATGCAGTAATCATTCTGTAACAGACAAGACGTGCCACAAAAGGAATAGAGACTGAAAAATATGTTTTAAATGGAATACAGAAACATTCCCATACACACTACAATGGTATTTCTCTAAAAGACAGTGGGGCTTTCCAATGGACTTAACCAATTCTGATAATGATAAAAATATGACTCTTTCTACAGAGTTAAAGTTGATTATGAAAGGAGAGTAAAGCAGCCCCATTAAATTTCAAAATTTTCAATTCTTTATTGAAATAATTAATGTGTGGTGTGTGACTATTAATAGTTGGGTTTTGTTCTGTTTGGTTGTTTGTCTGAGGCAGGGTCTCCCTATGTAGCTCTGGGTTTCATGTAACTCACAGTCTGTCAATTACTCACTATATCGACAAGTCTGACCTTATGAACCCATAAGTTCAAGCTGATGAGAAGCACTACAAGAGAAGAGTTTCATCAGAGGGGTAAGGTGTCACCCAGCAGTATGAGAGAGAAGTCATTGTTGATATTTAGGCATTTTACTGGCCTGATTTGGAGTTCTGACAAGATACACCCTCAGCTGCTGCTGCCTATTCACTATGTTCCATTTTAAAATGGCCCTGCCCACCTCCCATCCCTCTCTCTCTCTTTCTCTCCATCTCTCAGTCTATTCCCCCTCTCTCTCTGCCTCTCTTTCCTCTTTACAGCTTCTCCTGTCCACAGAGGCCAGTCTTCCACCTCCACTTTCCCCTCGTTTTTTACTATCTTCTTCCCTTAATAATAAAAATCCTCCTTTTGAACTCCGTTACTTGTTGTATTTCTCTCTCAAGCTGCTTTTAAAAAAATTAAAATAGTCATTAACTTTTCTCAGGCCTTGAGTGCTACAAGCCATTTATAGGCCCTTGCTGTGGTGATATATTTATGGTTTGTTAAAGCTTACCTGAGGATTCAGAAAGCAAAGCCAGACTCAAGCTATAGAGATCAGAGAGTGGTGATACACATCTTTAATACCAGGACTCAGGATTAAGAGTTAGAGAGATCTCTGTTGAAAAGGCTATACTGACAACACAAAATTGATGCTGTCCTAAAAGAAACAGCTGACACAAAGGTGATCTCAGCACTTGAAATCACACACCTTTAATCCCAGCTCTAGGGGGAGGTGGAGACAGGAGGATTTGGCTGGGTGGAGAAAGGAATATATGGAGGAGGAGACAGAAGTTTAGAACTTTTTGCCTCTGAGGATTTGTGGAGACAGGATTGCCATTTCAGCTAGGTAGAGGTAAAATCTAATGGCTTGAGCACAAGACTTTAATCCCAACACTTGGGAGGCAGAGGCAGGATAGGCTACAAAGCTACACAGAGAAACCCTGTCTCCAAAAAACAAACAAAAAAAAGAAAAACAAAACAAATAAAAAAAAAAAGATATACTGGCTTGGCTTCTTTGCTTTTCTGATCCTTAGCTTGAAGCTTGAACCCTAATGTATCTCTCTGGGTTTTTTATTAATTGTGTTATACCATTCCATCAATGGAGCTGAAGCTTGAAGTCACAAAGAGACTGCATTGCCTCTCACTAAGACCTCACTGCCAGGCACCTCTAATTTCTCCTGGACCAAAATCAAGATCGGGAGCATGAGCTTTGCTGCTTTGCCACTACCTTTCTGGAAGTCAGCCTGAGTTTGTTTCAGTTCTAGGACTGAACAGAAATCCTGGAGGCTACCTTTAACTTCTTAAGCTCCCAGTACTAGAGGCCTTTGCTGGCAGCATTTTTGATACCATCAGTATCTGAAAATGTGTTCCCGGAACTCTTGGAACTATCAACCCCACTGTTGAAGTAGCTCCACAATGTATTCCAGCACCAATTGTAGTGTGAACCACAGGTATCTGGATGGCTACAACATTCTCACAACTTAGAAGAAAGTTTGTTTCCCCAAAACTTTTAAGGTAGATACTGTAACCAAAGCCATTAACCACTACCAAAAAAGTTACAAGGAAAGAACACAGAACACCCAGTTAGAAAGGAAGGGTGAGGGTTGTGGAAATTGTATACCAAATTGATATCTGAGATATATTTCTGGGAGATATCATTTGTTTATTATTATTATTATTATTATTATTATTATTATTATTATTATTTAGAAACAATCATTTTTACATATCAATCCCAGTTGTCTGTCCCCCCCATCCTCCCATGACCCTCACCATCACCCTAATCCCACCCCCATCCACTCCCTAGGGAGGATGAGGCTTTCTATGGGGTCTTCCCTGGTGTATCTAGGCTGAGAGATTAGTCCTCCAAGGTTAGGGAGATATCATTTGTTATGGGAACCTCTTTACAAAATAAGGCAAGAAACTGGTCACCAGTTGCAAAATCTCAATATAACCTTGAGACACAAAGTACCAATAAGAGGATGTGGTCTTATCCCCATACCTGACTTTGATTTGTTAACTTATTACTTTGTGGAGATACATATATAACAAATACACAATTTTATTGTATTTGAAACTAGACAAATACACCTTTGTATATTCCCTATGTTGAAATATTATAAACAAAAATGAAAAGTTTGTCAATTGTACATCTTCATGTCTTCTATAGAAATGATTCATGGCATAAAGTTGGCAAGCCAGATCATGGTATTTCTGAAAATTTGAATTTCACAATGAAAAAAAGATAAATAATAATTCTATGGCATGGGAGAATTGGAAAATGATTCTGAAAGAAAACTCATTTGGGTAGCAATCCTAGGAGTTGTGTTTATGGTATACATAAATAGGAAGTTAAAACATTCCTTAGGTGAAGTTTGGCTGCCTTTAGAAAACTCTAGAATGATGAAAGTAGCCTCAGTTCCATGTTACCACTTGTGGTATTGGGAATTTTGGAGAGAGTTCTGCAACACTCTGCACCAAAAGACAGAAAAATCATGTAGCGCCTATATAAAATAAAATATAAAATACATATAAAATATATACCTGTATAAAAACATATCAAAATCCCAAAATTGAAGGAAGAAAACCATATCCATGCATTCATTTCAGTTCAATTTTTTTAAGAAAAAGGTGATTTATAAGTTGTTAAATGTTTACATTGTGATAAATTATTAAAGGCATAAAATGAAAGAAAATCCAGAAGAGCAATAGATATGTCTTTAAAAGAATGGAAAGGATTCAGTTTTGGTTTTCAAACCTGCACCTCTTAATAATGATTTAACTAAATCAACTAAGTAATTGTAAAAAGTATTCTCCAGTAGCATGTACCAGCAAGAAATTCCCAAACACAGAGCAGCAAATTAGCATGTCAGAAAGAAGGGATCCAGCCGGTGTGTGTTGGTGGACAGTCAGCAGGCGTGTCACATACAGCTGCAACAGCATGCAATTTTGATTGTCTAGACTCAGATAGCCCATAATTTCTCTCTTTTATGTATATGTTTGAATAAGCTAATGGCATTACTGTTACATAAATACTAGATGGCAAACTGTGAGAAACATTGTTCTTCTATACTTAGCTGTTTGTTCAGCTTGTTCCTCATAGCCACTTCTGTGACATGCAATCCTGTCTTTTTTAGGGTAGAATTCTTTATCTCCAGTTAAACTAGAGTGAGTCTTTTCACACCCTAATGTATTCATGTTTGCTTCAATTTATTTTCTCCTTGTAAAATTAAACACACACACACACACACAAACAAACACAAACACACACACACACACACACACACACACACACACACACACACACTCACACACACACACACACACACACCCACACACACACGGATATACTATAAAATTATATTATTTAAAAATTTCATAATATAACATGATGTGATAATACCCACCCTCATTTTCTTCCTCCAGCTCCACTTGGACCACCTTCCAGTTTCATGTCCTCCAATTTGTTTACTGGCCATTTGAGTCCAGTTAGTGCTGTTCATATCTGCATGAATGTGTAGTCATCCACGGGATCCCTGGTAACTTACCAATACTTATTCCCACAAGCTAAAATGACTATCCCTCTTCTAGCAGCTGTCAACTGCATACAGTTCCTGAATTCATGCTGCAATTCATATCTGGTTCCCTTGATCTTTTACAGATCTTTCAATATAGTTGAAACCTGCTGTTGTGAGTACATGATCGTAATTGCTGTTTTGTCTGGAAGACAGAACTTTATGTTTCTACTTCCCCTCCTCTTACAATTGTGCTCTTCCCACCTCCTTTTCTATGATGTTTCCTGAGGCTTGGATGGAACTGATAAAATTTAATAAATGCATGGAGTGACAACCAAAAAGTAGGATTGCTGGGTTATTCTTAGAAGGTCTAGTGACTTCCAGTGAAATGTGCTACCACAGGAATATATCCGCATTTTCCTTTTAAGCTTCACTTTCCATTACTCATCTTTCTATATATTAATTTATATCCCCAACATGTAGTTACTTGCTGATGTCTTTCAATCCTTTTTGCCTTACATATTAATCCAAGATGTTGGAAAATATTTTTTCCACCCTGAAGAGCAGCAGACAGCAAGAGAACTAATTAAAAAAATCAAAATGCTTTGATATTCTGTAACATCTTATTTATTCCATACACTTCAATGTAAATTGCAGTATACTAATTATACATGTCAGTCATTTCAAGGTGTAATGATTATGAGTCATCAATAAATTATATCACACTTGTGAGTCTGCACTGAAGTAGGGTGTCTATAATATTCTCATATAATAGCATTGCATAGACAGCCTGTGTGGGGGGTGTCTCTTTATTTTAAGAAGTTTAAATAGCTAATTTGACAGAAGTGTTTGGATTATGGCTGTGAGTAATGTGCAATGAATTTTCTTCTTATAAGTACTAATATTGACGTACCATATGGCGATTTCCCTGCCTCTGCTATATTTGCTCTAACTGATACATGTGGAAGTTTAAGAAATATTTTCCATTAAAACACAAAATATGAATGGCCAAAAGTAGTGTATAAAGGGAATTCAGCATTATAAAAAATTGATAAACTGCATAATCAAATCAGCAGTTTACAGGATATTTTATCAGTGCAAATAAAGTCACTAAGGTGAGAGATGAGAAGCAATATTTAAATATCATGAGATGCAACTATGATTATTGTTCATTATTCTAATCTTAAATACTAATTTCTTTGTTGTCATGAACTAGACAGTTGAGATAAGATTAAATTCTTGTAGTGTCTTCTTTCATTTTAGTTTTAGTATTATAATATAATATTTACAATAATAATCACCAGAAATAATATTTTCTTCTTTATCTTAAATATTCTTTTCCTGGTTATAGAGAAGCATATATAAAAAGAAAAATAAAAATTTTTCGTAGTACTCTATTACTTCCAGCAGGTGGCAGAGATTCAATGTCATTGTTTGACCACTTCTTTTTCCTTTATATGCTTCTCTAAAATCACTTAACCAAAATCATTTATATGAATACCCAACATATAAATGATGGTTTTTGTAAATTTTAGACAAAAAATAACATTTTTTAAAAAAGTGCAGTTTGGTAGCTACCTCTGTATTAACAAGAGAATATTATTACTGAAGTACTTTTTAATGTTGAAAACTGTAGTAGCTTAGTGAAGGCAGTTTGTATCTGGCATTCCTGTCATCACAGCTTTGGGGAAGGCAAGACAAGTGGATCTTGAAGTCCAGAAAGTTCTGTGCTAAGCAGCAAGACTTTGTCTTAAAATTAAAACAAACAAAATGTACAAATAAAAGAACTCTACATTTTCCTTTTTGGTATCATGTTTAAGGGTAATTGGACTTTTGTCCAGCTCAATAGGAGGAGATTCATGACACTATATAAATGTAGGCAACTAACCATGACTGATAAGGTCATAAGGTCTAGAGGAGAAACTAGCACACCAGGATATAAAACTAGCATAATTCTGAAATGCATCCTAAGTTTCACTTTGGTGTTTGGGTTTGTTTTGTTTTGTATAGTTTTTCTGGTAATAGTTCTATTCTTTCTTAACATTTCCAATTTTATCATGTTAAAATGATTGAGAGTTTCCAGAATATGACTATAGTTGTATTTTAAATGGAAAAATAGTACAGGAAAATTAAATTGGGGAGGGAATGGGAAGAAGGAATGAATAGGGAGAGGGATAACTAACACTAAATTCCTTTGAAAAGCCACATGGAAACCTACCACTCTAGAAGTTTACTGAAACATATACATACATGCATACATACATACATACATACATACATACATACATACATACATATATACATACATACATATGAAGGGGAAGACAATACCCAAACTAGACATTATATGCTACTGGTTCATACCCTTAGATGATCCCTTTGCACACCCTAAAAATTCCCTGCCTCATGGTCCTTTCAGGTCCTTCTCACTCTACCTGCCATGTGGAAGGGACAAAGGGCCCAAGTTAATGGAGATAACTCATTAAATAATAAAAGACTCTATGCTTCTGTATCAGAATGGGTCACTTGGTGATTTGGGGGTTCAACAATTTGGGCACAACAATTATCAGCATTTAATCTACTATTCATCTATCTTTATAAGTAATTCTTGGCATTAATAGAATAGTTAATTTTATTACTAATAAAATGAGAATTAACTTAAATTTAGTGTTGGGGCCCACCGAGATGTCTCTGCTTCATCTTGACTTAAGGTTAAGGAGCTCAAAACTGTCCTTAGTCTTCCAAGGTTAAAGTCTTTTTGACCTAGTGATCTAAGGCATGGCTACTGTAAGATGTTTGATCTAAATAGATATCTTATCAAAATAACAACAGACTTGGTCTGAGGTGTGCTTACTCTTGACCTTCAATACAAGAAAATGAGAAATTGAGTCTAAAGTGTGGTTACCAAATGTCTTTTTTATAGTGTCTTTACCTGATGTTTCTTAATACACACTCCTCCTCTCAGGTAGAAACCAGACAAGTCAACTGGATCTGACTGAAACCCCATAAAGGCAGGCTACAATTTAAAAAATTTGTATGCAAATATTTAATAACTACAATTTAAACCATAAGTATAAAAATACAATCTTATTCTGGGTGGTGCTGGTGCACACCTTTAATCTCAGCACTTAGGATGAAGAGGCAGGCAGATCTCTGTGAGTTCAAGGCAAACCTGGTCTACAAGGTTGTTTTCAGGATATCCAGACTGTTAAACAGAGAAACTCTGTCTCAAAGTAAAACAAAAACCAAAAAATTACAATCCTATGCAGGTAATATTGAAATAATCCTATTAATACATCTCCTAATATTTTATTTATTTATTTTATATTCCAACCTTAATTCTTCCTTCTCATCTCCTCCATTTCCCTCCCCTGATCATATCCACTTCTCCTCTGTTTCTGTTGAGAAAGGGCATGCCCATGGGTATCAAAAAAGCATGGCATATAAAGTTTCAGTAAGACAAAGTTAAAGTCATTTTTTTTGTTGCTGAGTCTTGGTTTTCTGTTTGTTTTTATTTTTCATCAAGCTTTATTTTTCATTAAGCTTTGTTGTTTTGATAGGATTTTATGTATCCCATGGCAGCTTATACTCCTTAGGCAGCCAAGATAGAATTGAACTTCCCATCTTCTCCCCTGCACTTTCCAAGTGTACTTATTACAGTTGTGTAGCATCATGAGTAGTTTTGTAGAGATTGATACTGAAGGCAGTGATTTCTGCAAAGGAACCAAGCCCTCAACAAATTGAATTGCATTACTATCTCCAAATTTTTTATCAATATAGTCTATTCTCATTATATTTTGGGAAGATTAAATCTTATACAGTAAGAACAACTAAAATAGAAAACATTCTATTAAATGTAATTTTATGTTGGGCCACACTATTTTAAAGATGAAGACAGAATTAGAGTTTAATTCTTTTTTAATACTTGGTAATTATTTCTAATTTATCAGATATCACGGAGTTCTTTGCAGTATAGGGGTGGAAGAGATTTATGAGCTTTCATATAGAGAGTAGTACCTTGACTTCTAAATATGGGAATGGTTTCTACAGTCACCAATTTGCAGTATCTGCAAGTACTTACACAAGTCAAGGTTATTTTCAGATTCTACAAATAGGTTAATTCCTTGTATGGTGACTTCTTTAAGTCATCTATATTGAATCTGCCTTCTTATTGTACTTATATCTTATCAATAGATATTTACTGGATTGTGTAGAGCCAATACTAATAATCTGGATAGTCTTTCTTTCCATTTAGTAATTGACATTTATGATGTCAATTACTTCCTATGAATGAATACTATAGACTGCGGAGCTGATGATGCTGCCAGAAATTTGGAGAAGTTTACTAAGTTAATCTTCTTAATACTCCAGGAAGTTTATCTATAAATTTGATTTATTTAAATTATTAAAAGTGCTTTCATGGTCTGACACCAGCTATTCACTACACTTCTCTTGAATCCCTTTTATCTCATTACCAGAAAGCACAATAATGACTAAGAAAGGGAAGAAAGCCTCTAGAAGGAGAAAAGCTATCCCAAATCATATCGTTCTGACAAGTCTCAAATCATGATCTCTTATTTATTTAAAATTATTCAGAATTTTCTATATCAGCTAAAAATATCTCATTTGCTGAATACAATTTGTATAATTTATTATGTTTCTTTGAGAAAAATTGGATCAGAGAACAGGGCTATCTTTTCAATCTAATAGTCATAGTGACTATTACAATTTTTACAGAGTATGAGGTGTTGAAAATGCATTAGGACAATTCAAATTTAGCACAATTTAGGTATCAATTTTTAAAAGTTGCAAAACCCCCAAATACATATGCTTTACTAAATTGTATTTGTAAAAAAAAAATAGCTGGTAAGCCAATAGACTTATGTATTTGTTTCTCAAATTTTTTAATGTCTATTTTTCAAAGAACAAGTAATATATAAAATTAAAGCAATAAAAGTGCTTAAAATCTGACATCATGAACTTTATGCATATTTAGACAGGCTAGTGTATAATATTGCTGAATTAAAGAGCACATTAAAACATGCTTGATTTAAAAAAAGAAAACTGATGATGATTTACACAGAACAGGAAAGGAAGTAAATCAAATGGAAGGTCAACTAAAACACCCTATCCACTATTGCTAGGAGTCTTAGCTTTGGTCATATTTGTGGATTCCTGGGAATTTCCCAAACAACAAGTTTCTCCCTGATACTATAATGGTACGTTCTTTCCCTCAAGATATCACTTTCATTGCTCTCCCAGTCCATCTCTACTCCAACTCAGACTTCCCATTTGCTCATGTTCTCCTCTCCCAACCCCTCTCCTCTACCACGCCCCCACCCCCATTTAGTATGGATACCTCATCTATTTCCCTTTGCTCAACCTTAATGCAGTGGGAAGTGACTTAGTTGACTTAATGTGATAGGCTTTTTTCAGTGGATGGAGGATGGGTGGGGGGAAGCATGAGAAGGGGAAGAGAGGGGGACCGTAGTTGGTATGTAAAATTAATAAAAAATTAAAATATAAAAAGAGAATCAAATGGAATTAAGGATTTGTGAGGAAAATACACCATTAATATATTTTTTTACTAGGATCATATTTTGGCATATCATGACTCTTTGATACAAAATGAACACAGTTAATGCAAAATTAACAAATGGATCCCATTTCAATTACTTCAATTCTGGTTTTTATAATCTTTTATAGTAAATCAGTAAATTTGCTTGATTTTCTCCCCCTAACTCCCTACAGACCACTTATTCCTATTATTATCTGAAAATGGTATCTACTTACTCATATTTGGTTATTAAGAATAAAGTATTTTATAACAAACCTATAATCCACAGTTCCAGAGAGCCTAGATAACAGGGAGGATCCAAAGAGGGATGCATGGATTTCCCTAGCAAGGGGAAGTACAAAATCTTTCCTTAGTAAAACTGGTAATTGGATTTGGGAACTAGGGGGAATAGGTAGGGCCACCTGGGTGCTAGTGGGGTTGGAGACACATGGAGGGAGAGAGTAATAAAAGAGATGTCTTGATGGAGCACATTATGGGTTTAAGGAGAAACCTGGTGCCAGGGAAATCCCCAGAAAGCCACAAAGATGACCAACTAAGACTCCTAGCAATGGTGGAAAGGCTGCTTGTAATGGCCATTTATTTTAAGAAGATTAAAATATTGATGACTTCCTTAATTGTCATCAGAGATTCTCTACCAATAATTTATAAAAGTAGAGGCAGAGATCTATAGACAACGGGTCAAGACTAGGCTGGAAAAGCCCACAGAAACAGCTAATCTGAACAAGGGGGAGCTCATGAAGCCCAGACTAATTGTTGGGAAATCAGCATAGAACTGTTACAGAAACCCTGGATGTGGATGTCAGTTTGGAGGTATGGTTAATCTATGGGGCCTCTAGTAGTAGATCAGTATTTATCCCTAGTGCACGAATGGAGTTTGGGAACCCAATCCACATACAGGGATGCCTAGACACACAGGGGAGGTTCTAGGACTTGCTCCAAATGATATGGCAGACTTTGAAGATCCCCCATGAAAGGCTTCGCCCTCCCTGGGGAGCAGAAAGGCAATGGGATAGGGAGTCATTGGGGGTCAGGGGAGGAGGGGAGGTAGAGGGAACTGGGATTGACATGTAAAACAAGCTTGTTTCTAATTTAAATAAAAAATTTACTCAAAAAAGAGATAAATTTTATTGGGAAGTAATTAGATTAGTAAGGGTGCTGGCCATCTTTTCCAAGAAGGAATAGATGCAATTCTCTTGGGGTCCTCCTTTATTCTTGAAAGGTGATTGTTGGGAAAGCGAAAGCCCCACCTCATGTCTGTCCCTGTGTTCTCTCCTTTTAAATTGGCCACCAGAGGGGCCTCATCAGATAGCAAAGCCAATGACAGATTCCAGAACTATGACCTAATAAATAAATCTTTTTTAATTTAAAAGAAATTTAAAATAATTGTACAATGCATATTGAACATATTCACCTACTGTAAGCTCCCTCTAATTCTCTCTAGCAAACAAATAATTTCTATCTCCCAATTTCATGCCCTCTTTTTGCTGTCCTATTTTTATATAACCATTTGAGTCCAATTAATGCAGCTCATATGTGCATTGCTGTGGGAACATTCCCTGGGGCATGTACATTCTACCATTCACTATGTCCAAACATGTGATTGATTCTCCGTGACTCAGGAGCTATCATCTGACAATAACCCTTCTAATACAGGTGGGGAATCAGGAAACTTTGCTGCATCCTGAATGGTTTTTGTCTGGCTTGATCTTATAAATGTCTTATATAAATACCTTTAACTACTGTGATTTTGGAATTGTAGAAACCTTGCCATACCCAGAAGTCAGCATTTCATATGACTGTTCCTCATCTGAAATCTCCTTGATTCCTTCCACTACTAAAATACAAAGAGCACCAAATCTTCAATGGTGAGAGGTTGATGGAGGTGACCCATCCACACATGAATAGTGTTATTTTAAATTGTCACATGGATCAGTCACAAGTCTCTGCATTAACTACTATGCACCATCAAAGGAAGCTTCTCTAACCCAATATAGAACAGTACAGATCTATGGGTATAAACACAAATAGGATGCAACTTGACTGTATGACCACTTAGCTATAGCAATGCAGCATAGAAGTTTATTCACTAGGTTCTGTGATCTCCCCATGCTTTGTCTTTTAAGCAGGTGTACATTTACTCTACAATCACTTGTCTTGATAGTATACTAAAAATTATTGAAATAATTAAAATATTCATCAAATTTTGTAAATAAAATGAATCTGTTTTTTCCCAGCTATTCATTGATTAGGAAAAACAGTCCTCTTTCTAAGGTTCTCACAGCACCCATAGTAAACAAAGCAATGTTGAATCTTTCAAGAATAAGGACCTAATGTTTCATCATATTCATCTTGAAATCTGTCTAGAACATTCTCTTACTAATTGGGGATGCATGAAAGAAAGGAACTTGGAAGCCATCCAAGCTGTTATTGTAAAAATAAAATATTGAAGAAAATGAAACCAATATTCAACAGAAGCCACCATGAATTGAGGTCAAGGGGTAAATACTAAACTGGAAATAGGAGAAAGACTTACAGATCTATGTGAAAATGTGAATTTTTAATGATATGAAAAAAAACTAAAACCTATACAAATGGGAAACTTCTCCAAAACGGGAAGACTCCACAGTGTGAAGAGAGTTTCCGTTGTTTGCCCATTTTATTGGTTTAATTGGAAAATCATCAAAGGAATAAATTTTTCTTGAAAATCTACAAGAGTAAAGGCCAATATAATGAATTCTGATCTGTAAACTTAAAGTGAAGCATACTTCAGATGCTAGAAAAATAATTATAAGCGAGTTAATTCTTAAGAGATCCAGTTACTATTGAATGTAATTGAGGACAGAGCATAAAATACATGAACAAAATCTGATGGAATTTTAAAGAGAGGTACATGAACTTATTGCTGTGACCAGAGTACTTAGTGTTCTTTTGCTTGACAGGTTCAGCAAGTTGAACAACAGATGTACAAAACTGAAGTGAGAAACACCACCAAGTATCACTGTATAATAGACATTGTATAACATGCATTCATTAGCTGACAAATACACTTTTCCTCAAACTCACAAAGAATAATCAATAACAGACCATAGATCACATTGTAACATATATAAAATATATAAAATGATATAAATCATACAAATATTCCTTTCAGGAAAATATAATTAAATTTGAAATCTATAGCAGAAATGGAGCTGGAATATTTCAAAATTATTGGTGGTTAAAGGATATTTGTATAATCAACATATAGATTAAAGAGATATTTCAAAGACTGGAGGTGGAAAGCAGTGCTACAAAAGGTATCTAATGTTTTGTGAAAATCTGTATGTAAAACTTTAGATTGGTTTTTGTCATTGAACTATATTAAGATCAAATGATATTTATCAGAAGATGGGAAACATACAGAATGAGAAATAAAATTTGACAGTAAAGTGGAGACAATCTAACAATAAAAATGACGACTAAGCACTGGAAGGAAAAAAGGAAATGTTTGAATTAAATGCTACTTCTTCATGACATATTAGAAAATTAACTATTAGTCATATATGAAAGTGATCAAAATTCAGAGCACTGACAGAGACAGATAATAGCAAAAATCATGCACTTAATAGTTTCATTGCTGCTGACAGATATACAGCCATTCCCTACAATATATAATTACAAGTCCTAGCAACATAAAAGTGAGCAACAAAAAAATCTAATCCATACACATATTTTGCACATTTATCTTTGAGTATAAGGACCAATATTTATAATGTAGATAAGGATTGTACCATTTTAGAAAAGCAGCAGTTGTAAATAGAAATCTATGATGTCCCTAGACATGGTTACCAATACCAAATGGTCATCCCTAGAAATATACATACGAGTAAAATTATAAAAACTTAGCAGGTTGTACTTATGTATTTAACTGTAACCATGTAAAAAGAGTTTGGTAATGTTCCTTCAGTTTCTAGTGTGTGGAACAATTTGAGGAGTATTGTATTAGCACTTCTTTGAAGTTCCAGTAGAACTCTGTTCTGAAACCATCTGGCCATGGGGTTTTGTTGTTGTTAGTTTTTTTGGGGGGGGATAATTTTGATGACTGTTTCTATTTCCATGGGGAATATAGGATTATTTTATTTGTTTATCTTGTCTTCATTTATTTTTGGCATGTTGCACTTATCTAGAATATTGTCCCTTTCCTTTAAATTTTCAAATTTTGTGGAGTACAGGTTTTTTTTTTTAATTATAACCTGAAGATTCTCTAGATTTCTTCATTGCCTGTTGTTTTGGCCCCCTTTTTCCTTTCTGATTTTGTTAATTTGGATATTCTCTCTGTGTCTTTTGGTTAGTTTGGATAAAGGTTTTTCTATCTTGTTTATTTTCTTGAATAACCAACTCTTTTCTTCATTGATTCTTTCTTTTGTTTTGTTTTTTTCTTCTTTATTGATTTCTGTAGACTGAAGTTTCTGTTCCACCAGTTCCCAAATAGAACACAGAAGCTTATGTTAATTATAAACTATTTGGCTAATGTGTCATTCCTTACTGTCTAGCTCTCTGTTAATTATTAACCCATTTTGTTAATCTACATATTTCCATGTGGTCAGGTTTACTGAAAAATGGCCAGCAACCTGTCTTCCGGGTAGCTATATGACATCTTTCTGGCAGCTCCTTTCCCCTTCCTCTCCTCATAATTTTCCTAGTCTAATATCCCCCTATACAATCAGCATTTGTTCATCAACCAATAAGAGAAACATATACATAGCATACAGGATGTCCCCCATTAGATTTCAGCTCTCAATTTGATTATTTCTAGCCATCTACTCCTCCTACGCAAGTTTGCTTATTTTTTTTTTTAATACCTTTCAGTTGTTCTGTTAGTTTGCAAGTGTGGGAGTTCTCCAGCTTCTTCGTGTAGGCATTTAGTGCTATGGACTTTCCTTTTATCACTGCTTTTATTGTGTTCCATAAGTTTGTGTATGTTGTGCTATCATTTTGATTGAATTTTAGGAAGTGTTCAATTTCTTTCTTTATTTCTTCATTGACCCAGATGTGACTCAGTCTAGTATTGTTCAATTGCCATGGGTTTATGGGCTTTCTGCCATTAGTGTTGTTGTTGAATTCTAACTTTAAGCTATGACGATCTGAAAAGATACAGGGAATTATTTCAATTATTTTGTATCTGTTGAGGTCTGCTTTGTTACTGAGTATGTGTTTAGTTTTAGAGAAGGTTTCATGGATGCTTAGGAGAAGGTATATTCTTTTGTATTTGGGTAGAATGTTCTATACATGTCTGCTAGGCCAATTTGAGTCATCACAGCTGCTAAATTTATTTCTCTGTTAAGTTTCTAACAAGAAGCCCTATCTAGTAATGAAAGTGGGGTGTTGATGTTCCCTAATATTACTATGTGGAGCTTGATGTGTGATTTAAAGTTTAATAGTATTTCTTTTACAAATGAGGATGCCCTTGCATTTGGGGCATAGACATTCAGAATTGAGGCTTTAGGTAGATGTATATTACTTGTGACAAATACAAAATGATCATCTTCATCTATTTTGAGTAATTTAACTTGAAGTCTATTGTGTTACATATTAGGATAGTTATACCAGCTTTTTTCCATTTGATTGGAAAATCTTTTCCCAATCCTTTACTCTGATATAATGTCTGTCATTGTAGTTAAGTTGAGGTGTGTTTCTTGTATGCAGCAGAAGGATGGATTCTGTTTTCATATCCAATCTGTTAGCCTGGTTCTTTTTATAGGTGAATTGAATTCATTGATATTAAGGGATAATAATGACCAGTGACTTCTTGTTCCTGTTATTTTGTTGTTGGTGGTGGTGGTGGTATTGTGTGTGCATTTTTCTTCTTAAGGACTGGATAATGTGGGATTATGTATTGCCTGTATTTTGTGTATGTAACTAACTACCTTGGGTTGAAATTTTCATTCTAGTACATTTTGAAAGCCTGTATTTTTGGATAGGTATTGTTTAGATCTGGTTTTGTCATAGAATATCTTTTCTCTATTTATGGTGATTGAATGTTTTGCTGATTACAGTAGTCTGGGTTGGTATACATGGTCTCTTACTGTCTGCAGCACATCTCTCTAGGACCTTCTGGCTTTCGGGGGTTTTCACTGAGAAGTCAGGTGTAATTCTGATAGCTCTGCCTTTGTATGTTACTGGGCCGTTTTACTTTGCAGTTCTTAATATTCTTCTTTATTCTGTACACTTACTGTTTTAATTATTATGTGGTATGGGGGCTTTTTATTTCTTGATCCAGTCCAATTGGTGTTCTGTAACCTTGTACATTCATAGGCATATTCTTCTTCCAGTTGGGAAAGTTTTCTTCTATCATTTGCTTTGCATTTGAGCTGTATTTCTTCTCCTTCTTTTATCCCTTTTAATTTTAGGTTTGGTCTTTTCATGGTGTCCTGGATTTCCTTTATATATTGTGTTAAATTTTTGTTGGATTTACCATTTTATTTGACCCATGACACAATTACCTCTATTGTATCTTCAAATCCTGAGATTCTTTAATCTCTTGTATTCTATAGGTTATGCTTGCATTTTTGGTTCCTGATTGTTTACCTAATTTTTTCATTTCCAGAATTCTATAAGTTCGTTTTCTTTATTGACTTTATTTCAGTTTTCTTGTCTTGAATCATTTCTTTCACCTGTTTGATTGCTTTTTCTTAGATTTCTTTTAGGGATTTATTGATTGCTTACATTTTTTTCTGTGTCTTTTTTGTGTTTTTTACTCCATTTCTTTCAGGTAATTTTTCATTTCCCACTTAAGGGCTTCAATTATTCTCATAAATTTATTTTAAGATAATTTTCTTCTGTTTCATATGTGTTGGGATGTTCAGGTCTTGCTGTTATAGAACCATTAGTTTCTAGTGTTGCCTTATTGCTCTTTATACTCTTGAGTTTATTCTTACTTTGTTGTCTACCCATCTTTTCCTCCAATTGGTGTAGATGAACCTTATGCTTCAGGGGGTCCTTCTTCCTCCAATTGATGTATCTGGTGCTGTGACTCCATTGAACACTCCTTAATGTGCAGGAAGAGCAGAGGCTCTTCTGCAGAGGCTCTCCTCCAGACAGAATCTGTCCCAAGATTCATATGGTTGTTCCTGAAGGTGCAGATGGTAACACAGTTCTTGTGATTGCTCCTTCAGATGTAGGTGAAGCTGAGATTTCAGAAGCTGGTGCAATGGTGGGCTATCTACTATAGAGAGATGGAGGGGAATGCTGTCTGGAACACAGGTGCTCTTTTCCAGAGGAGCTTCTTGAGATAGCTTCTGAACACCACTGCTGGAAGATTCTACTGTAGTCACTGCTGGCATTGCTTGAGTCTCTTACATAGTGCTCCTGGATGGGTGGATTGGGTCTCTGACTGCTGGTGTGGCACTCCTGGTTCCTGAATTTATTTTAATTTAAATTCACATAACCTAAATTATGTCATAGGTTATATGCAAAGAAATCTATAGTCATCTCAACCATCATATTCAGTGATCTTTGCTTCTTGATCAGCAATGGTATGAGTGGCATGTTCTTCACTATTTCAGTATTTCACTACAATAAATTTTACTAGATTATGATAAATAGAATAGTGTACTGTGATTTTGCTATATTAGAACAAAATAACATGAAGTTTTCTTTACTTTTAAAAACTATACTCTCTTCATATGTTAATTTCCAGGCTTCTATGTGATTAAATTTATAATAGATCAGCTTATCTATCCTTTCCTACAAATTTAATACTTTGTTGTGTATTTATAATGTCTAAAACGTAATTATTTTAGTCATATCTAATACCTAATTAAGAATGTCTTGTTTTCATTAAAGTTTTATATAGTTAAACATGACATCCATCATATTATTTTTATTATAATAGAATTTAACTCTGAATGTCAGGTTGAATTGACACAATTATCTCCTGGGAATATCACGTATACAGTATCCATCCTGCTATCACCTCCTACAAGTAAGAGGTACAAGGGAAAATTCATTTCACTTCTATTTGTAAAAAGTTACAAGCAATATTCAGACAATTCTTTGATTGCATTTCTTCTGTTAAATGTTCCCAAATACTTTTGAATTTGTTTTAGCATACATTTTGGTAATTAACAATGTACAACCATTTACATGTTTTTATTGTATTTGTCGTCAAAATAAAACAAAATAAATAGAAAGAAGACACATTAAAATCATAGTATCAGATTTTTAAATATTTGGACTTTGGAACATATGTTTGAAATGATGAAGGAAGTTCTGCCTAGATGTGGGTATTTAATATTTAAATATTAAAATTTCTATAATCTTCATTCTTAAAATGTTTTACTGAAACTAAAATAATACAATCCTCCCACATTGTCAGAAGATGAGGTGGTTTTGGAAGCATAATTTCAGACTTTTTGTAGATATTTGTGATTTTATCCCTTAACTTTTCCAGATACCCTAGAGACATATTTCTCTGATTTACTGTGCTTTATATACTCAGTATATATGTTCATATAAAACATCAGTTGAACATACAGAATGTTCCTATCTATCCTATTTCCGCACATGTACAACTCCTGCTCTTATCACAGTTTAAACTATTGTGGGGCATTTTTTACATCTCTCAAAACTTTACTCTCTTAATATGGTTAGTTAATTTATGGGAAGCATCTCCCATTAATTAGCTGTCTAATCCATTTTCTCTGAGAAGAACTGAAGTTTCTGTTCTGAATGAAGCATCAATTGACAGGAAATATAATTGACATAAGTCAATCTTAATAAATAGATTAGCTTATGGAGCTAGCTAGGACTTCAATAAAGTTCAGGCCACACATTCTTCAAACACTTGGAATTGTTCATCTTCTAGCATTATCTTTGGGCACATTATCAAATATAAAGTAAATATTTTGAAGTCAATGCTTCTATTCTTTTTAAAAGGTATACTTTCAGACTGCATGTAATTATTGTTATAAAAAATATATTAATGTTTAAGATCACACAAAAGTCAACAAACATGAGAGATAGCATAAACTTAGAATTTAGGTCAGTTATGCTTCAGCCATGTAATTTACTTTTCTGTAAACATTACCTTTGAAAGACATAGTAAAATTGAGATAAAGAAGCTATAGATTTTCATATGGTAAACACAAATAACACATACACAAACATACAAACAATAAAACAGGAACAAATATATTCATTCCAGACTGTTTTTCAAAATTCGAATTTCAGACTCTATTTTCTATTCACTTTTTCTTAAAATCCATTCTTTATCCCAGTTTTCAATTCATTTCCTCTTTGTGAATCCATACACATCTCAACCAAGATTCCCAGGCAAAGCAGAGGGAACATGAATGATTAGCAGAAGCCACAGTCTTAACTCACTGAGGTATTCTCTATGAAATTGCCTCTATAGGCTCATATATTTACATGTTTAATAATTAGTTGATGAACTATGTGAAAAAGATTACGAGGTGTGCTTCTTTCTTTTATATTTACTTTGGTCACGGTGTCAGCAACTGTTGGAAGCCATCCAACCAAGTGCAGTGATTCTGAAATATATTCATATTCATTCCAAAAAAGATAACAGCTGATATTTAGAAGCATTTTAAGACTTGTTTCTGGGAGTGTTTTACTGGCATCTTCTGTGTTCATGGATACGAACTTTGCAGCAAAAAAATAATCAAAAATCAATCTTCCAAAAGAGCAGTACCATATCAACACACCTAATGCTCAAGGCAGGCAAATAGAGTTTATCTTAATAAAATGATTTTAATTATTGATCTAAAAAGGAATCATTATTTTGAACATTTAGAAAATAAAATCCATTTCTTCAAATAATTTCCATTAAAGTATATGGGCAAAGAGTATAGACATAGCTCAGAAATAGAGTGGATGGCACAACATATTCTCAACACCCTAGGTCAAATACTTAGTACCACTAATTTAAAAGGAGACAACACACATGGAAAACACCATTAAAGTTCAAGCATTCATGATATTATTGTAACATTTCCTGTTATGTGATTTCCTGCCTGTTTCCTCAGCTGCCTTGACACAGATGAACACTCAGATGCTCTATTAGTTATAAATCTGTTGGCCAATTATTAGGCTAACTCTGTCTTAATTATTAAGGCATTTCTATTATCCCATGTGTTTCCACATCTTCTTTACTTAGAAGGGAATTCCATACCTACAACTCATTTGCCTACCACATGATGACTGCTTAGCATCTCTGCAGAGAAGATAGCTATTTTCAGTTTTTCCCTTCCTATATACTGATTCTTCCAAACTATGTTACTTACTGTCTATCTGTACAGAATTTCAGTCCTCTATGAATAGCTACTGGCAAGTTTCTGCCCAGCTATGTCACTTTTTATCTGGACAATCAGCCAATCAGTGTTTTATTCATTAAACAATAAGAGAAATATATATATATATATATATATATATATATATATATATGAACATTCCCCATTAATTTCCACTCTTAATTTTGCTAGTGATAATCAGTAAATATATATATTTATATATTTAATCAGTAAATATATATTTTAAATATATATTAAAAACTATTTGTTTTTCATATGTCTATAATGAAAATAAGACTCGTAGTTGTAGCATGGGTATTACAAGGACATAAATATAAAATGTGTGTCCAATATTTCAATTAAAAGCTATCTCAATTTTTATATTATGCCTAAAGGGTAGGCAGTAGTAATTACTGTTTCTGTTTCAGAGATGAGCAAATGTGGTCACACAGAGGTTAATTACTTACACAAGTTTAATTTGGGAGTTGGTTAAAGAATAGGGAATAAAATGACACTCTTATAATTCCAAATTATAAAATTACATATTTTACCCAATAGGAATACTATTTCAAAAACTGCATATTTTTATTATTTCATTTGTAATTAAATTTGCTGCATGTTCTAGGAGTAGATTGGTACTCTAGGATTTCATACCTTTATCAGTTTAACATGATTTCACTGAATGGATATTAAGAAGGTGTCATTACAGATATTAAAAGATATTCCAAATTTGGGAATACTTGCCTTTCTCACTTCAAAAGCCCACACATTTAGGAATACAGTCCTATATGGGTTCTTCCTGGATTCAAATTTTGTAAAATTAGACACAGAATTTCTTTCTCTTTTTCCACATGAATGTAGGTTTTTAGTGGAAATAGTAATAATAATAATAATAATAATAATAATAATAATAATAATAATAATAATAATAAATTTCCTATTCCCACACCAGGAAATAGATGGATATTTTATTGGTCAAATTTCAAACATTAGATTCCCATCCTGTTTTTTCCTCTTTCAATAAATAACTCATACTATCATTTCTGCTGGCTTTAACATGGGATACGATAATAATCAATTACATATAGAAAGAATTAATGAATTTACTTCACTATACCTTATGAAGTACTCAAAACACATAAAGTGTAACTTTTCCATTTGACCTCATGAACAGAAAAGAATGCAATTTTCCTTAACTTTATGAATTCTCAGTGAAGACAAATCAATTAAGAGCAAATCTTTACAATTTCTTTTTAAGGCCTGAATTAGGTCCACAGCTTACATATAGTTAATATTTTACCGATATATTTTGATTATAGTTCTTCCATCAACAGAAGCAAAATATTGTGTTAGCTATATTTTTAGGCTTCAGAAGAGACTAAAGTGATTAAACCACGATAACATGTTCCTTTTGAACACAAGGGAGTTCCTAATTTGCTCTACCTAGTTTAACAATCTGTATGGCAAGGTATTTGGTAACAATATTACCTCAGATTACATATCCTTTCTGAGAATGAATTGAAGCAACAATATCATAATCAATTTTGGATTGTACCTAGTATAAAATGATCATTAGAAGAAATCTCTTAGAATTTCTACCCTTCAGCTAATATCTTCATACCTTAAAAATGTAACATCATTTCTAAAGGAAATAAATGCAATAAAACAACAATTTGGGTTATTTAATATGATTGTAGGAAGAAATAGTAAACCATAATGAATTTTTAAATACTTATTATAGTTTTTGTTAATGTGGGGACCAATATAATAAGATAATGTGTTTAAATAGTATTGGAGAATAGAATCAAAGATCAAGAGGCAAATGAAAGATTATTGGGCATAACTAGAGCCTCCAAGGATGATGTGGTATAAGGCAATCATTGCCAAACATATACCTCAAATGTAATAGAAAATGGTTTCTATGTATCCATCCTCAAGAAACCTACTTCTATGTAACTGAAAAAGCTATGGAAAACAGTTACCAACCATCCATTTTGTACAGAAACTAGTTACAAATGATGGACCTTCAGAGGAGCCAAAGGCCCTGCCATTGAAGTGGCTTACAGGTGAACCTGTTTGGGTAGGACAATGGCCTATGACCTCTGAGAAGCTAAAGGCTTTAGAAAGGTTAGTACAGGAACAGCTAGTGGCTGGACACATAGAAGAATCTACCAGCCCTTGGAATTCTCCTGTATTTGTTATAAAAAAGAAGTCAGGTAAGTGGAGAATGCTGATAGACCTGAGAACAATAAACAAGGTAATTCAACCAATAGGCTCTGTGCAACCTGGAATGCTGCGGCCTTCCTTAATACCTAAAGGATGGCTTATCATAGTCATTGATCTAAAAGACTGTTTTTTCACAATACTGTTACAGGAAAATGATAGATAAAATTTTGCATTTACTGTACCAACTCTTATAGTCCTTTGTGTCAACACTTCATACAGCAACCTTTGGAAATAATTTGTAAGAAATTTTCACAATCTCTTGTTTATCATTACATGGATGACATTCTTTTATCCGATTCTAATAAGGAGACTTTGGAACATATGTTTGAAATGATGAAGGAAGTTCTGCCTAGATGTGGGTAAGAGATTGGCCCAGAAAAGATACAAAGAGGAGATTCTATTAACTATTTAGGTTACAAGATAGACTTACAAAAAATCAGATCTCAGAAGGTATAAATTAGGAGAGATTGTTATCAAACTCTTAATTCTCTTCAGAAATTATTAGGGGAAATTTCTCAACTACAGACGATTATTGGTATAGAAGGACATGACTTAACACACTTAAAAATGGCCCTTAAAGGTGATAAGGACCTAAACAGTCAGAGAATATTATCTGCTGAGGCAGAAAAAGAGTTCAATGGGTAGCAAACAGAATATTGGAGGCACGTATTGATATGATAAACCTTAATTTTGACTGTATCCTGCCATCCAGAGATTACCCTTCTGGGATTCTGATGCAGAGGGAACACAACATATTGGAGTGGATATTTCTGCCACATAAACAGAATAAACAGTTAAAGACATAGAAATGATTTCTCAATTGATTTTAAAAGGCAAATTAAAGACTTCACCAACTGACTGGAAAAGATCCAGCAGAAATTATAGTACATTTAAATAATGAGGAAATTTCCTCCTTGTGGAAGTATAATGAAAATTGGCAAATAGCTCTTACTGACTTTTTGGGAACAATTAGTAACAACTATCCCAAAATTGAAAGAATTAAATTCATAAAAAAGACAGTCTGGATTCTTCCATGTATTGGAAGACAAACTCCCATTTCTGGAGTTCTTACCTTCTACACTGATGCCAACAAATCATGTAAAACAGGTTATAAAGCAGGTGAGGTAAATAAATTAGTTCAAAGTCAATATACATCTGTATATGAGGTAGAATTATATGCAATCCTCATGGTGCTTATGGATTTTACAGAACCTCTTAACATAGTTACTGATTCTCAATATGCAGAGAGAGTCGTCTTGTTACACATTGAGACTGCAGAATTTGTTCCTGATGATATAGAATTAACTTCTAATATAGAATTAACTTCTCTGTTTTTACAATTACAGGAAACAATCAGAAACAGAAGTAATCCTATATACATTACACATATCAGATCCCAAACGGGTCTGCCAGGCCCACTAGCTCAAGGCAATGATGAGATTGATCATTTATTAATTGGAAGTGTGCTAGAAGCCTCAGAATTTCATAAGAAACATCATGTAAATAGCAAAGGTGTGAAAAGGACTTTTCCATCACTTGGCAACAAGCCAAGGAGATAGTGAGAAACTGTTCAACTTGTTCTTTTTATAATCAAACTGCATTGCGAGCAGGTTGTAATCCTAAGGGCATTAGAAGAAATGAGGTTTGGCAGATGGATGTCTTTCACTTTGCAGAATTTGGAAATTTGAAATATTTGCGTTATACTATAGACACATTCTCATTGTTCCAAATGGGCTACTGCCCTTAACTCTGAAAAAGCTGATTCTGTTATTACTCACCTGCTGGAGATGATGGCAGTTACGGGTATACCTGCACAAATAAAAACTGACAATGCTCCAGCATATGTCTCCACAAAATTGGAACAGTTTTTCAAATATTATAACATAAAGCATGTCACTGGTATACCACACAATCCTATGGGACAAGCAATGGTTGAGAGATCTAATAGAATACTTAAGGAGATTTTTCACAAACAAGCTTGGAAGTCAAAACCCCCCAAACATAGGTTGCATAATGCTTTATTAACACTCAACTTTCTTAACACCAATGAAAAAGGAAAAACTGGTGAGGAAAGACACTGGACTACAGAAAAACTGCTGAACTGAAACAGCCGGTATATTTAAAAAATGTACTAACCTCTGTGTGGAAACTAGGACATGTGTTACTATGGGTTAGGGGTTTTGCATTGGTTTCCACAGGAGAAGAAAAACTTTGGATACCATCAATGTTGACTAAGATTCAAGTTGAAAAAGATAAAAACCTCTTGATGAGGAGAAATGTCAGGTAATCTACTAAGGTATGTCTTATAAACTAAATAGAAACCTCCCAAAGGAAAGGGAAGTGTTTTGCTATTATCTTCACAGGAAAACTCATCTCTAGAAGGCAAAGGACACTGCCTGGGTAGATACTTAAGAAGAAAAGGTAGCTATAATCATCAAATAGAAGGAATGTGCCATACGGTAAACTTTACAGCTGTCTCTCAAAACACTCTATTTCAATTTATTTCCTAGTCCCTATTCAATTAAACCAATGCTGGATTTAGAGGTGGATTTGGCTTTCCTCCTTTGAAATCCAAGCACGTTATTTAACTAAACTTTAGTGTTTCTGTATTGTATCAAGAAACCAATTGATGTAATACAGAATTAAAAAAAAAAGAATTTGGGGACTGTCTTTGTCTTTTCTTGGATCTTTCTCTCAAGGTGTACACCCTCCCATAATTGTTACGTGCTCATGGTTCCATTCCCCAGCATGTGTACATACGCAAGCAAACATTTCTCTGCTAACTGTTTATGTTTGAGTCCCACACAGCCAATGAAGACCATCCTGACAGCAATCATTGGACACCCTGGAAAGAAAATGGGCCACACCTCCTCAACTTCAGTGGATCCAACTTGCTCCATTTCAACTGACACTCCGGCCAGAGGTTCAGGTACTGACTTCAATCAAGTTGAGGATTTCAAGCAAGATCTTCAGTCAAGTGAATCCCATCTAACATGGACTGGATACAATTCATTCAAGACTTTCACTATACTAACATTTTCTTCCTACAGGACCCCACATTACTATCATTGTCCCATTTCAGCAGGAAGTAACTCGGAGGATGCTACGCCCCCTTTCCCCATTGTTGTCACTTAGGATAGTGTATATACCTAGTTAGGGATAGCTTCCTATTGTTTTTGGTTAGGATTGGAAGGAGGTGTTCAGGCTTGGACACCTCTTTCAGATGACTTTAGGGTTTAGTTAAAATAGATAGTTAGGATGTGACCTAAGCAGATTGTTGTATCTTCTTATCTTTCACCTTTTTGATTGTTAATTTTCGATACTTTACACTGTTAAGTTTTAATCCTCTTTTAGACTAAAAGGGGAGTTGTAGGGGATGCTGTATCCATGCCTGCTTAGGTGCTGGCTACAGGTGTGCCTGACTATGCCCGAGAGGATATGGTCAGGGTGGTGTAGAGTGAGGGGCGTTCAGGTGGCTGGTTTCATTTCGGTTTCACTTTAGGCTTGCTGTATAGACTGCTGCCACGCAGCCTGGCTAGGTAGCTCTTTAAGTAATGCTTTCTCCCTATTAAAATCCCTTGTATTTCTACCTGGCTCCGTATTGGTAATTTCCCACATTACATGTCCTTTTGTATATAAGTTTCTCTTATTGGTTGATGAATGAAAAACTGTTTGACCAATAGAGGCAGGAAGATAGACAGGACTAGGAGATGAGGAAAATTTTGGCAAAGTTAGGCAGAGAGAGAGAACAGGTTGCTGAGGAAGGATTAACAGGTCCAGACCCATCTCCTGTAAGATAAGACCACATGGAAATACTTAGATTTATAGAAATGGGTTACTAATTAAGACAGTGCTAGCCAGTAAGAAGCCAGAGCCATTGGCCAACTTAATAAATTGTCTGTGTGCTTATTTGGGGTGGTGGGATCTGGAAGAACAAGAAAAACTCCATTTCTCCCAACTAACTTTATCCTTTCCAGGTATTGGTCTATCAGATCACTGATGTGGTGTCAAATATTATCATGTAGCCAAAGACCCTGGTAAATTTCACAATTGTAAAGATTATTATCTTAACAAGTAGCCTCAGCATTCTAAGTTAAGACCCCACTTGCCTCATGCATACTTCAGCTATAGCCATACATTTCTGACATGATCTCCCAACACCAACCACTAACATCCTATTCTTGTGTGGAAAGCTTTCTCAAAACGTATATTTAGACTTCAAATAACAAAGTATTAATTGGGGAAATTTTGTTCAGGCTGGTGGCATGTTGTAGAGGAAAGGAACTAAAATTCACAAAAGAATTCCTTCTTTTAAGTTTTTCCTGTCATGATTGCAAAAATATCTTCTCAGTCCCTTTTTATATCATCTACATGGAGATTTTATTAGACTACTCAACATAATAACTTACAATTTATTTTCTATTTTATGAACAAAACAGACTTCTTTTCTATATAAATATCTTGATTATTGCTTCCTCTTCCTCTACTCCTAGGTCCTCCCTACCTCCCTTCCCAATTGGATACATTTCTATTCTATCTCTCATTAGAATACAAATGGGGTTCTAATGGATAACAATAAAATAAAAATATTAGACTCCAATAAGAAGACACAGAATGAGAGGTCAAATTGTTGGCACACTCAGGAATCCCATAAATTCCACTGAAGTAGAGGCTACAATATATGCACAGACTGCCTCAGTTTGGGCGATATCTAGTCCATTATTCTATACTTAATCTGGACAAGATTGAAGCTTTGCTATCAAATATTTAATAGCTTATCCATATATAAGTGAACACATACAATATTTGTCTTTCTGGATCTGCAATAAATCACTCAGTCTGATTTTTTTTTCTACTTCCATCCATTTATCTGTCTTTTTTTCTTTTAACAGCTGAGTAATAAATACATAAGTATGTAAATGTACAACATATTCTAAATCCATTCTTTGGCTGATGGAAATCTAGGTTGTTTTCAATTTCAGTATATGAAGAATAGAACAGCAACAGATTTCATTGAGCAATGTCTCTATTGTAGGATAAAATGTTCTTTGTGTATATGCCCAATAGTGGTATAGCTGTATCTTGTAGTAGACAAATTTCCATCTTTTGAGAAACCATCACACTGATTTCAGTAGTGGCTGTACAAGTTTTCACTCCTACCAACAACAGACAAATTTTGTCCCATTCCTCATCCTTCTAAGCAGGAGTTGTCATTGGTTTTATGGATCTTAGCCATTCTGGCATATATGAGATAAAATCTCCAAGTATTTTTGATTTCCTTTTCCCTGATGACTTAGAATGCTGAAGTTTCTTTAATTGTTTCCTAGGCATTTGGAAGAGAGAGAGTATACCTGAAGTTCCACAATTAGCCTACAGTTTTCTTATGGTCAGAGTGCAGTAACTTTTTTAAGTAGCAAAATACATTAAAATCTAATTCATTGCTGTGTGTAACCTGTACTTTTTGTGGTTTATGTACAACTGGGCCAGTTATGATGTTAGATAGGGAAAAGTGCTGCAATTAATTCATCTTTTATTTATCCTGCTATCATTTACTTTCTACATTTAGAATAGTCATAGAAACCTGTGCATATATATAAATATTTAAACCACAGAAACAATGGCTTTAGTCTCAAAATGAGTTCCTACATTATACATCTTAACGTATATGTGTTAATGATGTCAATAATATACTATGAAAAATATTTAAGTTTTAAATTGTTTAGCACTAATTCAATAACTAAGCAATGTGTCATATAGCAATAGCAGAAATTTGTGATAAATACTACTCATTAATGCCAGTGACATCAACTTTAAAGTGAGATGTTGTGTTAATCACATAAGGTGACAGAAAGATATAAAAGGTAGGAGATAAATTTCCTAATTGAGACCAATTAGGTACTTCTACTTAATAACAAATGTTTCATTGCACATGATAGCAAAATCAACTGATTACAATGTATTTGGTGTATGCAAAATTACAACAAACATCTTGTTATATGCTTCAAATCCTCAGACTTCAGAGATGTGTCTGCTGGTATAGATAAGGTTTGGCAGCCTGAAACACTGGGTTTCATTCTCTGAACACACATTTTAGAAGGAATATGAACTTATATAAGTGGTCCTGTCCTGTATGTGTGTATGAGCCTTTGCAAGCCAACACATCACACACACACACACACACACACACACACACACACGCACACACACACACGCACACACACACACACACACACACACACACACACACACACACACACACACACACACACACACACACACACACACTTCTGAATCAATGTAGTGTTACTTGTATGCATGTTTCCATGATTGAGAACTTGACAATGTATAACAGCCAGTTGGAGTGGTCTTCCCAGGGCAAGATAATTTTTCTCATGTTGATTTAGAAGACCATGTTTTTATGTGATATCTGTCCTTTCTGCCTCTTATATTCTTTCATTCTCTTTTTGCATGGGGTTCCCTTTGCTGTTAACAGAGAGATTTGATGGAGATATTTCATTTAGGGCTCAGTTTTCCATGGTCTCACAGTCTCTCTATAGGGTCTGGATGTTGGCCTGAGTATTTCTTTCTCTCAGCTATGGAAGGAAGCGTCTCTGATGATGGCTGAGAAAGTCAGTGGTATATGAATATAGCAAAATATCATTAGATGTCATTTTCAGATGATTTTTAAAAATATTTTTACATAGCAGTATTTCATTTTATTCAAGGTCCCCAGGATAACTTGTTTTTTGGCCACCCCAGCAATGTCAGGTATATGTCCATCTCATGCAGTGAGCCACTGTCCAAATCTGATGTTGGTTGGCTACTTCCACAGACTTCATGCTACTATTTTTCTAGCATGCATTGCAGGCAGATCAGCATGGTAGATCAAAGTGCTTATGACTGCATTCCTCTTTTGGTAGTGTACACAATACCTTCCTATACTAACAATGATGGAATGTAGGCATGAAAGCTCACTGAAGGCATGAGCATGGCTTCTCCTGTAAGGGCTAAGGGACGCCTCCCCAGGGTCTCAAAGGCAAAATGCCTCTTAGGAGTAAAGGCGATGATAGGATTTCTATAGTAATTTTACACCAAATCTGAGGGTTATGCTCTTTCTTTCATGTGCTCTTTATTGTTCTGTTTCTACTCTAATAATATTGCCCTACTTCTAACTTCTCCATGCTTCTTCTAGCTCACAACATTTTGTTGTAGCTTCCAATTACAGCATTCCCTAGTTTTCAGGACATATCTGGTGGTGATCAACACCTCTCTTATTGGACTTGAGACCTGCTCAACAGGAGGGAGATCATTCCTGTTGCTGAAAGCCTGCCCAATTAGTAGGGTTTAGTGAAGTAATGTATCTTGGAGGAGAGCCTATGACTGCAATTTTACTAAAGCAGTATAATTCCTAACTCCACTCCAAATATTTGATTTAGTGTAATTCCTAACTCCATTCTAAATAATTATCTTTATCCATACAGATAAGTGTAGTCATCACCACTCATCAAGGAAGCGTCTCTTTGAAACAAATAGTGACTGTTATAGAGAAACATAACCAACTAAAATAGAGATCAGTGGATCACAGTCTGCTTGTCTCTTCATCTACTCTGTATCTTGAGCTTTTCCTTTGACTCTCTTCCTTCTGTTTGCATTTTTGTCCTACTGTAGTTTGTGTTTGCATTTATCCTCTTATTGTTTTTATGCCTTTTTGTTTTATAGCAAGAGACAAAATGTTTGTGGATTCTGATGGGAGGAAAGGTAGAGGGAATCTTAGAGGAGTTGAGGAAGGAGAAACCATATCAGAATATGTTGTATGGGAAAAATTACATTCAGTAAAATAAATAGAAAAGAGAAAATATAATTATCATACTTAAGTCTCAGGAAAAAGAGCATAAGAGGGTAGAGAAATATTTTACAAACAAGAGATTTCAAAATTTTGCCATAAAACTGTGTCTCCTAATAATGGCAGAAGTGACACTCATAAATTCTCAACATCATTGCCTAAACATGAACTGAACAAGGACAGTAGCAATAGACATTTCAAAGTGGATGAAGTGGATGAGGAGGAACCCAGGAAGCATCACCTCTAAGCAAAAAATTGCTTTTTAATACAGTAACTCTCATTTCCTTTGAGTGAATATCCAAGAAAATAGTAAGCAGCAATATCAGTACTGCACTAAAAGAGAAAGTTTAGTTTGAAATCCTCACAAATGCCTTTACCAATGGCTGTTCAATGTGTTGATTTCCTTATAACTAGTATATATTGAATATGAATTCAACTAGAAATTAATAAAAATTACCAGAATTTCCAATTGTTTACTTTCCTTTATAATCAAACACCTCCTCTTAATGTGTTGTTCAATTTCCATCCTTGTAAAAACATACTAAATGCCCAGTAATATGTAGTAATTACTTAGAAAACATATACAAAGATCACATTTTAATAGTGTCTAATACCTTGTTAGAAATATGCAGTAGTTATAGGAACCAAATATGTTGGTTCACACCTGTACTGAGTCTCAAACAAAACAGTAAATAAAACAAAACAAATAAACAAAAAATCCTACACAAACCCACAGTTACGCATGCTTGTATTGTATGAAGTCAATTTGAATCAGTAATCTCTGTTCCTTATGTGAGATTATCTTTTGAGCAGAGGAAAGCCAGTCGGTACTTCTGTCTATTGACTATTTCTGAAGCAAGTAGTCATAATATGAATTTTGGCATCATGAAATTTTCTCATACAAAAACCATAAAAATAGCACTGAAGATTGTTATGTATTAAGTAATACGTACAAATTATGAAAACTTTCTTTAATAACTAATTTTCATGATATTTAAATGATTTTTGTGTTTGTGTGTGTGTGACATAAATATATGTTTCTCTGTGTGTATGTGTGTGTTAACATGCTTGCACTTATGCAGAAAACACAGACTGCTATTATTTTCTTCTGTCATTTTTGAGACATAAAATCTCACTGAATCTAGATCTCCTCATTTGTGCTAGACTAATCAGCCATTGGCCATTGATTCCACAGTTTCCACATCTCACCAATCCCACACCTGTGGTTACAAAAGCCCATTGCTTCACCCTGCTTTTGTGGATGGAGTCTTCCTGTGCCAGCAGCCACTCTGAAATAACTTTCCAGAAAATATCAATTGCAAATCTTTGGCCAATATCTCAGGCCTGTTATTAGCTAACTCTTATATTTATGTTAACTCATATTTCTTATCTACACTTTGACATGTGGCAAGGTCTTTTTCTCAATACAGCATGCCCATCTTGCTTCAATCTGTTTCTATTGGTGACTCCTCTGACCCTGCCCTTCTTATTGATATCATTTTCTCTGTGACAGGCGATCTCCCAAAATCACTTCCTACCCAGCTATGGACCAATCAGCTTTTTATTACCAATGATAACACTATATATATATATATATATATATATATATATATATATATATTATTGTTCCATAGATTTTCAAAGATTTCCCCATCTCACCAATCCCTCATCTGAGATTACAAAAGTCCATTGCTTCATCCTGGTTTTGTGGCTTTTTTGAGGGTGCTGAAAACCCCAAACTCAGGTCCACACGATTTCAGGAGGAACACTTGTCACTGAGCCATCTGGCATATACCATAACTGATTGTATTCATTATGATTTAGTAATCCTCCTCTGTGTGTGTGTGTGTGTGTGTGTGTGTGTGTGTGTGTGTGTGTGTTTAAATTCCACATTGTGTGGCAGTCAGAAGAAATTGTTAAGGAGTTGGTTCTTCCCTTGTGCAATATGAATGCAGGTTTTCAAAATCATGTTATCAGCCTTAGCAGAAAAAGCCTTTACCAAATGGCCATTGCACAACTGATTTTTTTTTATTTTAATTAGAAGCAATCTTGTTTTACATATCAATCTCAGTTCACTCTCCCTCCCATCTACCCTTGCTCCCTACTGACCCGCCACCCCATTCCCCCCTCTGCTGCCCAGGAAGGGTGAGACATTCCATGGGGGAATTATCGGGGTCTGTAACATCATTTGGAGCAGGGCCTAAGGCCTACCCCAAGTGTCTAGGCTGAGAGAATATGTGATTTTTTTATTAGTTCAAATTAGGAACAAGCTTGTTTCATATGTCGATCCTTCTCCCTCTCTCTCCCCTCACTCCCATCCCTCCTCCCCCACCCCTGACTTACCCCCCACCCCATCCACCCTACACTCCCCAGGCAGGTTAAGACCCTCAACATGGGTTCCTAAAAGTCCACTACATCATCCTGGGCTGGGCCTGGGCCCTTCCTCATGTGTCCAGGGCAAAACTGCATCCCTTCACACGGGAAGGGCTCTCAAAGTCCCTTCTTACACCAGGGAAAAATACTGATCCACTACCAGGGGCCCCCTGGAGTGCAGAGGCCTCCTCATTGACATCCATGTTCAGGGGTCTGGATCAGTCCTCTTCCGGCCTCCCAGACAGCAGTTTCTGTGGGTTTCTCCCCCTTGTTCAGGCCAGCTGTTTCTGTGGGTTTCTCCAACCTGGTATCGACCCTTTCAATTTTATTCCTCCCTCTCTTCAACTAAGTTCCAGGGTTCAGTTCAGAGTATATCTGTGGATGTCTGTCTCTGCTTCCATCAGCCACTGGATGAGGGCTCTAGGATGGCATAAAAAGTAGTCATCAATCTCATTTTAGGTGAAGGGCGTTTAGGCTATCTGCTCCACCATTGCCTAGATTGTCAGTTTGTGTCATCCTTGTAGATCTCTGGAAATCTCCCCAGTGCCAGATCTCTCCTCGGACCTATGAAGGCTCCTTCTAGTATGGTACTCCTGCTCTCATTCTGGCAGCTCCCTCTCCCCTACCCTCAATATTTCTGCTCCTCCATTTCCTCTCTTCTACTCCTCTTCTCCTGCTCTTATTGTAGCAGCTCCCTCTCCCCTACCCTCATGCTCCCAATTAGCTCAGGAGTTCATGCCACTTCCCATTCCTGGGGTCCATTTATCCCTTAGAGTCCTTCATGTTTCTTAGTTTCTTTGGTGAAGAGGATTACAGGCTGCTAAACCTTTGCTCTATGTCTAAAATTCATATATGAGTGAGCACATACCATGTTTGTCTTTTTGTGACTGGGTTACCTCACTCAGGGTGATTTTTAAAGCAGTCTTTATAAGTCTGATTTCAAATACATTAAAATTTGTAACTGCCTAACCTGGATACAACTATTGTGCCCTTCATTAGTTTAAAAATGTAATATATATATATATATATATATATATATTATATAATATATATATATACTGTTTAGAACAAAAATCAATGATGGGTAGAGCCATGATTTGACACAGAAAGGTGGGAACTAGTGAGAACAAGAATTATGGTTAAAGCATGTAATCTAAGCAATGTAGGTACTGAGGCAATGTAGGTGGACAGTAAGATGGAAGCCAGCGTGGCTATAAAGTAAGATAAAAAGAGATGAAAAATTGCTGGATATCAGCTTTGCTCTGGGGTTCAGGTCTCAAAGAGGATATTTGTTGTATGTGAGGGTGAAGGAATATATGGACACTATATGATGGTTAAATTGGAAGGATACCTGTGCCATTTACTGAAAAAGGAATACAACATCTGTACTCAATACTTTAGCCACAAGCAAAATTGAAATCAGACACAGAGATGAAGAGAAGGAAAGTGGCCATTAACTTTATCATAGCATTTTTTTGAAAAAAAAAGAGGTAATTTCAGCAAGTATCTATGTGGCTATTGTTCTCAAAGGTTCAGTCACTCTACCAGGAGCACTGGGGCATCAATGAAAGGGCCACAAGTTCCTCCTACCAGAAGAAAGAGAATGACTTCTTCAGTAAGCAGGAACTTTCCTCAAGCTCTTGGGGGAATGGAGACCCTTATCCAAATGCCTGACCTTAGGACAAGGACTTCAGGAGAGCAGACACTATACTGCAATTTAAGAGCAATTTTCATTCCTCAGGAGGCATGAATCAGTTTTTGCACTTAGCTGTTCCATAATTGGCTCACTTTGTGCCTTAATTTTACTTTATGGTTCCATTCCCCTCATACACTCTAGCAAGGGAAGGTCCTGATATCTTACTCTTTTCTCATTATACTCTACCTTTCTGATTTCTCTATACTAGTTAACTGAAGTCTTGAACTTAATGGCCTCAGGCTCTGGATCTCAATTGTAGGTGTTTCATCCTTGGGATCAGGTGTGTCTAGTAAATCTCTCACTTTCCTGTTCTTGGTGTAATTAGGAGGGCACAAAGGAATTTCTGGTTTCATGTTAGCCGGTTTTTCCCAATTAATTATTCTGTTTAAAGAGGCTGCCATTTTATACATTTTAATTCTTTAAAGACCACAGAAAATATCCGTAAAAGAGAGATACAAAGAAACTTCATTAACAAATAGTGTGAATCATTAAAAATGAAAGTCAAAAGTGCTGCACAAGTGTGGTCTGCAATATCAAAATGCTGGAATGTTGTCACATAGCAATGGTTGACATGCAGTCCACCCCAAAATACTGATATTTACTTTTGCCAGTTTGTCTTTTTTTTCTCTATTTTGACTTTATCTACTCTGTTATTGCTGCTGTGTTCCTTCATTGATATCAGATGCCAATTTCTTCCTGATTCCATCTTTAGCTGAAGACTAGCAGCTTCGTGGGCCAAGCATCTTCCAGGGTCTTGGGTTCTCTAATGTGAGACAGATGTTATTAGACCTACTACACCTAATTCTGTAAAACAACCTAATAAATATCCTACACACACACACACACCCACACACACAAACACACAGTGTCTAAGAGTTCCGTTCTCTTAATGAACCTTGACAAATTCATCAACAGTCTAGATTTTATAAATGTAGTGTCTCCTATTTGGGTGGAATAACAGCATGTCCTTTTGTCTACAATATATGGAGTATGCTGCCATGGTCAGCCTCTTAAAAATGTTTTGTTGATTTATTCTTTCCTAAGTAAGCCTAAGTAATCAGTTTTACTAATAGATATTAATTTTATAACCTACACCACCCATATTATTTCTTCTTCTGAAAAGATTATTTAAAATTCATCTTTTTGTGTCTAGTGGTTTTATTTTTGTCTCAATTTGTACCATGGCCCTACCATGTAATGATATTAAAATTTATTATTGCAATTATTAATAATATTATAATTATTTATTTTCTTATTGTTTGTACTTGTGCATTACAATCTTACAACTTATAAGAGACAGCTGAGTTATGTTATTATTTCACAAGAGAAGATGGTGTAGTTTCTAATTAATTGCTCTCCAGCTTTTCATTGAATAACTATGGGACTATTTGGGAATTTTCTGTCTTTTTTGATGACTTGTTAAAAAACCAATAATGCAGAAGTGTTCAAAGATTATACATATTAGTTTATGCTTCAATTTTCAGAGTTTCGATTTTTGTTTCAAATTTCAGTAGCTTGAGATAAAGATGTATCTGTCTGAAGCTCTAGAAATGGGCTGGAGATTACAAATAAGCCTTTTCCCTCTGTTTTTTGTAAGTCCAACTTCTGGTTCTTTGTGGGAAATTGGATGCAGAGGGATATTTCTGGCAACCCTGGATTTTTTAGCCTTACCAAAGTCCATGTAAAATGAAATTGTTCAATTCACATAGAGCTCACAGATTTCATGATTTTTCTTTTCTGATACCAAAATCCTTTTTGGCTCAGGTCCCCCGATTTGCCTACCTCTATGATCTTCCTATCCATATCTCTCTGAAACATATTCTGCCAGCTGTCAACAAATTAGAGTTATATATGTGGTTATTAAAAATAAAAATGGATTGTTTTTCCCAAGGAATTTTCCTTTTCTTTTGGCAAGTGAGTTTGTGCAGTACATCTTAGGCTCTGCCTCATTCATACCAACCAAATAAGCTTGACATACTTTCCTTTATGACACCTGTAAAGATTCAGTTGATTTTGATAACATTTTGCCTTCTACAACTTGTATCTCACATTGAATTTGAATTTGTAGTGCACACTGAGAATTCAATTCTCATTCTCCTTGTTGCTTTACATGATTTGTAGAATAGAAGATGATAATGTAACTTGAATCTAATTTTTAAAGTTCTAATAATGTACAAAATCTCTGGATATTACCTTATATGTCTTCTGCCATTCACTATGAGGAACACAGGGAGGCATCCACTGTTATCACTCACAGCCATTGTTAGTATTCAATTTTCAACTAACTACTATCAGTGAGTTATTTGATTAATGGTTAAGGTTGTCTTTCTGTAAATATATTTTCTTGTATTAATGCAATACTTTTAGTCCCATCTATTAGAAATATATGCTTACTTATCTGAAACATACCCTCAGCCTCTGATCTTGCGAGCATATGTTAAAACTATTACTTTTCTGCTGAAATGGATAGTACTTTAAGATACATCAGACATGAATAAGAGAAAATTAGCAACAGTGAATTTTTAACTTTGTGTGCTATAATTTTATAGCCAAACCAAAAAATTCTGATAATATGCTATTACACATAACTCAAGTATTCTTGTAAAACATAGGGGAATCAGTCACAATGATAGGGGCATGCACACACAGATTTCACCAAAGGAAATGAAGGGGGTAAAATGACAAAGGTAGCAATAGACAGCAAGATCAATAGAGTACAATGTCTTCTAATATTTTAGGAAAAGATGGTAACTTAGATTTCCTGAAGTCAATGCAGTCCATTGGCAAATTCATTGCTAGTGGGAAAACCACTTGGGAAATCAATATTGTGATTGCTCAGAAAAATGGTAATCAATCTACCTCAAGATCCAGCAATTCCTCTCTTGGGCATATACAGAAATAATACACATTCATACAACAAGAACATATGTTCAACCACTGTTTGTAATAGCCAGAACCTGGAAGCAACCTAGATGCCCCTCAACTAAAGAATGGATAGAGAAAATGTGGTACATTTATACAATGGAGTACTACTCAGCAGAAAAAAGCAACGGAATCTTGAAATTCACAGGCAAATGGATGGAGCTAGAAGAAATGATCCTGAGTGAGGTAACCCAGTCACAAAAAGACAAACATGAATTCTCATCCAGTGGCTAATGGAAGCAGATGCAGACATCCACAGATATACACTGAACTGAACTCTGGAACCTAGTTGCAGAGAGGGAGGAATGAAGATCAAATGGGTTGGTACCAGGCTGGTGAAACCCACAGAGAGCTGGCATGAACTGCTGTCTGGGAGGCCAGCACAGGACTGATCCAGACCTCTGAACATGGATGTCAATGAGGAGGCCTCTGCACTGTAGGCAGCGGGGGGGGGGGGGCTGGTAGTATTTTTCCCTGGTGTAAGAGGGACTTTGAGAGCCCATCACACATGAAGGCATGCACTCTCAGCCTGGATACATCGGGGAGGGCCTAGGCCCAGCCCAGGATGATGTGGTGGACTTTGGGGAGCCCCCATTGAGGGCCATACCTTGCCTGGGGAGTGGAGGGTAGATGGGGTGGGGGGCAGGTATGGGATTGTGGGGGAAGGTTGGGGGAAGTTTTGCGGGTAGGAGAGAGAGAGGGAGAGGGAGAGGGAGAGGGAGAGGGAGGAGAGAGAGAGGGAGAGGGAGAGGGAGAGGGAGAGGGAGAAGGGATTGACATGTGCAACAAGCTTGTTCCTAATTTGAACTAATAAAAAATTAATTACAAAAAAGAAGTGCTTAATTTCTGCTGTATTACAACAAATGATATTGGCATCACTTGAAATCGATTAATTTTCAGACTATCTCACATTATATAGGCCAACTGCCAGTTTATTTCCCATTATAAGTAACAGGCTATGAGGCTTCAATATACCAACATTAACATTTTTGTTGTGACAATTTACTTCGTACAACATCGTGAAATAAAATACATACAAATAATTATTGTAATGAAGCAAACAGACAGTCATCATCAAATACAGTGACTCACTCTTTCCCAAATGTATGAATGGAACAGCTATAAACATTCTCTGTAGCAGTATTTCTTCATTACACTCAAAATTATTTGCTAAATTCTGTGTTTTGAGAATTAGATACCTAGAATTTTTCCTCCTCTGAGTCTATTTCTTTGCATCTTTTGATTATTTATGACTTCCAATATTCTAACTTCAGGACAACCATGGGTAATCACAGTTTCATTTTTAATTTCTACATTTTCTATTTTGTGTTTCCATTCAGATTTCATGTAGCACAAAAAAAATGAAAAGATCCATAGACTGATACTGGTCTTCAAGCTTCAAGCTGAAGATCGAAAAAGCAAATCATCCAGCCACTAGTTTTTACCTCTATCTCAGACTAAAAGGGTGATCCAGCTAGCACCATGAATCCTCAGATAGGAATCCTATACTCTTGCCTCTTCCTCACAAGTCTGGAGACTACATAGTCACATCAGACCCTTTGCTTTTTCCCTTTATACTTTTATCTTCCTAGTTATATCACTCCTGTCTCTACCTCTCCAAGGCTGTGTTTAAAGATATGTGATCCCAAGTGCTGAGATTGTGTGAGCTGTTTCTATTTAGGATTGGATCAATTTCATGTAACTCAGTGTGACTTCAAACTAATAGAGTTGCATCTGACTGTCTCCTGAGTCCTGGGATTAAAGGTGTGTGCCACCACTTCCTGGCTCTAGGGGTAGGTAGTATGGCTTCTGGGATTAAAGGTGTATATCAACATTGGCTGGCTCCATAGCTTGAGGCTGGCTTTTCTTTCTATACCTTCAGGCAGGATTTAATAAATCATACATAATATGTCACCACAATATCACTTATGTGTTATATCACCGAATATTTTTTCAAATGTTTACAATAGGCATAGTAGGTTTATGTTTCATCTATATTATTTCAAATGACATTGCCACTTTTTATAAGGCTAAGGAATATTTTATCATGTATGCATGTTTATGTATATTTCTGACTTTGTGGGTATCAAGCAAAATATCCATGCATAAAACATAATAACTAAATCTAGTAAACAATTTTAAAAGTATTTTGTTTTGATTTGTTTTTCAAGAGAGGGTTTCTTTGTGTAGCTTTGCAGACCAGGCTGGCCTCAAACTCAGAGATATGCCTGCCTCTCCCTCCCAAGTGCTGGGATTAAAAGTGTGCACCACCATTGCCTGGCAACAATTTAAAAAGTTTTATAGACCAAAATTTATAGAACTTACTTTAGTTGGGTTTTAAAATTGCAAAAATATGTACCAATGATATCACAGATATTCTTAGTACTTTTTCAAAACTGTTGAGTAATGAATTATTTCTCTGATAACTTCCAAGTAGAAATTACACAAACAGAAGCCAAGTGGTATTAAAAAGTTAATGACAATAACAGGAAATACTTGGCTCTGACAGGATTATATTTGGGAATAGATGCTCTATGACTGACACTTACTAAATATCTACAAAAGATCAATGTAGGAAAAATTATTTTACAAGGAATTTTCTAGGAATATTAAAGGCTGAGGGAAAGAGAGCTGAAATGAAGACAAGTGTATTTCTCAATTTTCTTTCATTTTATCTTGCTTTTGTTTGTTCCTTTTTTTAGCTGAACAATGATGAAAGAGATGACTTATTGATTAAAAGAATTTTCAGCACAATGATGAGGACCAGACAGAGTTCAGAACCCAGCACCTTCATCACAGAGCCTTTATGAAGCCTGAGTGTCTTGCATAGGTCTTTAGTTCCTGCTCTGAGTGGGGTGGGGAAATAGTGAGGAGGGGATGGCATCACTTGGGTTTGTTCACTTCCCATTAAATCTAGAAAACTGACATCACATATTCAAGGAGAAATCTTGTAAAAAATAAGTAGAAGAAAGAAAAATGATGATATAGAGTTACATTTTTTAGCTTTTTAAAGAACTGACAGCTAAATGAAATATTAATTCAAATAATTTTACCAAAGTAAAGACAAATGAAAGTAGTATTAATCTTTTGAATTAAGTGCTGTATCATACTGAAGCAATACTTCTATGTATTCTGCAACCATATATTCCTTTTTTTCTTTAATTTCTAGTTTGATGCAGATAACTAAACATACTTCCAGAATGTCTCATAAGCATAACACTCCCTATAGAGCCTTAGTAAAGGAAACAAATGGGACTTCCCCTAAATTAAGACTGTGATTATTATGTTTAAATAAAGGTGCCCTTAATATGAGATCTACAAGGCAACAGAGTCCCATCAGTGTCAGTTCATGAGTGTATTTCTTTCACAATCTGTGATGCTCTCAGTATCTATAATGTCATTTGGAGTTTTTAAAGCTACTCTAATCCTGGCATGTGTGATCTCCCTTCATGTAATGGAGTTAACAACTACAAACACATGTATTGTAGGTATTTTGATAGATATTAGTATGATTCCTGGTGACTTTTGAGAAACTCTCATTGTCATTTTGAAAATATTTTTTATTTCATGGATAATGAAGATGGTAGGATTTTTAAGAAGACTTCATGAATAATCCTACAAATTAGGTGCAATCCAAATTCAATACCTTATTCAATTGATACAGATCTCTGAAAAGTGACAAGTTTACTGCACAAGGAGAGGTAACTAACTGATCATCATTTGTTTGATACCAAGTCACAATTGGGACAAATGTAATATTGTTCTTTCAACTTGTCAATATAGTGTATTATTGGGACTGTCTGATAAATTTCTAACATGCTAAACTATAAAGATGGATGACATATAACAATAATGGCATCTATCTTTTTAAAAGATAGAGGAAGTATTAGACTTTTTATACCAAAATAATATAATTAATGATTGATGTAACAATTACATTGAAACACTTTACAAAGTACTTATGTATGGATCATTATGCATTCCCAAAGTAGGTGTGGAACTTCAACCATTTGTATGTATTCATTAAAATATGAAGAACATGATATGTAAATTTAGGTGGTTATTAAAACATATATCATTGAGTTAATATTTACCACATATAGAGAAATATATATTTCACAATGGGAACAAAGATGAAACTGAAAGCATAATTGTTGTATAATAGAATGAAATACTGAATACAGGCAATGTCCATGCAAATTTTTACATTTTGCTCTCATGTGCAATATATTTATACCACTCATTAAGCTTGTATATTTCCTTTAACTAACATCACATATAGTTCAGACTGTTTTTTTCCATTATATAGGATCCTCAGAATAAGCTGTGTGTGTGTGTGTGTGTGTGTGTGTGTGTGTGTGTGTGTGTGTGTGTTTCTGAATTGTAGCAATGACATATCCTCTGTTGTATATTTAAAAAGCTTGATTCCCCAACCTGAATCATTAATTTTGGCACCTAGAGTCACTGTTTTCAGCTTAAGTCAAAAGTCTGGAAAAAGTTGAGTCTGGCTCACATGTTTAAAGAGACTGGAGCTTTCTATCACTGCTCAAATTTCTCAGCTTCCGCTTTCACCCTATTCATTCCTCTGCTTATTGAATGGTGCTGCCCACATCCAGATAGGCCATTTCTCCTGTTACATTCTCATTGTGATTCTCTGGAATTATCCTCAAAGTATCCCTTGATGTATCTTTTGTTAATCTAAGGCATGTCTCAATATAATTTAGTCAACAACAAGACTATTAGACCTTCTGTGACTTTTTCTATTTTTATTGTTATTCTTTTTTATTTTTTAATTTAAATTAGAAACAAGATTGTTTTACATGTAAATACCCATTCCCTATCCCTCCCCTCCTCCTACATATCCCCCCTAACTAACACCCTACATATCCAATACCATTTCTGCTCCCCATGGAGGTTGAGGCTTTCCATGGGAGGCATCTTCAGAGTCTGTCATATCCTATAGAATAGGGCCTAGGCCCTCCCCTGTAAGTCTAAGCTGAGAGAGTATCCCTGTATATGAAATGGGCTCCCAAAGTTCATTCCTATGCTATGGATAAGTACTTACTACTACAAGAGGCCCCATATATTTCTGAGACCTCCTCACTGACACCCACACTCATGGTGTCTGGATCAGTTCCATGCTGGTTTCCAAGCTATCAGTATGGAGGCCAAGAGCTCCCGCTTATTCAGATCAGCTGTCTCTGTGAGTTTCACCAGCGTGGTCTGGACCACTTTTCTCATCACTCCTCCTTCCCTGAAACTGGATTCCTGTTCAGTTCAGCTTTAAGCTGTGGGTAACTGCTTCTACTTCCATCAGCTGCTGGATGAAGGCTCTAGGATGGTATATAAGTTGTCCTCAGTCTCATTATCAGGGAAGGGCATTTAAGGTAGCCTCTCCCCTGACACTTAGATGGTTAGTGGTTGTCATACTTGTAGATATCTGGACATTTCCCTAGTGCCTGATATCACTTTAAAACTATACTGGCTCCCTCTTTGATGGTATCTCTTATTTTGTTCTCCTCTATTTTCCCCTACACAACCTTCCTGCTCCCTTATGTTCTCCTCACCCCTCCTCATCCAGCATGATCAAGTAGGCTTCATCCCTTGGATGCAGGGTTGGTTCAACATACGAAAACCCACCAATGTAATCCACCATATTAAGAAACTGAAAAAAAAAACACATGATCATCTCTAGTGCTGATGTAAACGCCTTTGACAAAATCCTAACCCTTCATGATAAAGTTCCTGGAGAGATCAGGGATAACAGGGATACCTGAACATAATAAATGCAATATACAGTAAACCAACAGTCAACATCAAACTAAATGGAGGGAAACTCAAAGCTATTCCTCTAAAATCAGGAACAAGACAAGGCTCTCCACTCTCTCCATATCTCTTCAATAACATACATGAAGTGCTAGCTGGAGCAATAAGACAACAAAAGGAGGGGATATAATTTGGAAAGGAAGAAGACAAACTTTCACAGTATGTGGGTGATATGATAGTTTACGTAAATGACCTGAAAAAGTCTACCAGGGAACTCCTAAAACTGGTAAACACATTCAGCAAAGTAGCAGGATACAAGAATAACTAAAAATATCAGTATCCCTACTATATAAAGATGATAAGAGGGCTGAGAAAGAAATCAGAGTAACATCACACTTTGCAAAAGCTACAAACCACATAAAATATCTTGGGGTAAAACTACCCCAAGATGTGAAAGACCCGTATAGAAAGAACATTGAGTCTTCAAAGAAAAAAATTAAAGAAGATACCTGAAAATTGAAAGATCTCCTATGGCCTTGGATAGGCAGGAACAACATAGTAAAAATGGCAATATCATCAAAAGCAATCTACAGATTCAATGCAGTCCCCATAAAAATACCAGCACAATTCTTCACAGACCTTGAAAGAACAATACTCAACTATATATGTAGAAACAAAAGACACAGGATAGCCAAAACTACTCTGTACAATAAAGGAACTTCCAGAGGCATCATCATCCCTGACTTCAAGCTCGATTTTAGAGCTATAGTCCTGTAACTAAAGTAGACAGGAAGACCAATGGAATCAAATTGAAAACCCTGATAGTAACCCCACATACCTACGACTACCTGATTTTGACAAAGAAGGCAAAGATATACAATGAAAAAAAGAAAGCATCTTCAACAAATGGTGTTGGCATAACTGGATTGGGACATGTGTTAGATCCATATCTATTGCCATGCACAAAACTTAAATCCAGCCACACTGAACCTCTTAGGAGAGAAAGTGGGAAGTACCATTGAATGACTTGGTAGAAGAGACAGCTTCCTGAACATTACACCTGTAGTACAGACACTGAGATCAACAATTAATAAATGGGACCTCCTGAAACTGAGAAGCTTCTGTTATGGCAAAAGACACAGTCAACAAGACCAAACAGCAACCCACAGACTGGGAGAAGATATTCACCAACCCCATTTCCAACAGCGGCTGATCTCCAAAATTTACAAAGAACTCAAGAAGCTAGTTTCCAAAACACCTAATAATCCAATTAAAAAGTGGGGTATGGAACTAAATAGAGAATTCTCAACAGAGGAATCTAAAATGGCTGAAAGACACATAAGAAAGTGTTCAACATCCATAGCCCTCAGAGAAATGAAAATCAAAACAACTCCGAGATATCATCTTACTCCAGTCAGAATGGCTAAAATAAAAAAAAAAAAAACATCAATGATAACTTATGCTGGAGAGGATGCAGAGAAAGGGGAACAGTCTTCCACTGATGTTGGGAGTGCTACCTTGCACAGCCACTTTGGAAATCAGTATGGCGATTCCTCTAGAAAATCTGAATCAGCCTACCACAAGATCCAGCAATTCCACTCTTAGGCATACATCTAAAAGAAGCACATTCATACATCAAGGACATCTGTTCAACTATGTTCACAGAAGCATTATTTGTAATAGCCAGAACCTGGAAGCAACCTAGATCCCCCTCAATTTAAGAATGGATACAGAAAATGTGGTACTTTTACACAATGGATTACTACTCAGCAGAAAAAAAAATGGAATATTGAAATTCGCAGGCAATTGGATGGAAACAGAAGAAACCATTCTGAGGGAGCTAACCTCACAAAAAGGTAAAGTCACAAAAAGACAAACATGGCATGTACTCACTCATATATGGATTTTACACATAGAGCAATGGATTACCAGCCAATAATCCACACCACAAGAGAAGCTAGGCAACAAGGAGGACTCTAAGAGAAACATATATGGTCCCCTGCATTAGGGGAACGGGACAAGATCTCCTGAGCAAACTGAGAGCATGTGGGAGGGCAAAGGGAGCTAGGAGAATGAGAAGGAGAGAAGAGGAGGGGTGAAGGGGGCTTTTTTCTATTAAAATATAAGTTGCAAACATATTAGTTCTAGAATAGAATAAATGTAATAGAAATTGGTAAATAGTTCTCAATTCCCTAGCAGTTTTATCTAGATGTATGTTTTTAGATTTCTGAGAAATAGTTCTAAATATTTTGCTTATGAAAACAAGAATAGATTCATAAATAAAACTGAGAATGATTTTGTTGAGCTACCTTTAACAGCTTGTTAAGCAGGGCCTTAATTGGATGATTTTGCTTATCACCTAACACCTTCATGGACTTTAGGTGGGTGGAGTCAATAGGTCATAATAACAAACTGATACACATTAGTAATATTATTTTGAATGTTGATAAAATGGAAATATGTTCCTCCAATGCAAACAGAAGTATGTACAAGATCTAAATGAAAAACTACAACCACTAGTCAAAATATCTAAGACATTTTTCTCATCACATTATATACACCCTTCTGTATATTTTCACCATGTAATTTACCACATTAGAAGACTTTCAAGAAAAAAATTAAAAATTCCCATTTAGCCAAGGGCAAAAACTGTGTATCTCTTCATGCCAAAATTACTATATTCTAATTTTAGTAACTCAAAATGTGAACCATTATAAATACATGCATACATATACATGTATGTGCTTATTTGTTTAATTCAGTTACTATTAGTTAACTTGAGGTCATGTTACGGTTGTGGGCATTCTTAATGCCACATAGCTGATATTCTTATGAAGAGAAAATACTACCTGGGGCAGAGACTAAGAGACAGGGCATGAGAAAGTAATACAGAGGCTGAAGAATTGTCTCCATAATCCAAGAACATCATTAAGAAGTGAGTCCTTCCATATAAGATAGGGCAGGAGGGTAATATTTCTCCCTACCACTGATAGGAAACCTGGCTCTCCTCACACACTGACTTTAGCCTTCAAGTTTGCAAAATAATGATCGGATCAATTTGTTTAAACAACAATTTAAGAAAAATCCTATTTTTCCACTTATGCAAAATAAACATGATAAGAAAGACCAGTGAGATTGGCTGAAATATGCCTTTTTTGATAATATTAGTTCTTAAATATGTGAGGACATAAGAAGAACCTTAAATCCTGAACTATTCTTTCAAGTATGTGTGAATAAACAGTTGTTTTGAAAGCTGTTTATTCATAATACAGCTGACTGACCAATGGTTTTAGAAAAGTCCGAGAATACAAGTGAACAATTTTGATGATTTATTTATTTGATTTTTTCCTAAGGTCTTCTAAAAATGAAATGTTGGACAGAGCTAAGATGCACCCAGATTGCCAAAAGACCAACACCAGAATCCATATTCTGACAAAGCCTTGGGAAATGGGTAGTCTTAAAATTATACCCACAGTTAGTTACCTTAAGATGATATTTTTATACTATGGTTTAGTTTTCATTGAGCTTCTAAAAAACACATATTTTTCCATTTAAAACATTACAGTGTTGTTAATCTCAAAGGTGGTATTTTCTTAAACTAATTTCCCTGAGTGGGTGGGTGAGACGACCTGTTAGTATGAAGACACACATTAAGATAGTAATTAACTCTGCATAGTTTTGGAAGCATTTATCCTGATAATTAAGGATTTGTTAACTAGCTGGTAAGTTCAGGGGTAGGTCAAGATTACAGTATTTGATAAGCCTAATCAGGCTGTTTTATGATCAATCACAATTTTACTTTGGGGATTGTTTACCTCTTTCACACAGTGAGTTAGATGCCCTAATGTTATTAGCCATGCCACTTACTTTGTGAAGTTGCTAATTGTCTGTAATATACTAATTAGCATGTGTATAAAAATGAGTTGTGCTATTGCTTCTGATTCTCAAGAAGAAAATTTTCTAATTAGTAAAATTAAAATGTTCTAAAAATTAATATTGTTATTTATAGTTTGGATTTTTTTAATTTTTTAGACAATTTAAAATAACCTTGACTTGTATTACTTCATGAGGTTAAGTGATCATTCCTTTGAGATATATGATGCTGTATTTTAATGTTAAGAGGCAGATGACAGTAATGTTACTTAATTAATTCATTACTTAGCATTATAATTATTTCTGCATCTCTCTGAGAGCCATAACATTTTTTTAAATAAAGAACATAAGACATAAACAGCACAGATGTCTTCCATCAAAGCTAGGAGCATAAAAGTACTAAATAAATTCATGTCACAAGTTACTTTGAGGTTCCTAGTTTAGCCATCTGTGGTGATGATGAAGGGTTGAATATTGCAGTGTAATCCACAGAGATGGTTCATAATTACATTGGCAGAGATATAGGGGAACATGCAGATTGACATTATTATATAGTTTAGTTGGAGATAGCATTCACATTGGATTCGTCTGAGAGGCATTGAATTCACTGGAAGACATTGAAAAGTTATTGCTGCTACATGTTGGACACTTACTCCAAGAAAACATGGAGTAAGAATTACTTAGTTTCCAACAATGAAATGTAGTGAATCAAAGTTAAACTGAATGTGGGAGTTAGCACTGCTTCTCAGACGCCAAGAAGGAAGAAAGAAAAGGAAAGGTGGAATAATCAATGAGATTACCCCCTTTCATTCTTTATCACTTCTTACATGTTCTACAATATTCTTAGCATATCTATACTTACATCTCTATGAAACCAAACTTTATTCACATAACTATTACCTCTTATTGGGCTCCACTTGGTCTTTCTTTTTCTCCATTTCCTTTCATGTGTTAAGGTGTTTGTTAGACAGCCTCTTAAAGTCTCCCATTTTCAAAGCAACAATAGGTTTGCTGTGGTATCTAAGACCTTCTGGCTGTGTTATCTTGACTTGTAATTTGCAATTGTTTAGCTCAAAATATATGTTTGTTGCCTTTTCTTTGCTCGAGAAAAGGTGTTTGGGAATGATTATGCTTGAGACATTCAGTACTACTAATAGGTCATCATTCATATTCTGAAAGTTATTTAAAAATCCTGTGGCAGAATATTTGATCACTCTGTAGACGCTGAGATTGTGTTATTTACTGGAAAAAAACTGTGTCTAGTTGTGGTGTGAATCATCCCTAGTAGACAGCTGTAATCTGCTTAAATATTGCAAACAGGATTAAATAAAGTCAACCATAGATCAAGAGGCAGAGCAACAAAGCAGTTGACAATAAGTAAACATAGGATTATTGGGAAAAATAACACATAGAGAATCAGAGGGAATAAGAATGAGAGAGAGAGAGAGAGAGAGAGAGAGAGAGAGAGAGAGAGAGAGAGAGGGAGGGAAAGAGAGGGTGGAGAGAGACAATGATGCCCCATAAACCTGAGCAGTTGTGTAAATGAGATTTTTTAATATCAATTGGTAATGGCTCTTAATTTACTAAAACTTTTACTCCCAGAGCACTCCAATAAAATTAAAATATCACAAGCTTAGATACAATCATCTGAATGTGTAGCCTGTTCTGCTATTATGCAATGGTACTCATCCACAGTCAGCATCAGATCCATGACATTTATTTCACAGACACTCATACAGACCTTTCTCCATCATTTTTCATGTTTCTCCTGAACACTACCCAGGGAAAGGTTTTCCTCATGACAAAATACATAGATTTCAACTCATCTTTCTGTGTTACCTCTTCCTGTTATGATTTTATTATTATTTCATAATCTATGACATTTGCATTTATTTGTTGTCAGTTTTAGTTAAAAAAGGAATCTAGATCTAAGAGGATATACTATCGGTTGAAGGTTGGACCACTGTGCACTGGGGATCTAGCAGATATCACTGATGTAATTAATCAAGCTCATGGGAAAGTTCTGGATTCCAATTCTCTCATGTCTTAATGATGTTCAAGCACTGATTATTAGGAAAAAAAGATTTTTGTGAGTAGAAGAGCAATGTAGGATAGACAATTGCTGAATCTATCTAGACAGGATAAACCTCTATTCGTGACTCCTTGTATACAAGAAATTTCACTTTCTTTATTTTCCCTCAAATTAGCTATGATGCTTAGCTGCTATTTTGCAAGAAAATACAATCTTATTTCCTCTCCCTTGACTTTAAAATAGATGTTTTGAACATGACCTGCTTGTCATGTTTCACTTACAGTGAAAGAAAAACTTCACTGTGTTTCAATTTTTGACATAAGGCATATGAATCATTTTGGACCAGGAACATCCAGACATAAGGAACTGAAGAGCATTAAGGTACTTTGATGAAGTTGTTATATTGCAGTTCTGGTATTGACTATTTGTAGCATAAGTGGAAAATGAGCATAATCGTGTGTATTCATGATAATTGCCTAAAAGAAATTGCCTGAGTTTATAAAGCTAGGTCTATTCTCAGCAAAAATAAAGATGAAACATTTTAGAGACTCAATTTGTAACTATTTCTTATAATACTGGCTATTTTAAAACTCAAGCTTTTTAGTATGTCTTCTAAAAGCATAAGGGGATTTAAGAAATATCAAATAGTGCCATATGTTTAGAATAAAAGAAATCTTTCATACTACACATTTAGCATTCAGTAGAGGAATGCAAATGGATTTTCAAGTTTTGAATTGGAGTTCATTTGAAAGAAAAAAATACATGCATGCCTGTATTTTTTCTTCAACAGTAGAGGTGTATGTTAAATTCATTGCTCAGGAATTTTGACTAGTGTTATGTAAATTATTTCTAGTTACAACCTTGACTTTTTAGAATCAATATCTGCAGGCAAAGTGATGTAAAAGTTTGTTTTATTAAATATTTCTATAATAATATAATCACTCTGGAAGGGCTCCTTCTAAGACAGGCATTCATGTGGACATCTAATCACCTGTATTTCTAGGTTTCAAAATTAATAATTAGGTTTCTTTCAAAGTACCTTTCATAGTAAGGGCAATAAATAATCATTAAAAGCTGAATAACTTTGCTAATTTTAAATAGTTATGTCTTACTATTTTAAGTTATTAATAATTCTGGTAGGAGACAAATTTTTCCTTCATAAAATAAGAAAAACATATCCAAGTAAAAGGAAATCAGAGGTAACAATGAATTTGTTTCTTTTGATTGTCCTTTTAACTAAAGTCAAGGGAGAGGAAATACGATTGTATTTTCTTGCAAAATAGCAGCTAAGCATCATAGCTAATTTGAGGGAAAATAAAGAAAGTGAAATATTTGCAATGTAAGAAGTATCTTGCTGTGGGAAAAGGGAATTCTTTTGCCTTCATGACAACTATTTACACTCGAATCCAGATTTCCATACTCTGCATGCAAAAGTCATCTAATATAAGCTAGTAATTAGGAAAAACATATTTATCTAAATCTGTACCAGCACTCCAGTTTATTCAAAAATACAGGTTTACTTGTTAAGGAAACAAAAATGTCTTTGTGTTGCTTATTGTTTAGTTTTATCAATTTGACACATGATAGAGTCACCTAGGAAGGCTAAGCCTCCGTTGAAAAAAATACCACTCCCAGAGTTTTCTGTCTTGCTTTTGTTAATGGCCTTTACTACAACAATGGAAAAGAAACTAGAACCTTATGCTTATGCCTATGTGAATCAGTGTTATGTTATTAGTTTTGAGAATAATTGAATGCTTTGAGTATTAATCTCATTCATGATGGTAGACAAGAGAAACAAGATGAACCACTCATGCTAACACGTCAAGACATGGAAGTATTGCCATTCTGGCATTGTTGTCAGCATATTAAATTGCTACAATATACTGTTCAATGGGGCAAGTGCATTAACTGCAGATTTACATTATCATTTTTCTACTTATGCAGCAATGTTTTACTGCACAGGCACACAGTAATTAGAATATTTGTAGACTCTAGAAAGTTATACACTTTAATATAATGTGAAAATAGTTATATATCTGAGAGAACACTTGACACTAGTAAAAACAGAGGTGTTATACTTGAAAAGTATATGAAATAAATCCATGTCATTTTAATTAGATCCAATAATTAGATCATCAACATAATGACATTTAACTTGAAAGCACAAAACATTTTCTTTAAAAACATGAATCTCAAAAGCCTTTCATTTTTAATTATATAAATCTCTTAGTCACAAAATCAGTTGTAACAATGTTATAAATATAAATTATAGCTAATAGAGTAAAATTTATATCAAGGTTTTGAAGATTATTTTACTCTTAATTGTGTGTTGGTGTTTATATACAAGTGCAAGTGAGACAGGATATTAGAAGCTAAAACTATGTAGAGAAAGATATAGCCCAAAATGTGGATATTCGTGTGTGCGTCCAATTAGAAAATAATGTCAGGTACAAAATTAGAATAAGATAAAAATCATATTCTACTGTGGCTACTGTGAGTTACTTTCATTGATAATAGTGTATCAGTCATGATTTTATAATGATGTTATTTTTCACTGAATCTTTACAGCAAATATCAAATATTTGATGTCATTTAACAAAATTATGTTTTTAATGAAATGGTTCTTTATGTTCATTTTAACATTACATAATTTATTCATCCAAATAGTCACAAATAATTTGGTAATTATTGAGAAAAAGAAAGTGCAGACAGGCATGAAATCAAGGACAGTAAAAACATTATCATGTAATGGAATGAGACTGACCGATGTTAATCAAGAAATAACATCATAACTCAAAATATATTTATAAAGAATAGTAATGGAAAAAGTAATGATATACGATGAGTAAAAGATGTGAATTGTCTGTGATGAAAATCAAATTATGGAAAAACCGTATATGTTATATTCAACATAAAACAGTTTTTTGTAGTTTCTTCCACCTTAACCATGAAAGGTAATAATTCAAATGTTCACACCTTGAGAGAAGAAAACTTTGGGGTAGACAGATGGCTAGAGAGTAAGGATAATTGCTTCTCTTCCAGTTTATAAAGCTTTGTTCCAGCACCCACAGGAACTCACAAACATTTGTAACCCCAGTTCCAGGGTATCTAACACCCTTGGCTGGCTTCAATAGACACCCAACCCATAGGCACATATTTCATACAGATACACAAAAATACACAAAATTAAAGTACTAAATTAAATATTTTATTAAGTGAAATCTTTTGATATCGCTTTTTACATTCAACACAATTGTCTGTGCTGGGGAGGGATCAAGCCTAAGCTATAGGCTGAATTTTATAATCAATACTCTCCATGTCATTTTTTTCTGAGTTTGTAGCCTGAAGAAAAGTTTGCTTACATAAATGATGGTGTTGGTGATTTGAACAATATCCCCATAGGTTCATATATTTGAATGCTTGTTCACTTGGGAATGGTGCAATTTAAAATGATTAGGTCTTGTTTGAGGAAGTGTCATGGAGGTGGGCTTTGAGGATTCAAAACCCCATGCTAACCCTAGCATATATCTCTTTGGGCTGACTGTGCATCCAAATGTAGAACTCTCACCTTTTGCTTTATTTCTCCTGCCTGATATACAACTCTCAGCTCCTTCTACAGTAATGTGTTTGCCTGCATGTCCTCATGCTCCCTGCCATGATGACAGTGGACTAAACCTCTGACATCATAAATAAGCTTCAATTAAATGCTTTCCCTTACAAGAATTTTCCACATCATGGTGTGTCAATGGAGTACTGACTGAGACAGTTTTGGTTTGTATTAATATTTAAATATTAAAATTTGAATTACTAATGACATAAAGTAAACACTGCCCTGCAGCATAAGGAAAATGACTATGGACTGAAGGAGTTTATAGAGGAAACTGAGATAACCATGGCTTTGGTATGTGCCTAAAGCAACTTGAAATTCTATCTTCAGATTTCTGAGAAAAATGAGACATAGAGGACAGATTTTCATTTAGCATTACCACATCAGACTTGGTACTGTAACACACTGATTTGTCTGATTTCAGATTATGAATTTAATTAGGATAAAAGAAAAAGAGTGGAACCAGGCAGTGCTCCCACAACAACTGGGAGACAGAGGCAGGTGGAGCTCTGTGAGTTTCAGGCCAATCTGGTCTCCAGAGAGAGTTCCAGGACAGCCTCCAAAGTTACAGAGAAACCCTATCTGGAAAAAATGAAGTGGAGAAAGTGTGATTAGAAACAAAATTTGAAAGTGGCAATAGATTTGTGAATTCAGACAAATGTAGTAAGAAAATAATGTTCCTGTTTTAGAAATAGAGATGAGAGGATACAGTTCTTGTCACAATGCTTCATTTCTAAACTTATATATTTCAAAATTGTCTGCAAAATATTGTGTCTGCAAAACCATTAAATTTTGTTAGGAGAAAAATATGTTAGCATTTTAATGCAGACAGGAGTATCCCATAGTCCCTTAAAATCTCTTAAAGATTGAATAGCTGGTAATAATATTGGCTTATAGAATTTACTTCTGTGATGCTACACATTCAAATACAGTATGAGGAATAATTAATATGAAATACTTGTCAATAACATAAAATGCTTTGCAACAAAATTTATTTTGTGAGTTTCATAATTGCTTTGAATTCTTCAAATGCTTGGTATTATACAATAATCAAATATCAAAAGTAAAATTGTTCACACGTTAAAGAATTTCTCTGGGGAGCCTGTGTTTTAGTAAGAGAAAAACAATATATAAAAGTTACTACTTTTCAATCTGTGACATCAACTGCACTTCTATGTAGCTGCCAGTGATTAGGTAAGTTATTTTAACAGGGTAATTAAATATCTCTGCTCCATGCTTCCAGCTTTATAAAGAAACATGTGAAAGAATCTTTAATAATTACAGAGTATATAGTAAGCAAGGGGTGACACTGAATAGTTGTTGGTCATTTTCTATTCTTTGTGGCACATAACAATAACAGGGGTGCAGCATCAGAGTAGTGAATATAGGATCTGTATTCATGTATTGTAATCAAAGTAAGTGATCACAAATATCTTCTATACTAAAACAACACAAAGATGAAATAAATTCCTTCTTCTCATTAGAAAAGTGATCATAGACATTACTTTCTGGCATTTAATTAGGTTATAATATTGACAGTTATCTTCAACATCTTCTAGACTCCTTTTCAGTAGATGATAGGCTTTTTAACTTTTATTTTAAGATCTCGTAGTAAATGTAGTTTCTAGACAGCTAAAATGGCATTAAACTTGTAATTATTACTGGCATTTACTTAATCAATGGCTTGCCTTAAGTAGGACAGTTGGTCCCAATACTCTAAACACAATTTCAAAACCAGTTTGTACATAATCTGATGTTGTTAATATCACATGTTTTGACTACCTGTCTTGTTATTGAACTGTTATATCTGTCATTGCTTAATGTTAGAAACCCATGAAATTGTTTTGTAAATCTTAACAACCTACTAATTTGAACTTTCTGACTATAGCAAACCATTTAATCTGTAACAGTAATAATGCAAAGTTTTCAATGTCCTGAAACTAATGACAAAGTGACAAAATTATTTAGAATAAATTATAAAGTTTAATTAGAGGATAATATAATGAAATAATATAATGAAAAAAGAGTGGTAAACTGAGAAAAAATAAAGGGGAAGCAATGTGAAACTAAAAATAGAAGGTAGAGGGCAAAATACTCAGAATATTAATTTATAAAATGAGTAATGTAAATTAGCTTGACTAATAGATGAAAACCTAAAAAATTAGAAGAGGAAAACAAATTAACAAAACTTAAATATAAAATAATGATTTGTATAAAAATATATTAATAATAAGTCAATCAAAATTTTTTGTAGGATCAGTGGCTCACAGATGAAATATATTGCGCTTTGGTTGCTTCTTATAGATGGTTTCCACATAACGGAGGGTTGAGCTGGTCACAAACTGTGGATAGTGGAGGCTGTATTCACTCTGTTATAGTGGCTTTCCTTTATCCCATGCCTGCACTGGCAGCTAGTGCAATGTACTTTGCTGACTGAGGACCAGACAGGTTCCCAAACCTCCACAGACCTGTGATCCAGTGTTGGGAGCTGCAAAATACCGCGCCCAAAAGATGGCGCCGGTTTCCGCCCTCTGCCAGCCCCACAGCTAGTGCTCTCTGTGGTAAAGAACTCCTAATTTGGTAAAGGTCATGTATCCTCTTAATTCTGCTTGGAGACAACCAATCCTGGCGCACCACGTAGGGTTAGCTGATTGGTAGTTGTAGACTATATCAGGCCCCATCTCCCTTGACCCGGGGCCGCCATTTCACTGTAAAGCAAAGAGGTTCCCGATTAAACTGTGTAGAAGATTCCTGGGTGTTGCATCGTTCTTGCTGGTCATGGGTGGACGCTGCAATCCATTCTGTGCATAGTCTGTGCATCGAGTCTGTGCATCTTTGCTGAGAGGTGTCACAGTTGTGCACAGGAGAATTATGAAACCAAACACAGTGCTGTGTGTTGTGTTGCAGGGAGCAAAACTCTAGTCAGGAGTTATTCTAACTTTGTACCATCTGCAGATCAGCCCTCCATAACCCACTCTGCTGCACAGTGGACCCTGGAATCTCAGTGGACATTGGACTCAGGGTCCCCAAAATCTGCCCAGAAGGAACCACAAACTTCAGTGTTGCTGCTACATAAAGGCCCTCCATCATCCAACTTCGAGCTTCAGTCCCAAAAATATTTATCCCACTACTTGATGTAGAAGAGAGGGCTGGGATTCTCTGAGCCAGAGAAATGATATAAATTATATTATAATACAAAATAATTTTATAAAAGAAACAACAAACAAACAACCAAGCAATAGATTATTGTTTGGGGAACATATGTTGTTGATTGAGAGTTTTCTGATTTGCTTTTAAAAATAAGTGGCACTATTTTCTTAAGCTTTCTAGAATAGTGTACAGAAAACTGTTTTGACTTGGAAATTTGCATTTAACTGTGCTTGGTGTTTTTTGTTTTTTTTTTCTTTTAGGATTGTTCATTTTGTTTTGCTGTGACCACTGTGTTGAATAATTTATTCACAGATTCTTTATCTCTGAAATCATGTGTTTTCTCTCAAGGGTTCTGTAATTCCTTTATATATTATGAATTGCAACTGAAATGCCCATTTTATTTATATAAGCATTTTTACTTATTTGACTCACATATGTTTTCTGGCTGTGCATAAGACATCTACACCAGATTTTGTGTCTATGCCGTATATAACTAATTTATTATCTCCAAATCTTACATCTGCATCTTTGCTTGCAATGAAACCACTTAGAAAATATATTCTGTGAAAGTTCATTCTCAGATAATGTGACAGCATACTGTACTCCCTAGAAACCTGTCAATCACACACCCCTCTTGAAAACATGTTATTTCACACAATATTTTAACTCTATTTGGTATTCCATGTTATCCATTTTAAGAATATGTACATTTTAAATTAGTGACATAATGTTTCCTTCCCAAAGTATGATTTCATATAACCTCAAACACATTCGCTTTCCCCTTAAAAGACATGAGTCTTCATCCATCTTTCTACAGAGATGAACTACATCTTACTTAGATTCTAAATTAAATACCAAAAAATTATTACCTGATAATTAACACTTGCAGTTTTTGCATTTTTGAGAAACCGAGAGTTATTGCTCTTCCTTAAGGGAAAATATATGAAGAAGATGAAAGACTGTTGCTCCAGATATTAATGAAAGCATTTGTGATTTAACAAATGACAGTTTTAAGAACATGTTTTTGAAATTATGGTTTTACCTTCTTCATTCTGCTTCTATGATATTGGCAAGTGCATGTAAGTCATTATGTGTTTTCATTGTAAACACAAGTTGTCGCCATATTGAGCAATGAGTTGCCTGGTATATGAATCATGTCTGATTTTATGAATTGAGAAATTAAAGCATGCTGTCCAAATCTACTTTCAATTATATTATTTTTAAAAAATTTAAATTAGAAACAATCTTATTTTACTTATCATTCCCAGTTCCTCTAACTCCCATCCTCCCATACCCACACCTGCTCCTTATCCCATCCTTTTTTTGCTCCCCAGAGAGGGTAAGGCCTTACATGTGCATCATCAAAGTCTGTCACATCACTTGGGGCAGGGACTAGGCCCTCCCCCATGTGGCTTGGGTGGAAGAGTATCCCTGTATGGGGAGTGGACTCCCAAAATCCATTCACTCATTAGGGTTAAATACTGATATACTAACCGAGGGCCCATAGATTGCACAGGCCTCCTAACTGACACCCACATTCAGGCGGCCTGGATCATTCAAAAGCTGGTTTCACAGCTGACAGTCTGGGGGGTCCATGATCTCACCCGTGTTCAGGCCAGTGTTTTCTGTGGGTTTATCTAGCCTTGTCTTGACCACTTTGCTTAATACTGCTCCCTGTCTGCAAATGGATTCCAGGAGTTTGTCTCATTGCTTAGGAGTGGGTGTCTGCTTCCATGAGCTCCTGGATGAACCCGATAGGATGGCATTTAAGGTAATTAATCTCATTACAGGGGAAAGACATATAAGGTATCATCTCCACAACTGCTTGTATGTTTAATTGAGGTCATCCTTGTATATCTCTGCACATTTCCCTAGTGTCAGATTTCTCTTTAAAGCTAAAATGGCTCGTTCTATTAAGATATCTCTTTGTTTGCTCTCCTCCATTCTTCCCCCAACTCAATCTTCCTGATTGAGTTGGATCTTTCATATTCTCCTCCCACCTCCTCTACTCCACTTCCCTTTATCGTAACCCCCTCTCCATTCCTCCCATGCTCCCAATTTCATTAGGATATCTTGTCCTTTTTACCTTTCTCTGGGGGTTCCATGTATATCTCTCTTAGGGTCCTCCTTATTTCCCAGCTTCTCTGCAGGTGTGGATTGTAGGCTGGTTATTCTTTGCTTTACGTCTAATATCCATATATGAGTGAATATATACCATGTTTGTCTTTCTGTGACTGATTCACCTCACTCAGGATGGTTTCTTCTAGTTCCCATCCATTTGTTTGTGAATTTCAAGATTTCATTGCTTTTTTTCTGCTGAGTAGTACTCCACTGTGTAAATGTACCACATTGTCTTTATCCATTATTCAGTTGAGGGGTATCAAGGTTGCTTCCAGGTTCTGACTAATACAAATAATGCTGCTATGAACATAGTTGAAGAAACAAGCTTCTTTTACATGTCAATCCCAGTTATCTCTCCCTCCCCTCCTCCCCTGTCCCCCAATGACCACCTATCCCATGCCTTTTCTGCTCCGCAGGAAGGGTGAGACGTCTCAATCAACTCCTCCTACTCATCTTCCTCATTATCATCCTCCTCATTCTACTCATACCCTTCCTCATCCCCCTCCTGATCATCATCCTCATCATCATCCTACTCATCCTAATCCTAATCCTCATCCTCATTCTAACCCTCCTTCTCTCTACATCCTCATCTTCTTCCTCATTCTCCTCCTCATACTATTTCTCATCATACTCCTTATCATAATTCAACTCCTCATTCACCTCCTCTACCTCATACCCATTCTTCTCTCACCCTTTTCTTCCTCCTAATCCCCCTCCTCCTAATTTTCTTGCTCCACCTACTCCTCATTTTCATCCTCCTCCTTCTCCTCATCCTTATCTGTCTCCTCCCCATTATCATTCTCCTCATGTTCATCCTCTTCATTCTCCTCCTCCTACTGCTCATCCTCCTCATCCCCCTCCACATCCTCCTCATTCTCCTCATCCTCATGCTCCTCATCCTTGTCATCCTCATTGTCCTCCCCTTGTCCTCTTCCTCATCATCTTCCTCATCCAACTCCTCATAACCCCCTCATCCTCATCCTCCTCACCCTCATCCTCCTCATTCTCATCAGACTCATCTTCATACTCCTCCTCCTACTGTTCATCCTCATCTTCACTCTCCTCATTCTCCTCCTCATCTTCCTACTGTTCATCTTCATCCTCCTTCTTATCCTAATCCTCCTACTTTTCCAAATTCTCCTACTCATTCTCTTCTTCATCCTACTCCTCATACTTATCCTCATCATCATCCAACTCCTGATCTACCTCCTCTACTTCCCTCTCCTCCTCATCTTCCTCACCCTACTCATTGTCCTCCTTCTTATTCTCCTCCTCCTGTAATCCTGACCCTCATCCTCCTCATACTCATCCTCTTCCTACTTGTAGTCATTCTTTCTTATCCTCCTCAACCTTATCTGACTGCTCATGCTCCTCCTAATTCTTCTCCTCATCCTCATCCTACTCATCTTCATTGTCCTCATCCTTCTCATCCTCATCCTTATCCTTCTCCTGCTCCTCCTCCTACTGCTCAGCCTCCACATCCTCCTCCTCCTATCCACACCATCCTGCTCATCTTCACTCTCTTCTTACACCTCCTGCTGCATCCCCCTCTTTCTCATCATCCTACACTTCTTCATTCTCCTCATCCTGTTCATCCTTTTCCTCATCCTTCCAGAGTTCAGCTCAATGTTTAGCTGTGGGGGGGTCTGCTGCTGCTTCCAACTGCTACTTGATTAAGGCTCTGGGAGGGCAAAAAAGTAGTCATCAATCTCATTATCACAGAAGGGCATTTAAGGTAGCCTTTCAAGCATTGCTTATATTGTTAGTTGCAGTCAAACTTGTAGGTTGCTGGAGACTTTCATAGCGCCAGAATTCTCTTTAAACCTATAATGTCTCCCTCTATAATGGTATCTCTTTTTCTTAGTCTTCTCTATTCTTCCCTGACTTAATTCCTGCTCTCTCATTTCCTCCTCTCCCCTCCTCTTCTCCCCTTATCTTTCTTCTAGATCACTCTCTCTTCCCCTCATGATCATAATTAGCTCAGAAGATGTTGTCCTTTTCCCCTTCTCCCGGGGACCATATATGTCTCTCTTATGTTACTCCTTGTTTTGTAGCTTCTGTGGTGCTGTGGCATATAGCTAGATACTGTTTTGCTCTAGGTCTAAAATCCATATATGAGTGAGTACATACCATTTTCTATTTTTGCAACTGTATTACCTCACTCAGAATGGTTTCTTCTGGTTCCATCCATTTTCTTGTGAACTTCAAGATTCCATTGTTGTTGTTTTTTTCCCACTGAGTAGTACTCCATTGTCTAAATATACCACAATTTCTCCATTCATTATTCAGTTGAGGGTCATCAAGGTTGATTCAAGTATCTGGCTGTTACAAATAATGGTGCTAGGAACATGGTTGAATAGTTATTCTTGTTGTATGAATGTGCATCTTTTGGGTATAAGCCTAAGACTAGAAATGCTGGATCTTGTGGTAGACTGATTCCCATTTTCCTGAGAAACCACCATACTGATTTTCTACAGTGGCTGTGTCAGTTGGAACTCCAACCAGCAGTGGAGGTGTGTTCCCCTTTCTCCACATCCTCTCTTACATAAGCTGTCATTGGAGTTTTCATTTTAGCCATTCTGACTGGAGTAAGATAGTATCTCAGAATTGTTTTCATTTGTGTACCTTGATGGCTAATGATGTTAAGCACTTTCTCATCTGTCTTTCAGCCATTGTAGATTCCTTCATCGAGTATTCCCTGGTTAGTTCTGTACCTCAGTTTTCAATTGGATTAGTTGGTGTTTTGGTGACTAGCTTCTTGAATTCTTTGTATATTTTGGAAATCAGCCCTCTGACAGATGTTGTATTGGTGAATATCTTCTCCCATTCTTTGAGCTGCCATTTTGTTTTATTGATTGTTTCCTTTGCCTTACAAAAGTTTCTCAGTTTCAGGAGGTCCTATTTATTAATTGTCGATCTCAGTGTCTGTACTACTGGTGTTATGTTCAGTGTGGCTGTATTTATGTTGACATCTTTGATCCATTTGGACTTAGGTTTTGTGTATGGTGATAGACATGGGTCTATCTGCAATCTTCTAAAACTCAGTATCCAATTATGCAAGCACCATCTGTTGAAGATGCTTTCTTTATTCCATTGTATAACTTTAGCATTTTTGTCAAAAATCAAATGTTTGTACGTGTATGGATTAATATCAGGGTTTTCAATTCAATTCCCTTAGTCTTCCTGTCCATTTTTGTGCCATTGCTAAGCTGTTTTCAGGACTGTGGTTCTATAATAGAAATTGAAGTCAGGGATGGTGATACCTCTCGATGTACTTTTATTGTATACAGTTGTTTGGCTATTCTGAGTTTTTTTTTTTTTGGTTGTATAAATAAAGTTGAGTATTGTTCTTTCAAGGTCTGTGAAGAATTGTGTTGAGATTTTCATCCTGATTGAATTGAATCTGTAGATTGTGTTAGGCCAGATTGTCATTTTCACCATTTCTTTCTTAAAAGATTCAATATTCTTGTCATGCAGTACTTTTATTTGTTTGGTTAGATTTATCCCAAGATATTTTGTGTTATTTGTGGCTTCTTTAATAGGTGAAGTTTCTCTGATTTCTTTCTCAGCCCATTTATAATCTCTATATATTAGGGTAACCAATTTTTTTAGTTAATCTTGTATCCTACCACTTGGATGAAGGTATTTACCAGATGTAGAATAACCCTGGTAGCATTTTTTAGGCTACTCATGTGTTTGTATTTAGGACATAGATGTTCACAATTGAGACTTAATCTTGATGGATTTTTCCTGTGATGAATATGAAATGACCTTCTTCAACTCTTTTGATTGATTTCAGTTTGAAGTCTAATTTGTTAGATATTAAGATTTCTACATCACCTTGTTTCGTGTGTCAATTTGATTGGAAAATCTATTCTGAACCCCTTTCTCTGTGGGAACATCTGTTTTTGACATTGAGTTGTGTTTTATATGCTGCAGAAGGATGAATTCTGTCTTGGTATCCATTCTGTTATCCTGTGTCGTTTTATAGGTGAGTTAAGACTATTAATATTGAGGGAAATTAAGGACCATTGAGTGTTAATTCTTGTGGTTTTTTATTCATTGTTGGTGGTCATATTTTGTGTGGATTTTCTCTGGTTTTTCTTTTGGCTTTTGGTAAAGATGGATTCATCGATTGCCTATGTTTTTGTGAATGTAGTTAACTTCCTTCAGTTGCAGTTTTATTTCCATTACTTTCTGGAGCGCTTGATTAGCAGATATGTATTGTTTAAATCTGGTTTTCTCCATCTATAGTGATTGAAATATTTTCTGGGTATAGTAGTCTGGCCTGGCATCCATGGTCCCTTGGATTTTGTAGACCATCTATCCAGGACATTCTGGCTTTCAGAGTTTCCATTGAGAAGATTGGTGTAATTCTGATAGGTCTGCCTTTATATGTTATTTGGCCTTTAACTTCGTTGCTCTTAATATTTTTTTCTTCATTCTCTAAGTTTGCTCTTTTGGCTGTTATATGACAAGGGGACTTTTTTGTGTTCCAGTCTATTTGGTTTTCTGTAAGCATCATTTATTATCATAAGCATGTCCTTCATTGGGGTGGGAAAGTCTTATTCTATGAGTTTGTTGAATATGTTTTCTGTACCTTTGAACTGTATTTCTTTGCCTTCTTATATATCTATTACTCTTAGATTTGGCCTTTTCTCAGTGTCCCATGTTTCCTGGATATTTTTGTGTTAGGGTTTTGTTGGACTTAAGATTTTATTTGGTCTATGACACTATTTCCCCTATTGAATCTTCAATTCCTGAGATTCTTTCTTCCATCTCTTACATTCTATTGGTTATGCTTGCATCTGTACATCTGTAGATACTGATCATTTACCCAGTTTTTCTATTTCCAGCATTCCCTCAGACTGTGTTTTTTATTTTCTCTTTTTTAGCTTTCATGACTTTAACTCTTCAAATTTTTTCCTTCACTTGTTTGGTTGTTTTTTCTTGGCTTTCTTTAAAAGATTTGTTAATTTTTTTGGTTTGTCTTTCCTGAAAATCTTTTATTTTTTTTCTATTTCTTTCAGGAAGTTTCTCATTTCCTCTCTGAGGATTTCTGTTATTTTCATGAAGTTAATTTTAAGTTCATTCTCTTCTGATCCATCTGTTTTGGGATGTTCAGATCTTACTGGTGTAGAGTTCCTCTACTCTGGTGGTGTCATATTGGCCTTTCTTTTTGTGAATGTGTTCTTATATTGTTCTCTTCCAATCCCTTCTTGCAGTGGGTGCAGGTGGGGTCTCTCCCTCTCCTGGTGGGTATGAGTCCAAGGTTCTCTTCCAGGTGGGTGTAAGCAGTTCTAATACTTTGATGGCTCTACAGGTGAGTGCAAGCATGTCTGTGACATTCCCTCTCCTTGTAGGTAGAGGTGAGAATATCATTGCTATATTGGAAGACTCTGGATGGCTTGGTCCATTGGGCATTTTAGACCTGCATGCATTTCCTGTGCCAAGAGACTCCAATGAGGGCAAGCAGAAGTTGTGTCTGAGATAGGCACACACTCACCTCTACCCTTTGGTGGAGGTGGCACTAGTACTGTGATGTCAGCAAACTCTGGATGGCTTTGGCTGCCAGGGAAGGTAGACCTGCACCCAGTTCCTCATTCTTAAAATGAAAATAGTTTGTAACTGTAAAATTAATATTACAAAGCTTTACATATATTTGAAAAATGTGTCAAATAATAATTGGTGATTGTGCATTAGTTCTTAGTAACAAAGTAAATACCAATAATATTGTCAATTTTATACAAGTGGAAGGTGAGCAAATGGGTTAATAAGGGACATGTGAGTGTAAATAATAGGATCTACTAGAATGAAGAATAAAACAACAATGATCACAAAGTTAAGTCTTAGCATTTAATAGTAGCCCATTTGGGTGTTAATAACGACACTAAGTGAGACAAGGAAGTACTGTACTACCATTTAAATTAGGATACTTAGAAAATAAATTCTGAGTTACTTATACTGTACATTGCTGCTCATGTCCACCATCATTTCTGTGAGTCTGTCTTTGTTCTTCTGCAGTATCTATGCCCAAAATTTTTCATATGTCTCCTGCATAGACATGGCGATGATGTGAGGTGAATTGTATGGTGAATTTTCCAACACAAGTTCAACTCTTATTTTTCAGCTTCTTATAATGATTTTGCATATACTGAGTTAAAGTTTGTTGTTAGAAAACTATTAAACATGTGATCACTGTCATTATTTTTTATTTTATAGAATTTTATCCTATCATCATCTGTTAAGTGAAAAATTATACAAAGGCTTTTGAATGATTGCCTAATTTTCTCTTTGGAAAATTGCATCATGAGGTCTGAGTGATTACATATTCAATTCTGCATATTTTGCAGAATTTGGGTAGAGCTGCATCCAAATAAAATGAAAAAAGTTAAATTGCAGGTGCTAACTGTTCAGGAGATTTTAGCTTTATGTTATAGAATTTCTGTCCATATTATATGTATGAAAGAGATAAATTCACTGTATGTAAAATTAAAAAGAACAGTTAGATATACTGCTTTGTTAAGCTTGTTCAAGGCACTCAGTGTACAATATTGAATTCATGAAGAGAAGCAAGGACATTTAAAGATGTTCTATAATAGATGTTAAAATATATGTATTTTTCGATGACACTAATGACTTCTCATTTGGTGTTGCTACTTAGTTGTCAATTTTAAGGCATCACACAAAGTAAAGTAAAAATTAGCAACTGTGCTATATTTATCAAGATATACATAGGACAGTGTGAAGTAACAAAAATAGATAAACTATTTTCAGAGAGGGTAGCAAGTGACTGACACCACTACCATTGATTGACATTTTAAAAGGTGAAACTTTTGATGATCACTCAGGTAGAATTTGCACACTGAGTATTTAAAAATTGTAAGTCAATATTTTTAGTTTAAAAAATTTCTAAACTTATCACATGGAAAATTCATCCATATGCACACACAGGTGTATATATGAGTATGTCTAATCATTTAACAGTTAAAATGAAACATTTAATATTTATAAGCTTAAAATGATAAATTTTTAAATTAAAACTGTAATATCAAGTAGTAAGTGCAACATCAAAATTAATTAATATAATTATAAGTCTGAAGAACTTGCTTCCTACAACAAAAGTGCTGAAATCCACTAAAATTTATGATTAACCATTAGCAATCTGAAAAAATAGTATAATGACTTCTTTTTATTACCATAGAAAGATCACAAGTTATTCATTAGAATATTGCCCTATATTTAACAAAATTTGTAGAAATTTCATTATAAGCAATGACTACCTTATTACCATAGCATACCTGGTTTCCTAGAGGTCATATAAAACCCTTTTTCTAAAGAAGCACTACACTCCTATTCATTGTGTTTTGTGCTGTATACTTACGATGAAATCCTTGTTAAAAAAAAAAAAACGTATTGTGTGTCTTCAAGGCTTCTAGAAGCTATAACTATATTACTATTTGATTTATCTAGTACAAAATCTAAATAGAGACAAAGTATTCAAAAACTTTTACCTCTTGTTCCTGTGTTACAGTTTCATTTCAGTTTTATATGTAGTTTGGAGACTACTGAAACGCAAAGGCATATATGACACATGAGATAATTGACTATCTGTGTATGGATTCACTATTATTAAATAAGGAATATTAGAATAGAACAGTTGAGTGGGTGTTTGGCAAATGTTAATAATGAGTGAAGAAGGCTTTTACTGTATCCTTCCGTGAGGCTAGCTCTCCCTCTTTGAAATTTGTACTGTTTGTTACTTTGGAGGAACTCCAGATATTACACTGCTTGTTGAATCTTTTAACTCTAGGTAAAAGACAATATTTCACAAAATAAGTTCAACCTAAAGATGTGATGTTATTCTGGGGGTTGGTGGCACACTCCTTTAATCCCAGCACTTGGGAGGTAGAAGCAGGTGGATCTCTCTGAGTTCGAGACCACCTTGGTCTACAAGAGCTAGTCACAGGACAGACACAAAGCCACTGATAAACCCTCTCTCAAAAAAATGTGAGATTAAATAGTCATGTCATGTCTCCTCTCTTGGCTTTTCAATATTCCAGGTAAACACATGAAAGAAGTCAAAGTAAAAGTACAATACCCAGGAGTGACGGCTTTCCAACTTAGAGTCACCACAGTGTCTCCTTTTGTTATTACCATGACCCAATGTTTCCACCTGAGAAGATATCACCCATCTTTTGAAGACAATATCTCACTATTTATCTTAACATTAACTAAACTGTTTTAATAATATATCAATACATGAAACATAGAATGTTTATGTGACATTATAATGAAATCACATTGTGAAATAGCCTTTAGTAATTCAGAAGGGTACTAGAGAATGCTATGTTCGAGTACCATCAAGTTTATTTTTTAGTAGAAGGGCAAGTGGCAATATAATAAACACATTGTGGCAAAATTATATATGCTTGTGAACATAAGGTATTGGTGATCAAACTCAATTGTATTTGAGTTTATGTAAAAACTGCCCTATTAGTCATCACACCCTCATTGTTACAACCTAAAGAATAACATTATTTCCAGAGAGGCAAACTAATAATTGTGTAAAGAATAATCATCTTTTCCACACTGAAATGAGACATTTTCCATATAGCTTTGACACTATAGAAAAAAAACCCAAAAAGTTAGGACAAGATAAGAAAACACCATTCTTTGATTTCACTTGTAACTAAAAATAATCTTTTGCTCAAGAGAAAATGAAAGGAATGACTTTGAAAATAATATATTTAACCATTTCTCTTCAAATTAAAAATAATCTTTTTCTCATGGGAAAAGGAAATGAGTGATATACAGAAAAAAATTTAAAAACAGGTTCTGTATACTGTCTTTTCAATAGTACCATGAATATATTTGATTGTGAGCTAACAAACAAGATTTTCTAGTCAGAATATTGTTTCTGCAATCCATCAATATGGTAATAAAACAATTACATAATGTGATGCCATACATGTTCTTAAATTGATGCTTCAAAATTGACCCCTTGCCTTATAAGACAAATATATCCTTAGCAAAGTTGACACTTACAGCTAATATCTTCTGACCAGGTACCAGGATATTAATGCTAGTTTAGTCAAAGCTTTGAATTTATGTTAATATTTCTATTTCATGATTGGAAAGGCATACCTGAACCTTTTACCATAATCCAGTCTGGGATTCTGTGTAGGTTCCCAATAAAAGAGGTATCATCTGTATCAATCCCTGGGTGCATAGTTTTGGGCAATCTGTTAATTTAAAGTGTAAAGACGGACTTACTTCCTATTTCCTAAGACTGTGTTGACTGCCATCTGCCACTACAAATTCTTAAAACTGGTAGGAACTCCAAACACAGAATTTTAGTTTTATTTCTGTTTTAAATATCCTGAACATCTGTTGTGTAATAAACATATGTTCCCACAATGTTTTGTCAGTTATATATTAAATATCAATGGCACATGCATTGTTAAATATTATCATCTATAACATAATTTTACCCACTATTTTCCTAAGAAACCAAGCAATCTGATGTATATTTGGTGTATTCCAAGACAAAGTGGGGAATATTCTTGAAAGTGAAGCATATCTCATGCATTCATTTATCAAAAAAATAAAAAAGACTATACTTACCCTCCTCTGATATGTCTTTACATTTATAGGATAAATTGTTGATAAATAAAGACTGTCAAAGAGGACTTGATTAAGTTGTTTGACATCGAACTTCTGTCTAGGAAATTTGTTTATAAGAAATCTTAACTGAATATCCAGGAAACTAAGAGAGCCTTTCCAAAATCTAAGTAGTTACTATGTGAGGGACAATTTCTCCTTACTAGTCCACATGCAAATATCTTAGAGAATCATTTTACTAAATATATATTTGCCCTCTTAGAGACTGCAATTGATATGTGTGCTTAGCATAGAACCCCATGGTGGCCCACATTCTGTGGTTTTCTGTGTCTACTTCAGTGGTCATTTCAGTAAATTCAATACTCCACAATCACATTCACTGATTGCTGTTGTTGATGGCTTTCTGGCATCACTGAACTAAACATTAATCATACACCACATGTGACTATGGATAAAAAGGGTTTTATGTGAGGGGGTGGAGATGAACATATAGAAAATATTTTCTACAATATCAACTTGATACATGAGTACTATTCTATAAACCACAACTCATAAGTCACCTATAGAAATCATCCATATATCTTATAATATTGAACATTCTTGTGTAACCATGGCATTGGTTAAGAAATAGATCCTAGCAGGCACTTCCAACATCACATCAGCTTTCTCTACACTTTAGGAGTTCATGGCAGATTTGATGACCCTAAGTAGACATTATACTGATGTTTGACAATTATTTTCTTTTTTGAATTTGATGTAAGTGAATCACACAATGTGTTTTATTCCTACAAGAATTCACTTATTCTATTAAGAGTTTCATATGGAATAAATGCAATAATACCTTAATTATTTTAATTGATATGGCATAAGTCATTATGGGGACATAATGCATTATATTTTCTGATTGATTATTAAATGGTTGTTACATTTAGGTATTGTTTGCTAAGTAAATTAATGTGATTTATCAAGTAATCATTTATTTCAGGCAAATTACATGGCCACCATTTTTATCACTAGCTTGTGAAATGCCAAGATTTGATATGCACATATATTTGCATTTTTTAAAAATTCTTTCTGTTTTAGATTATATTATAGTTACATCATTTCATCACCCCCTTTTTCCTGAATCCTAACCCTCACATATATTTTCAATATTTTCTTTCAAATTCTTGGCCTCATTTTAGTTAATTTTAGTTACATACATATATTTATATTACATATGTGTTCGTAAATACACTCTTCCCTATCTGTAGATTGTTACTCATATGTTTTAAGGTTTGATATTTTTAGGGCCTAGGAAGACTATTTCTCTCACTCTCACCATTCCTTAGTTGCCTGTAGCATTGTGTGTAGTGTTGAGACCATATTAGTTTTCCCCAATGATGTAAGCATGTCTATTTATGTCCTCCTTATTCAGATCATGTGTACGCAGTCCAGCATGACATGACAACCCTAAAAGTACAGTAGTGGCACAAATAACTTGTCAAAAACAACTCTTTAATTGGACTTAAGACCCATTTAAGAAGAGTATCATTGTGGAAGATTTGTAGAAAGATTTTAAGAGCCATGGGTTCAGAGAGTTTGGTGTAAGATTGTGACTCATAATATTGCCAGAATTTACCCCCATAAAGTTTGCATTGTGTGACAATCTTGTAAAATACTATACATTTCTTGATTCACACTGTATCCAATATGTACAACTAGCAATGCCATTTTTGTAAGAATTCATCTTGAGTATATTCTGGTGCTGTGTTAACTGATTGAAGAAATACCACAACTTTTCAAAAATTCACTAACCAATTAGAGAAATATGTTTCTCAGGATTTTGGCTTTGATACTCTGACATTTGTCCTGAAGGCATAAGATCTCAGATATTTCAAATAGTGTATATAAACTTCAAGGTCAATGCCCCACTTGTTAATGCATCTGTATTTAAATACTAAGTCTTCTATAAACAATGGTTTGGATATTAACATAATATGTTTGAATCTTAATTTCTTGGTCAATTATTTCATTCTTTTGTGAATTAAGTTTTTAAAATATATCTCAGGTTGGCTTCAAAGACTCAATTCTGCATCTGTATCCTTAGTCATAGGATTAATGCCATGTACCACCACATGGGGCTGTTGACCATGATTATTGGGTTCTTTGTTAGTACCTGCTGCTGTCACAAACTAATGGTGGCATATTATTCTTTCCATGGAATTTATGATACTTTTCACACATAGGTCAGTTAAACACATGGAGATTGCAAAGATTCCTCTTGATGTGTTTATATGATGTAGCTAAGCATGGACAGTTCTGTCATTAAAGAGGGGTTTACCAAGATGTCACTGCCATTGTATGTTCATCTCTCATTCCATTTAAACTCTGCTTCCATACTTAGCATCACCATCACTGTAGATTTACAGGTCTGTAGAATTCAAGAAACCAAATATTTACAATATATTTGTTTCTAATATTAACTTATAAAATCTTAACTTTTGAATTTTAAAGCAAATTTAAAAAATGGGTTTTGGCCCACTTCTCCTTGCTACCTGATTTTGGATAATACCTCTGGCAGAAGCCTCCTCTTCTCTAAATGTGTGGGCCAGCATCCTGAAGCCCAGGTAATATTGCCTCCTACCACACCTATACTTACTCAACATAACTCAGTCTCTCCTCTCCCTATAACTTATCCTGGCCAACATTCCTGGCTGAAAGTTTCTATCCAATAAGAAGCTCACTAGCATCCAGAAAAACAGCCTCTTATCTTACCAGAAGCCAGGTCACCATTCAAAGAAACAGCTGCAAGACCAGAAAGCATTCACATACATAGCTATATCTTCAGTCCCAAACTTGAGCACCAAACCCCTTGTTGGAACAGAGACCATCCAGATCATCAGACTTGAGTGGAGACACTCTACTCAACCACAGACATGAGATCCAGAAGACTGCAGAGGAAACAGGAAGAAAACAACTATCCAACAAAGAAAAATTCTGAAATTGTCACCTATACCTATAATCACTCCAAATCCAGACACCTAAATGCCAGTATAAGAACACTAACAAAACAAGAAGGCAATATATCACCACAGGAGCCCAGACATGTCATTACAGCAAAACCTGAATATTCCAAAAAGGTGGAAATAACATTAAACATAAAGAATAAAGAAAGAACACAACTTCTGGTGGTGCATGCTTTTAATCCCAGCACAGAGGCAGGCCATTTTCTGTGAGTTTGATGCCAGCCTGGTCTACAGAGTGAGCCCAAGGATAGGATCCAAAGCTACTCAGAATAATTCTGTCTCAAAAATATAACAAAGAAAGAATATTAATAACAACATGGTAAAAAATGCAAATAACACATAAAATCAGACCTGCAAGAATTACACACAACTGAGAATCTAAAAGGCAGAATGATCTTTCAGACTCTAAGAGACAATTGATATCAGCCCAAGAATTTTTAGTGCCATAAACATAGAAAACAAGATACTTAAAGAAAAAGGCAAATTAAGTAATAAGTACCCATAATTCCAGCCATGCTAATTCTAAATTAGGGGAATTTTAACAGGAGGAGAATTTTAACAGGGAAAATTCTAACAGGAGGAAATTAAGTACACCTGTACGAACAAAGGCACTATATAATCTCACACCAACCAAATCAAAGAATGAAAACACTCTTTTCTCTCTTTCTGTCTCTCTCTTTCTCTCTCTCTCTCTCTCTCTCTCTCTCTCTCTCTCTCTCTCTCTCTCTCACACACACACACACACACACACACACACACTCACACATACACACATACACAACCACCACACAATAACATAATAGCAGGAACAAACTATTAATTGCCATTCATATCTCCCAATATCAATAGACTGCTTTGCCAATAAAAGCACTCAGGCTAACAGAATGGATGCAGAGACACACCTAATATCAAAGAAAGACATTATCTCAGAATAAAGGGATGGAAATAGTTGATTCAATCAAATGGATCTAAGAAGCAAGATAGTGTAGCTGTACTAATATCTAACAAAATAGACTTCAAACTAAAATTAATCAAAAGAGATTGAGGATACTTCATAATCATCGAAGGAAAAATCCACTAAAATGTCTCTATTTTGAACATCTGTGCTCCAAATTCAAGGGGACCAACATTTGTAAAATGAAAATTACTAAAAGTTAAAACACACATCGAACCCCACATTTTAATAGAGGGAGACTTAAATAACTCACTCTTACAAATGTACAGGTCATCCAGTATGTGATAGTAACAATGAGTGAATTGACTAATAAATCATTCATACATTTACAAATACAAAATTGTGAAAGAATGAATAAAATGCAATAAAAAGTGGAGAGTGTTTGAGGAAGACACTTTCTTTCAACTGAAAATTTCCATGTCTATGCACACCCCTTCCCCTCTACAAAGTGACACCAACCACCCATTATCATATTATCCACACATATAATATACGTAAGTGTATTCACTACAGAAACACACAAGATTAATAAATTAACAGTTATTTTATTTAAATTAAAGACAGTCTTATTTTTACAAACCGATACCTGTTCCCTCACCCTCCCATCCACTCATTCCCCCCAGAAAACCCCATCCCATCCTCTAGTCACTTCCATCACCAGAGTCTGTCACATCATTTGAGGCTGGACCTATGCCCACCCCCATGTATCTAGGCAGAGAGAGTATTCCTTCATAGGGAATGGGCTCCCAAATCACAATAGTTCCACTGCCAGAGGCCACATAGATTGCCCAGGACCCCAAACTGGCAGGCCTGGGCTGGTTTTCTAGCTGACCAACTGGGGTATGTGAGCTCCCACTTTCTCAGGTCAGCTGTGTCTGTGGGTTTCACCAGCATGGTCTTGACCCCTTGGCTCATCACTCCTCCATCTTTATAACTGGATTCCATGAATTTGGTTCAGTGCTTAGGTGTGGATTTCTGCTTCTGTTTCCATCAGCTACTGGAGGAAGGCTCTAGGATGGCATATAAGGTCATCAATAATCTCTTTTATGGTATCTCTTATCCTGCTCTCCTCTATTCTTCCCCTGACTCAACCTTTCTTCCCCCCATTTCCTCTTCCCCGCCTCTCATTCTCCCATCTCCCTCTTTCCTAACTTCATGCTCCAAATTAGCTCAGGGGATCCTGTCCCCTTCCCATTTTCTGGGGTCCATGCATTCTTCTTGTAGAGTCTTCTTTGTTTCCTACCTCCTTTGGTGACGTGGATTGTAGGCAGGTATTCCTTAGCTCCATGTTTAAATTCATATATGAAAACCCTGATATTAACCCACATACCTATGAACACCTGGTTTTTTACAAAGAAGCTAAAATTATACAATGGCAAAAAAAACTTCAACAAATGCTGCTGGCATACGTAGATACTAAAAGATGTGCCTAAGTACAGGTGCCACAGAACTTGCGGGAGTGGGGAAGCAAAGACTGGTCCAACTTGAGAATCATGTCACTGGAGGAAGCCAACCACTGACTCTAGATTGACGGTCAGGACCCAGTCTGGATATCCCAGAGACATGGGATAGAACCAAACATGACTGGGTGGGCAGCTTTCAATGAAATTATTCTTAATGACACTTTGCTAAACTGGCAGACCAGAGTCTAGCATAATTGTCTCATCAAAGAACATTCATCAAACAACTGATAGGAGCAAATGCAGCAACCACAGCCTAACATTAAACAGAGTCAGGGAATCCTGTGTGTTCATGTGGAACTCCTAACAATAGGAGTGTGGTAGTCTCTGACACCTTTGTCTTTGGAACCCTTCTCTTCCTATTTTCTTGCCTTATTCAGCATTAATGAGGGCATGTGGCTAGTCTCATTATAATTTTATATGCTGTATTTGGTTGATATCCCTGAATAGAGGCCTGGCCTTTTCTGAAGGGAAAGACGGAGAAGTTGATCTGGAGGAGAGTGGAAGGGGGAGGGGGATTGGGAGGGAGGGAGTGTAAACTGCTCTCAGAGCATGATATATGAGGGAAGAATAAAGAAGAAAAGCACTATTTCAAGTTTAATTTGTTATCTTGTTACAGAGAAAATAATTTCTTTCACAACCATTTGTCCAAACCACAACAAAAGATGATGCCTCTTGACCAAGAAAGAGTTGTTTTACCCCAATGCATGAGAATATATGTTTAGCCAGAGATAAAGATCAACACTTGCTATATTTCTAATAGGAGATATTGTTGGACCTTATAAGATATCATTCAATTTGCAAGGGACACTTCTGTTAAGATTCCAAAATCACAAATGTGCAGATATTTCTTGATGAGAGGAAAACTGACTGTAGTATTTTATATTTGCCTCTTAAGAGGCTCCTTGTGGGATAAGACAAGCATGTAACAGAACAGCTCAGAGACAAGTCAGAAGCATGTGTTCTGTTTCCACTATGAAATTTCATTTCTATTTCACCATCCCTACAATTGACTAGGCAAATGATAAAAAAGCCCCAAATGGCATATGTCACCTTAGATTTATGCTGTATTTTACATAATGTAGAAATAACTTAGGAGCCTTCGAGGTAATAGATAGCTCAGCTGGAGAAATTATGATATGTGTGAAGCTCCTGAAATGAAGCTGTCTCTACTACTGTTAGGAAATGTCTAGTCAGACATCAGTCTTCAAGTATAACACAAGGAAATGTCAGCTGCACAGTATTAAATGAATAGCATTGCTTAAAATGAACTAAAAGAAAAATAAGCCAAAGGGAAGTCTGGAAAGTAAATTCCATGTAATTGTGAGAAAGTGTTTAAAATCATTTTCATGTTGTGTAAGTTTGCATTCCTATTTTTCATAAAAGGTGTGAGGTCAAATATTTTACCATCTAAATAAAACAAAGAGCTAGTCAAAAACTGGGAATGACTAGAATGTGAGTAAATATTTGCATAAAATAATTTTTAAATGTTGGAAATTATTTAAACTCTGATATAAAAGTGGGGGGAAGTTCATATAACATTGTTTTAAAAATTTTTTTGAAAATTATTGCTCTTTAAAAATGTGGCTATTTTCACTGTAAAAATTATTTTCTACATTTAAAAAATATGTTCAAGTTGGAACATATTGTCCCACCAAACACAACACACTGCCCAACCCCATTAATGTGAATGTCCTCCCTAGTGACAGCCCTCCAATAAAAACTAAAAACCCAGCAGAGTATATAGGGACACCCACAGAGTAAATCAATGGAAAAACATCAACTTCATAGGCACAAGTGCACACCAAAACAGTTAGAAGAATAGACACAGGTTCAAGCCACACTGGTTCTTGGAAAAGATGAATAAACACTGGTATGAGAATGTATTCAAAATCATGTGTTCATAGGTGATGGGAAATGTACTGTATATGTTTATCTTATTGACTGTTAAATAAAATACTGTTTGGCCAATGAAATGGCAAGTTAGGCAGGACTAGGTGTCAATGAGGATTCTGGGAAATGTAGTAGAGAAGTGATGATCCAGACAGGAAATGACATAGCAAGGAGACTCATATTTAAGTGAAGGAGAAACAAGAAGAGTCCCTTTTTCCCCTTCCTCCTCCAGAGGCAGGATGTGATCCACAGGCAAGGAGGGATGCCAATAAGGCATCCGATAAGATAAATCTTAAATATATATAGATTTATGATAATTAAGATTGAGCTAGCAGATGAGGAATCCTAGTAACTGGCCAAGCAGCTTTGAACCTAATACAAGTTTCTGTGTATTCATTTGGGCCTAACTCAGGTGGGCGTCTGGCATAAAGCACACATGTGGCAGTGGGACTCTGGCTTTTGGCAGAAAGATTTATCGTAACACATAGTTGAGTGGGTTAATATCAGGGTTTTCAATTCCATTCCATTGGTCTATCTGTCTGTTTTTGTGACAATACCAAGCTGTTTCCAGGACCATGGCTGTATGATGGAGTTTGAAGTCAGGGATGGTAATGCCTCAAGAGTTTCCTTTATTGTACAGGGTTGTTTTGGATAACCTGGGTTTTCTGGTTTTCCATATAAAGTTGAGTATTGTTCTTTTAAGGTCTGTGAACAACTCTGTTGGGATTTTGATGGGGATTGCAATGAATCTAGAGATTGCTCTTGTCATGATTGTCATTTTTACTCTTTTGATTCTACCTATCCAAGAGCATGGGCGATCTTTCCATTTTCTGGTATCTTCTTTAATTTCTTTCTTTAAAGACTCAAGGATCTTGCTACACAGGTCTTTCACTTTTTTGGTTAGCATTACCCTCAAGATACTTTCTGTAGTTTGTGGATGTTGTGAAGGGTGATGTTTCTCTAATTTCTTTCTCATTCTATTTATCATCTGAATATAATATGGCTACTGATATTTTTGTGATAATTTTGTATCCTGCTACTTTGCTGAAGGTGTTTATTAGCTGTAGGAGTTCCCTGGTAGCATTATTCAGGTCACTTATGTAGCCTATCATATCATCTGCAAATAGTGAAAGTTTGACTTCTTCCTTTTCAATTTGTATCTACTTGATCTCCTTTTGTTGTCTTATTGCTCTAGCTAGAACTTCATGGGCAATATTGAAGAGATATGGAGAGAGTGGACAGCCTTGCCTTGTTCCTGATTTTAGAAGAATTGTTTGAGTTTCTCTCCATTTAGTTTGAAGTTGGCTGTTGGTTTGCTATATATAGCTTTTATCATATTTAGATATGTTCCTGTTATTCCTGTTGTCTCCAATATCTTTATCATGAAGGGATGCTGGATTTTGTCAAAGGCTTTTTCAGCATCTAGTAAGATGATCATGTGGTTTTTCTTTTTCAGTTTGTTTATATGGTGGATTACATTGATGGATTTTTGTATGGTGAGCCATCCTTGCATCCCTGGGATGAAGCCTACTTGATGACAGTGGATGATTTTTCTGATGTGTTCTTGGATTTTACTCCCCAATATTTTTGCATCCATGTTCATGAGGAATATTGGTCTGTAATTCTCTTTTTTAGTTGTGTCTTTGTGTGGCTTGTGTATCAAAGTAATTGTAGCCTCATAAAAAGAGTTCAGCAATGTCCCTCCGGGTTCTATTGTGTGGAACAATTTGAGGAGTACTGGTATTAGCTCTTGTTTGAATTTCTGGTTGAATTCTGCAGTGAAGCCATCTGGACATGGCCTTTTTTTGGTTGGAAGGCTTTTGATGACTGCTTCTATTTCATTGGGGGTTATCAGTTGATTTAAACTGCTTAATTCTTCTTGGTTTAATTTTGGTAAGTGATATCTATCCACAAAATTGTTCATTTCCTTTAGATTTTTGAATATTTTGGAGTATAGGTTTTCAAAGTATGACCTGATGATTCTCTGTATTTCCTCAGTGTCTGTTGTTATATCCCCCCTTTCATTTCTGATTTTGTTAGTTAGCATGATCCCTCTCTGCATTTTGGTTAGTTTGGATAGAGGTTTTTCTACCTTGTTGATCTTCTCAAAGAACTAACTGTTTCATTGATTCTTTGTACATGCAAAATCTATACAATGGGAAAAAGGTAGCACCTTCAACAAATGGTGCTTGAACAAACGGTTTCCGACATGAAAGGGCTGCAGATAGATCCATATCTCTCACCATGCACAAAACTTAAGTCCAAATGGATCAAAGATCTCAACATAAATTGGCATAGGAGACTGCTTTCTGAATATTGCACAAGTAGCACAGACATTGAGATCTGCAATTAAAAATTAGACCTCCTGAAACTGAGAAGCTTCTATAAGGCAAAGGACACAGTCAGTAAGACAAAACAACAGCCCACAGAATGGGAAACAACTTCCCCAACTCCACATCTGACATAGTGCTGATTTCTAAAATATACAATGAACTCAAGAATCTAGCCAACAAAATACCTATCAATGAAATTAAAAAGGGGGGCACAGAGCTAAATAGAGAATTCTGAACAGAAGACTCTAAAATGGCTGAAACACATTTTAAAAAGTGACCAAAATCCTTAGCCACCAGAGAAATGCAACTCAAAACAAGTCTGAAATATCATCTTACACTGCCCAGAATGGCTAAAATCAGAAACACCAGTGACAATCTATGCTTGAGAGGATGTGGAGAAAAAGGAACACTCCTCCATGGCTGGTGGGAGAGCAAATTTGTAAGACCGCTCTGGAAATGAGTATGGAGGTTGCTCAGGAAAATGGGAATCAGTCTACCTCAAGATCCAGTAATTCCTCTCTTGGGCATATACCCAAATAAAGCACGTTCATACAACCATGTTCATAGCAGCATTGTTCATAAAAGCAAGAACCTGAAAGCAACCTAGATGACCCTCAACTGAAGAATTGAGTACTACTCAGCAGAAAAAAGCTTCGGAATCTTAAAATTGGCAGGCAAATGGATGGAACTATAAGAAACCATCCTGAGTGAGGTAACCCAGTCACAAAAAGACAAACATGGTATGTACTCACTCAAATATGAATTTTAGACATAGAGCAAAGTTTTACCAGCCTGCAATTCTCTTCACCAAAGAATTTAGGAAAAAAGAAGTACTCTAAGAGAAAAATGCCTCGTCCACAGAGAATGGGAATGGACAGGATCTCCTAAGCTAATTCAGAGCATGAGGGTAGGGGAGAGGGAGCTAGCAGAATGTGATCAGGGAAAGAGGAGGGGAGAAGAGGAAATGGAGGAGCAGAAAGTTTGAGTAGTGGGAAGAATAGAGGAGAACAGGATGAGAGCTATCATAACAGAGAGAGCCATTATAGGTCTTAGGAGAGATCTGGCACTGGGGCGATTTCCAGAGGTTGACAGCAACTGACAGTCTAGGAAATGCCGGAGAGGCTACCCTAAATGCCCTTCCCTTATAATGAGACTGATGTCTACTTTATATGCCATCCTAGAGCTCTCACCCCGTGGCTGATGGAAGCAGAGGCAGACACCCACAGCTGTACAATGAAATGAACTCTGGAACCCAGTTGCAGAGAGGAAGAAATGAAGATCAAGGGGGACTAGGCTGGTGAATCTCACAGAAATAACTGACCTGAACAAGGGGGATCACATGGTCCCCAATCTGCTGTCTGGGAGGCCATCAAGGGACTGATCCAGACTCCTGAAAGTAGATGTCAATAAGGAGGCCTCGGCACCCTATGGGGCCTCTGGTAGTGGGTCAGTATTTTTCACTGGTGTAAAAAGGGACTTTGAGAGCCCATCCCACCTTAAGGGATGCTCTCTTGGCCTGGACACATCGGGGAGGGCCAGCTCATGAGGATGATGTTGTGGAATTTGGGGAGCCCCAGAGAGGGCACCACCTTCCATGGGGAGCAGAGAGGAAGTGAGGAGTAGGGTTGTGGGGGGGGAGAGGGAGAAAGGATTGATGTGTGAAATTATAATTTTTTTAAAAAAAAAACTCATTTTATCCGGTGACTCTTTAAAAAAAAAAGAATGTATACAAAACGGAAAGAGCAGCATGACAACACCAGAATCTAGTGATTCTAAAGCAGCAAACCAGAATATTCCTATGCAGCAGAAACACAGGAAAATGAACTTAAAAATTACTTTATATCTTTTGTGACTGGATTACCTCACTCAGAATCACTTCTTCTAGGTCCATCCATTTGCCTGTGTTTGTTTTTTTTTCTGCTGAGTAGTACTCCTTTGTGTAAATATACAACATTTTCTCTATCCATTCTTCAGTTGAGGGGAATGTAGGTTGCTTCCAGGATCTAGCTATTACAAATATTCTTGCAATGAACATCATTGAACAGATGTCCTTGTTGTATGAATATGCTTCTTTTGGGTATAAGCCTAAGAGTGGAATTGCTGGATCTTGTGATACACTGGTTCCCATTTCACTGCAGGATTGCCATACTGATTTCCAAAGTGGCTGTAACAGCTGGCACTCCTACAAGTAGTGGAGTGATTTTCCCCTTTCTCCACATCCTATCCAGCATAAACCATCATTGGTGTTTGATTTTAGCCATTCTGACAGGAGTAAAATGGTATCTCAGAGTTGTTTTGATTTGCATTTCCCTGATGGCTAAGGATGTTGAACACTTTCTAATGAGTCTTTCAGCCATTATAGACTCCTTTATTGAGAATCGTCTATTTAGTTCTGTACCCCACTTTTAATTTGATTATTTGGCATTTTGGAGACTAGCTTCAAACTTGGTATTTACTAACTCATATATGGATTTTAGACATAGAGTAAAGGAATACTAGCCTACAATCCACACCACCAGAGAAGCTAGTAAACAAGGAGGACCCTAACAAGACATACATGGTCCCCAGGAGAATAGGAAAGGACAAAATCTTCAGAGAAAATTGGGAGAATGGGAGGAGGGGAGAGAGAACTAGGAGTATGAGAAGGGGGCAGGGAGGTTGAGCTGGGGGAACAACAGAAGAGAGCAAAATAAAAAATGCCATAATAGAGGGAGACATTATAGGTTTAAAGAGGAATCAGGCACTAGGGAAATATCTGGAGAGCTACAAAGATGACAACAACTAACAATCTAAGCAACAGAGGAGAGTCTAATTGCCCTTGCCTGATAATGAGATTGATGACTAAATATATCCCATCCTATAGACTTCATCCCTCAGCTGGTGGAAGTAGAAGCAGACATCCACAATTAAACACTGAACTGAACTGGAATCCAGTTGCAAAGAAGGAGGACAGATGAGCAAAAGGGTGCAGACCAGGCTGGTGAAACCCCCAGAAACAGCTGACCTGAACAAGGGAGAGCTCTTGGTCCCCAGACTGATAACTGGGAAACTAGCATGGGACTGATCCAGATACCCTGAATGTGGGTGTCAGTTAATGAGACCTCAGAAATCTATGGGGCCCCTTGCAGTGGATCAGTACTTATCCTTATCATAGGAATGGTCTTTGGGAGCCCATCCCACATGGAGGGATACTCCCTGAGCCCAGACACATGGGGATGTGCCTCAGCCCTATCCCAAAGGATATGACTGACTTTGAATACCCCCTATGCAAGGACTCACCATCCCTGGGGAGCAAAAAGTGTATAAAATAGGTAGGGAGTTAGTTCAGTGGGCAGGGGAGGAAGGAAGGGATTGGGTAGTTGGATTGAAATGTAAAATAATCTTTCTAATTTAAATAAAATAGAGAAAAAATGCAGAAATTCACAGGCTTACTCTAGTACTATTTATATCCATTTGTATTTTACTAACATAGTCACCCTGATTTTTATACTTTAAGTTATTTTGTATATAAACAATGAAAAGTCACTGAAGGATTTATTTGGTGTTCATAATGTGTTTATTTATATATAAATAAATACATATACCTAATTAAAAATACTTTATGACAATGAAAGAGGGCCTTGACGAGGAAATGAAAAACACTTTAAAGAAGTCAAGGAAAGCCGGGCATTGTTGGTACATGCCTTTAGTCCAAACAATTGGCGGGCAGATCTCAGTGAGTTTGAAGCCAGGTTGGTCTACAGAGTGAGTTCCAGGACAGGCTTCAATGCAATACTGAGAAACCCTTTCTCAAAAAAACAACAAAAAAAAGAAGTCGAGGAAAATGATAAACAAAGCATTTGAAGAAGTCAATAAATTCCTTCATAACAGTAGACAGGCAAATGAAAAGTAAACAAATAAATAAAAAACAACCAAATAAGTAAAGGAAATTGTTCAATTCTTGAAAACCAATATAGAAATTATGAAGAAGAATAATTCCAGCTCAAAAACACAGAAAACATCTTCAGCAGAATCTCACAAAATAATAATCAAAACATTAAATATCCAGAATAAAGAAAAGTTTTAGGAGCTGCAATGTAAACAGGCCAAGAAATTTATAAAGGCAAACATATCACAATTACACCTAACTTCTCAATGGAGTTGCTGAAAAACAGGAGGTCCTGGACAAATATTTTAGAGACACCAAGAAGCATGGATTCCAGCCCAGTCACTGCTAAATCCAGCAAAACTCTCAATCAGCATAGCTGGAGAAAAAATTATTTCACAACAAAACTAGAGTTAAACAATGCCTATCCAAAAAAGCATCTGTATAGAAAGTACTAAAAATAAAACTCCTACCAAAGGAACACAGATACATCCAAAAAACACAGGAAACAGATAATCTCACAGCCACAAAACCCAAAGAAGAGAAACACAAACACCACCGTCAATACTACTAAGCCAATAAATAACAGGAATTAACAATGACTGGTCAATAACATATCAATGGGCTCAATTCACCAGTAAAAAGACAAATACTAACATAATGGATATTAAAACAAGAACCATCCTACTCCTGCATGTAAGTAACACAACTCAATTTCAAAAACAGTCATTACCTCAGAGTAAAGAGTTGGGAAAATATTTCCCAAGCAAATTGTCCTAAGAAACAAGGTGTTGTAGCTCTCCTAATATTCATCAAACTAAAATTAGTCAAAAGAGAAGGAGAAGGGGAATTGATATCCATCAAAGGAAATATCCATCAAGATGAATTCTCAATTCTGAATATTTATGTCCCAAATAAAAGGTCACCAGGTCACCCACCAAATTTGTAAGAAAAACATTACTAAAGATTAAATCACACATCAAACCCTACACATCAATAGTGGGAGACTTCCACACTAGATTGACCAGGACAATTATGCAAGACAGAAAATTGACAGAGAAAGGAGGGAACTAACAGATGTTATGACTCAAATGATCTTGATAGATATCTACAGAATATTTCACACAACCACAAAATAATATACATTCTTCTCAGGATCTCATGCAACCATAGCGAAAACTTACCACACAGTCATAAAACAAATCACAACAGAAAAAAATGGAATAACCCCTTGTATCTTATTGGCCAATCATGGATTAAAGTTAGTGTTCAAAAACAACATAAACTACAGAAGCCTATGCAATCATGGAAACTGAACAAATCTCAACTGAACTGCAACTGGGTTTAGGGAGAAATAAAGAAATCAAAGTCTTCCTAGAATTCAATGAAAATGAATCCACAAAATACCCAAACACATGGTAGACAATGAAAGCAATGCTTAGAGGAAATTTCATAGCAATAAGTGCCTACATAAATAATTTGTAGTAATCTCACACAAGTGACTTAATAGCAAACATGATGGATATAGAACAAAAAAGAAGAAAACTCACCAAGGAGAAGTGTATGGCAGTAAATAATCACACTCAGGGCATAAATCATTAAAATTGAGACAAAGAGAACAATACAAAGAATCAATGACACAAAGAGTTTGTTCTTGAGAAAATTCAACAATCTAGAAAAATCATTATCCAAAATAACCAACAGGCAGTGATACTATCCAATTTAACCAAATCTGTTACAAAAGGGTGACAAAACAACAGACTGAGGCAATACAGAGGATAATCAGGTCATACTTTAAAACCTGTACTCCACAAAATTGGAAAATCTAAAAGAAATGGACAATGTTCTTGATTGGTACAAACAACAAAGTTAAATCAAGACTGGCTAAAAAATTAAATAGACCTATAACCCCAAGGAAATAGAAACAGTCATTTAAAATCTCCCAATGAAGAAGGAGGAGGAGGAGGAGGAGGAGCAGGAGGAGGAGGAGGAGGAGGAGAAGGAGGAGGAGAAGGAGGAGAAGAAGTACCAGATGGTTTTATTGTAGAATTCTATCAGAATTTCAAAGAATAGCTAATACAAATATTCCTCCAATTGTAAATTTGAAACCGAAAGAATATTGTGAAATTCTTTTTATGAAGCCACAGTTACCCTTATGCCCTAACCTCACAAAGTTGACACAAAGAAAGACTCCCACGTGAATATTGATGCAAAAATATTCACATGAATATTGATGCAAAAATATTCAAAACATAGTGGCAAACTAAATCCAAGAACATATCAAAAACAACAACAAAACAAAAACAAAACAAAAAACAAAACATGCACTGTGATCAAGTAAGCTTCTTCCAAGAGATGCAGAGATGATTCAAACAAATGAAAAATCTGTTAATGTAATACATCATATAAACAAACAAAAAACACATTATTATCTCATTTGATGCTGAAAAAATCCTTTGACAAAATCCAACAACCCTTCATGACAAAGGTTCTGGACAAAACAGGGATACAAGGACCATACATAAATATAATAAAGGCAATATAAAGCAAGCTGACAGCCAATATCAAATTAAATGGAGAGAAACTCAAAACAAGTTACTAGAATCAGGGATAAGACAAGGCTGTCCACTATCTGCATATTTATTCAATATAGTATTTAATGTTCTAACTAATGCAATAAGGCAACAAAAGAAGATCAAAGGGACAGAAATTAGAAAGGAGGAAGTCAATTTTTCACTATTTGCAGATGATATGATAATATACATAAGTGACCCCATGAATTCTACAATGGAATACCTACAGCTTATAATCACCTTTAGTAATGTGGATGGATATAAGATTAACTAAAAAAAAATCAGCTCTCCTATATACAAAAGATAAATGGGACAAGAAAGAAATCAGAGAAACAATAGTCACAAAAAATACAAAATGTCTTTGGATAACTAAATGAAAGACCTATGTTACATGAATTAGAGTTCTTTGAAGAAAGAAATTGAAGAAAAATGAAATTATCTCCCTTGGTCATGGATCAGTAGGATTAATATAGTAAAACTGATAATCTAACCAAAAGCAATTGACAATAACCATCAAATACCCAACACAATTCTTCACAGGCCTAGAAAGAACAACACTCAATTTATAATATATATATATATATATATATATATATATATATATATATTAAAACAGAATAGCTAAAACAATCCTGTAAAATAAAGGAACTTGTAGATGTATCACCATCCATGACTTCAAGCTCTACTATAGAGCTATAGTAATAAAAGTAGTTTTGTTTAGACATAAGAAAAGACAGATGGATCAATGGAATTGAATCAAAAGATCCTGTTAAAAATACATACACATATAATCAACTGGTTTTTGACAGAAAAGCCAAAAACATACAGTCGAAAAAGGAAAGCATCTTCAACAGAAATTGTTTATATAACTGGATGTTGGCAAGTAGTAGAATTAAAAAAGACCCATATCTATCACCCTATTCAAAACTCAAGTCCAAGTGGATTAAAGACCTCAAGATAAATCCAGTTATACTGAAGCTGATATAAGAGAAAATGGGAAGTAGTTTTGAATATATTGGCATGGGAAACTACTCAATACAGAAACTGAAATAGCAAATTAATAAATATGATCTCCTGAAAATGAAAAGATTCTGTAAGTCAAAAGACACAGTCAATAAGACAAAATAACAGCATACAGAATGGGAAAAGATTTTTAACCCTCTCCACATCTGACAGAGTGCTGATATGCAAAATATACAAAGAACTCAAGAAACTAGACATCAAACTAATACCAAATAATACCATTGAAAAATAGAGAACAGACTTTAACAGGAAATTCTCAACAGAAGAATCTGATTAGCTGAGACATACTTAAAGAAGAGTTCACTAATCTTAATCATCACTGAAATGCAAATTAAAACAACTCTGAGATAACATCTTACACCCATCAGAATGGCCTAGATCTGAAATGCTAATGACTGTCTTTGTTGGAGAGGATATTTGAATAAGGGGAAAACTCCTTCACTGCTGCTCGGAGGACAAACTTGGACAGCCACTTTGGAAAGCAATATGGAGGTTTCTCAGGAAAACTGGGAATCAATCTACCTCAAGTCCCAGCAGTACCAGTCTTGGGCATATACCCAAAATATGCTCAACCATACCTGAAGGACACTTGCTAAATTATGTTCATAGCAGCATCTTTCATAATAGCCAGAACCTGGAAACAACCTTGATGTCTCTCTAACAAAACATCGCTAAAGAAAATGTTGTATATACACAGTGGAGCATTACCCAGTGGGAAAAAAATGAAATCATGAAATATGCGGACAGATAGCTCGAACTAAGAGCTAATCATCCTCGGTGAGGCTACCCAGACACAGAAAGACAAACATAGTATGTACTCACTCAAAAGTGGATATTAGATGTAAAGCAAAGGATAACCACTTTATAATTCTCAGACCCAGTGAAGCTAGGCAACCAGGAGTACCCTAAGAGGGAGGCATGGAGCTTCCCAGGAAGAGGAAATAGTAGAGATGTCTTGGAAAAACTGCATGTGGATGAGAGTAGAGGGGAAGGGATTGGATATTGGATCATAATGGATCAGCATAGTCGAATTGGGGGCAGAAAGGAGGGTGACAGTGATGAAACATATTTTAACAGATGGGGCCATTATGCGGTTAGGAAGAAATTTGGTGCCAGGGAAACACTCGTGACTCCACAAGAATGACCCACATAAAATTCCTAGCAACGGTGGAGCGTTCTTGAATTGGCTTTACCATGTAACCAGATTTGTGACTACCCTGTTATCATGGAGCCTTCGTCCAGTACCAGACGGAAGCAGATGCTGAGATCTACAGTCAAGCACTGGGCCGAGCTCCAGTTGTTCAGTGGAAGAGAAGATAGAGGGATTATATGAGCAACAGGGAACAGGGAAACCTACACAGACAGCTGACCTGTGCTTATAGTAGCTCAAGAAATCTGGACAGATAGCTAAGGAGTTGGCATGTAACTGATCTAGGCCCTCTGTATCTGGATGACAGCTGTGTAGATTGGGCTTTTGTTTGGCCCCTAACAATGGCACCAGAACCTGTTTCTGATGTGTGAGATGGTTCTTTGAAGCCTATTCCTTATAGTGGGATGCCTTGTTCAGCGTTGATCCTTGTGGGAGGAGCTTGGTCCTGCCTCAACTTGATACATCATTGTTTGTGGATTTCCATGGGAGGACTTACCTTATCTCAGTGGAGGTGGAGCAGTGGATTAGGGGTGTAGAAGGGTGGTAGGCGGAGGGAACAAGAGGAGAGGGGCGGGAGAACTGTGGTTTATTTGGGTGGGATGTCCTGTATACTGCAAAAATGTGTTGCTTTTACTGGCTATGAATAAAGCTATTTTCGCAAATGGCCTGTCAGAATATAGCTAGGCAGGCTATGCAATCATAGTTACAGATAGAAGACAGAGTCACAGAGACACCATGTAGCTGCTGATGGGGTCAGATGCCAGATTAATAGTTGTAAGTCACTGGCACATGGTGATACACATATTTAATAAAAATATGCTAATTTAACTAGGAGAGCTAGTAAGTAATATCCCTGAGTCACGGTAAAACAATTTTAATTATTGTTAAAAATTTAATTGGTTATTGGGAACTGGCAGGCAGGACTAGGAATTTCAAACTATATGTGGCACGTAAATGTTTGGCAAGAATTTTCACGAAAAACCTAACAAAAGCTTAGAAACTGATTCTATACACAGAAGAACAAAGGTAACTATGGCTTCTTGGTCAAGCAATTACTAGGGTGGGCTCTGTTTGCTAGAGGCAAGCAGAGTCATGGCTCCTTTAAGAGGGACTTCCTGACTCACCCTTAACAGCAAATTCAGGAGGCTCTTTTAAGAATATTTTCTTTAGTTTTGCTGAATGCCAATGGGCTACATAATGTAACTATAATTTTGCTTGATAACTGTTTTGTTATATGTAGTATTTTTTGCTTTTCTCTTCTTTTTAAATTTAAATTAGAAAAAAACCTTATTTTATATTTCAATCCAAGTTCCCTCTTCCTCACATTCTCTCATGACTCCAATGACTCCCATCCCATCACTCTTCTGCTCCATAGAAAGGGTAAGACCTTCTATTGGGGAACATCAATGTCTATCACATCATTTGGGGTAGGGCCTAGGCCCTCCACCATGTGTCTAGGCTGAGAGAGTATCCCTCTATGGGGAATGGGCTCCCAATGTCCATTCATACACTAGGCATAAATGCTGTTCCAATACTAGGGCCCCCATATATATGTAGTTTTACCAGGTTAAAGTTAAAGGCTTACTTTTTAATTAGAAAAAAAAGATAGATTATGTGGGTTGTCCTTCTGTATGCTAAAAAATGTATTGCTTTTATTGGTTGATGAATAAAGCTGTTTTGGCCAGTGGCCAGGCAGAATATAGCTAGGCAGGAAATCCAAACATTTATGGAGAAAAAGAAGGCATAGTCTGAGAGACCAGAGATGCCATGTAGCCACTGATGCATAAGATGTCATAATATTACCAGTAAGCCATGACCGCATGGTGATTAACAGATTAGTAAAAGTGGGGTAAATTAATTGTGAGAGCTAGTCAGTAATAATATTCCTGAACATTTTGTCAAACAGTTGTAATTAATGTTGGGCATTACAGTTCCTATTTGGTAACCAGCATGTGGGACAAGAAACTTCCAACTACAATTGTCTTGCAAAACAAAAAATATGAATAAAATATATGCTTAACTTAATCATATATTATGCAATTATCACACATATGTAACAGCATAAGACTGAGAGTAAAAACTGTGTTTTTTTAAATGAATTTTCCTCATAATTTAACCTTTGTATGTGTTACCAAGAGTGGGTGTATGTTATAAATGTAATTTTCTAAAATGTTATCCAAGAACTCATGCAGATATTTATTCTGGGGCAATTTATGTAAAATCCATCTTTATTATTTCTATGTCCTCGGAGTGAATAATTTTGTGTTTCCTCAGAATCCACCTGGAATGTAATGAATATACCATCACATGAAACATCCCTAATGACCAGATAGATATACTGCACTTGACTCAACCCACTGATCTCTACACCCTTAAAATTTGTGCTTATCTATGACAATACCTACTTGTCATTCACAGAGAAAACCTATGGAGTATATGTCTACTGAATAGAAAGTCACCACTCAATATTCACTCAGGAGACCCACTTGAGCAATGTCTTGGACTACAGTGTAACACTCAATATTTGTTCTCATATTGTGGCTATCCTGTTTCTCAATTGCTGCTTGAGTGTTCAATTCAGGTCCCTCACACTTTTCCAATGGCCCATCAGCTTGATTTTCTCCCTCAGTGTCTGTGAGCAATAAAATGTAATTCCAGGTGTTTTGCTGTTGTTCTTTGTTTACTTACCCACTCTTTGTCTCATGTGACTGAAAAACTTATTCCTCATACTCTTCTCACTCAAAACACTCTTAGAGCATTTTTATCTCTGTAGGAACAAACTAGTCATGGGCAAACCAATGGTCTGAGATACAAAAATGTTTCCTGTGTGAAAAATACCCATACACATTGCCTTATCATTGGATTGTTTCTGTAGATAAGAGTGCATCCTCCAAAAGACACTTAGTAACCACTCATGATCTAATTCCCAGCACTGAATTAAGGCAACAACAAATTTGCACATCCATTAATATGAAAAATTACTTATTAAATCAATAAATAATAACAACAACCTGATGTACACAACAGCATGGAATTTGCTTTATTATTAGCCATTCATACAATAATTGAACAGTTGATGCTTTTCACACATTAATTTTTGTATTAAGTTGGGGTTGACTAGGCTGTATTAACACTTATGTACAAATTTAGATTTAAATTTTAAAATTTTTCTAGATGAAAGGACAATTTGAAGTAGTAATACTGACTCATGTTAAAGATGAGAAAGGATGGAGTTAGCAGGAATTCTGAAATTTGGAACATTGGATGATGATTTAAGGAAGACGAAGTCTGTGTCAATATCTTGTGAAGACTTCAGAAAGACAGGTAGACTATCTTCAAAATAGATAACAAATCAAGTGCTCACTGCATACCCACGAGAAACTGTTTTATCACAAGTCCTATGAACACAGGGTACTTCTCTCCAGTTATTCAGATAAAGACACAGAATGGCCTTGATTTAATATAATACATATTTGACCCTATAGTGAAAATGTCAATTAAGCCTTCCTAGGCATCCAACCTAAAGAACTTTACAGTAATTAGCTTCCATATTTAAGTCAATTTCATTGTTCAATGAAAATATTTTAATTTCTACAATGTAGCTAATAACTACCATAGGTTTAGGTCTCTATTCCTAAACTTGGAAGAATTAAATAGTTCCCATGAAGGAGTCCTTGAAAGAATTCCATTCTTGGGGGGAGGAATCCATAGTGTCCCACCCTTATCTGAGTTGACTGTCTATTTGCAGATCATGCTTGTTAGAGAGAGTGATGTCATTCATTATAGTATTGTAGGCTTAGGTACATAGTCTAGTCTTCAATAAATAACTTCTAACTAATGCTTCTATAAGAACATCAAATTAAACTCAGTGAGCCTCTCTATCTCTGTCTGTTTCTCTGCCACTGTGTTTCTCTCTGTGTCTCCTTCTATGTCTTTCTATTTCTGTCTCTGTTTTTCTCTTTCTCCCATAAGTTCAAGCAAAGATGAGAGTAGGAAGGAAGAGAAAGGGTGGTGAGGAAGGAAAGTCTCAATGGCAGAGACTAGGAATTAGAGAAGTAAATGAAACATGCTAAAATATTAGAAACTGTCAATTTTTTAATGGAAAAGTGAATGTATCTTGTGATTTTTCTCCATTGACTTTTATCACAAAGGAATTAGTTCTCACCTCAAGGACAACAAGATATGCTTTATTCCTAGAGAAAACTGAAAGTGACTATGGCCTAGAAATATATTTTTAGGTTATTAAAAATTCTGTGTTCCAATATGTTAACAGTTTGATGACATGTTAATAATGACAAAACAGTAGATAACATAAATAGAGATATATTAAAATGCATTGATAGAAATAACATGCAGGTTGATCAACGCAAAGAGGGAAAATCTCAGCAATATGCTTCTGATATGATTTGCTAATACTGCTAGCATTTGTTGGTGGAAACTGGGGCCATCTTTTCACATTACAAAGGATTTTCTTAATGGTTACAGAGACAATAATTCATATAAAAAGGGTGACAAAATGTTTCATAAACAGGTCAAAGAGTCCCTGAAATAATTTTGTTCTGGGCTACATCAATCCAAACTTCCCATAGCCATAAAGTTAGGCAGTCAGTTTTGAAGAACATTCAGCATCTAGTGTGGCTCTTTTCCAGGGGTGTTATTCACATATTAGATTTGGTAATGTAACATATATTCAGGAGAGGAGGTGAAGGAAAAGATGATGGGCAACTTTGGGTATCATGGGCAAATACATATATGGAAGTGGTAGTCAGGGAAGAAATAGGATATATTCTTTGTAAATTATATGAGGATTGCAGCAGTACCAGGTACCAAAGTTAGTACTCCTCAATCTCTCTGTTGAATTTAAACAGTCCCACTCCCTGTCACTCAATCAAATGCAATGACTTGGTTTGAAAGATTGAGTGGTCTGAATGTAATGATCTCTCCAGCTTTCAACTACACAAATGAAGAACTCATGCATAAACAGTGATAGCCCTTTACATGTCTTCCTCCATAGCAATATCATTGAAATAAAACAGCTTGGCATGAACCTTTAGGCCAAACTTGGCCAGCCACACAGTTATAGAACTGTCTTTTGATTATAAGTGGCTTCTAGAAACATACGAACCGAGAAGGAACAACATGACCCAGACATCAATCCTTTGTTCCAACCACAAGCTCAGTTACCTGGGTAACCCTCCCTCACCCCACCACCCAAGAACTTTTTACCCTGACAACATTCTCTCTCTATAGTTTTCTAACATCCTGCTTGAACTAACATCTGGCTCTTGGCCTATTTTCCCCCTCCTCTCTGCCCTGCTCTGCTGACTATATAAGCTAGCCTGGGAAAAATAAAATTTGCCACTTGATCAGAATCCTGTCTTGTGGTCATTCTCTCCACATCATCTCTCCCCATTCACCTCTCTGGACATCTTGCACTAGGTTGACATCCCATAGGTAAGGACAACTACAGCTAATCTAACTTCTTTCATCCTAAAGAAGGCAATATAAAACATATTGATGCTTCTAGAATTTTATGTAACTTAATCACATAACACTTTAAATGATTTTATGTGACATACATTTTTGTAATGTTACTCAAACTTTTATTTAGGTATTACATTTATATAGAAAAATGAATACTGATGCTTCTCTGACTATACAAATATGAAGTTACGACCCATAAATAGAAGCAACATCAATAACCACAACCAAAATCTATCTTTGTTCACCTATTAGTCAGACAATAGTATGTAAAACAAAAAGATCTGCCCTTTCCAATTTAGGTATGATGTTCTCTTGCTGGCAAGAACAAATTTGCACACAAAAAGTAGTAAACCTTCTTGGCTTGATGCTGTAAAAAGTGTCTACTCATTATATATATATATATATATATATATATATATATATATATATATGTATGTATATAATATATATATCAAAGAAACAACACTTTCCTAATGTATGTGAGGGCCTAAGCTCAATTTTCAACACAGAAATTAATCATAAAGTGAATATAGTATCAAACATAAAGACATCTAATCTATATCAGCAATAGATAAACATATTGTCTGATTTTATACCATCTGGGATAAAGGACGAAGTTTTAGGCAAATATGTGTGTAGACTGGACAAAAAGAGCATTGGTGTGGAGGTGAGCATAGACAGAGATATAGAACACACTCTGAGATAAAATTCAATGAAAGCAAGCTGGAAACTCACAGTCCATTCTGTAAATATCCTATCCATGGGAAATAATCCCACATCTGCAGCACTGGCTATCACCTATAACCTAGGTGAGAAATAAACTGTTATAAATATTATCTACTTCCATTGAAAATTTGAACTTGAACACATTATTGGCAGAAACAGTTTCTCATAATGTGATTGTTAATGTAACTTACTATCCTCTTAAGTTTATACTTTATTATTAAAAGTATATATCCACACTTCTTTTCACATTCATGCTGAATGTTGAGATGTACAAGCAGTGTTTGCCTTCAGTTTTGTGATTCTGAATGATTCTATGATTGGTAGGCACATAAACACCATCATTTTCCCAGTATCACTAAACACAACAGACTAATAAATCACTTGTTTCTAAAAATTGAGCACTATCCTCTCAACATATGCAATTTGAACTCTATTAGCACATGGGCATATTAAAATCCTCAAGGATACAGGGCAGGGCTTTAATGTCCATTAATGAACCCTTCTTTTAAATGCTTTCATAAATATGAGGTTATCACATTGTGCTGACAGAAATCTGATCCTACCATGACCATGCAGTAAATGTGACAAAGGGCTGACTGCCAGCCACACCCCAACTGCCTTATTGAATTCAACCAAGCTTCATCTTTGTTGATTCAGGATAGTCACTAGACATCTGTTCATCAGCTTGTTTGTCTATCAGGAACTGAAATCTTTCTCTTGCTTTCTTTTTTGACTGAGACAGTCCTGCCTTTTGTATCTACAACCCCTTTTGTCTTCAACCTTACATCTGAAGTATGATTTCTAATGGTCTATACAAATGTGACTCTACAACAGCATTTCTGTAAGACTTCTGCATTGTTAGTTGGCTTACAGAGACTTACATCTCTACCAGTTACCTCTTCTTCTTAGACCACTTTCAAACTCCATGAACTATCCTGAATCCTTTTAGCTCTTTGTATCCATTCTGTTGCCTACTCAAATACATATATATTAATGTATTTATTTTGAATGATCTATAATAATATTAGTACTAAAAACTATAATTAAAAAAGTCTGCCTCAGTCATGTCTATCATAAAAGACAATGACTAGTTAGCTAATTATTGGAATTAAAATCACCATGCCTTGTGGGTTAATTATTATACAAAAGCTTTGATATTGTGGAAATAAAAATACATATTTTTTTCTTTTTTGGGTGGTGGGTCATGAAAGGGTTTCTCTGTGTAAAAGTTTTGGCTGTCCTGGAACTCATTCTATAGATCAATCTGGCTTTGAATTCAGGGATTCTCCTGCCTTTACCTCCTGAATGCTACAATTAAAGGTATGTGGCACCATCACCTAGAAGAATATATATTTTTTCAGTGTCTCTAACATGGAGTGCTCATGAGCTGGAAATAATAATATCACAAACGTGATAATTAAAACATCTGTTTGTATTTATGGATGACTTGAAACAGTGCTATTTGCTAACATTATTAGATATGTTAAATGGCTAGTCCTTTTTTTCAGATAACTGTACACTTTTAAACTAGTGTAAAGGATAAAATATCTAGAAATCATTCTAGGCAGCCAAGAAACACATTTCTAATCAGAAAAAATGGCTATATAAGAAGGCATACAGTATGTTTATCTTGGAGACTTTGAACATTCTAAGTCATCTGCAGTCAGTGAACACTGAAAACAATAGCCAAATTTTAAAGAAAACACAACAATCAGACAAACAATGCAAAGCTTTCTGGAGCAATCATTAACTCTCAGTACTGGTTCCAACATCCTTGTGATGTAAGACATATGTGCTAATCTATGTGCACACCCTCATCAACCAACAATCATTGTGTTCTTTGAGCTTGATGCCTATATTTGTGACCTACTTTATAAGTATTGTTATATGTAAACATCCATATAAGAGACAAAGTGAAATGTTAATTTTTATTACTCTTCTTTAAGGTATATCTATCTATGCATTCTATGGTTATATACTATTTATGATTTATTAACACTTGCCTGAAGGTTCAGAAAGCAAAGCCAGCCACACAAGTTAGCTATAGAAGCCAGGTGGTGGCAGTACATACCTTTAATTCCATCACTTGGGAGGTAAAGGTAGACAGATCTCTGTTAGTTCAAGGCCACATTGAGCTACAGAAAATTAATCCAGTCCTAAAGACAAACAGCTCACACAAAGATGATCTCAGCACCTAGGATCACATGTCTTTAATACAAGCATTCGGGAGGTATAAAAAGCAAAAGTTCCCATGTAGAGATGGAATCTCCAGTGACTCTGAAGATAGGCAGAAGTATGAGGTTTGATGAGAACTTGTGGAAACAGGATCACCCTTTTAGACTAACGTAGAGGTCAGAGCTAGTTGCCTGCTCTTTTGCTTCTCTGATCTTCAGCTTGAAGCTTTTTTTTTATCTATTGTGTTACTGTATTCCTTAACATACATAATAATGTATATTACATATATTTCTAAAATAATTCTTCATGAAAATCAATATTTAAAGAAAAATTAGTATCACTAAAAATAAATCACTGATGATTGATAGCAACAAAAGAATTTTGCTAACATTTGACAATTTTGTGTTAATCAGGGCCCACAAAACTAAGCATAAATCTCTTAGGTAGGAGAGTGCTAGAAAATATGAGAAATTCTAATTCATGGATAATGGAATATGAAATTTTACTGTAGAGGTTCTGAAGGATTTATTAAAATTATTTAAATGATTTATTATTTAAATAATATTATTTAAATTAACTGTTTTTAATTTATTGATAAAAATCATGCTTGCCTGAACCTCATTTTTTGATTACAGAAAGTAGTATGTACCTTTCAATTTAATGAGCAAAAACACTAAAACACTACTATGTTTTTGAGATGATACAGAGTTTATAATTCCTATATCCTATTTAGGATTTTAACTACAAATTTATTTCTGTCATTTTCCACCATATGACTATATTGTCCAGTGCATATAACTGAAAGGCTGTGGCACTGACTTACGTGGTAGAGTCCTTACAAAGAATGTCTGAAACCATAGGTTCTATCCTATGGCTGGGCACATATTTAATCCCAGCACATGGACGGTGGGGGAAGGAAGATATATAATACTATACTAGCTTTTACAATATATATTCCTATATTTTATTAATATACTAGTGGAGAGGAAGGAGATGAGAAGGGAAGATGGGGAGGGGAGAAAACAACATGAGGACTGAGACAGGGGAGGAATAGAGGAGGTCAAGAAAAGAGATGCCTAGATAGAGGGAGACAATAGAGTTATGGAGAAAAGTCTGGCACAGGGGAAATGTTAGGGGATCCACAGGGATGACCCCAATGTAAGAATCCAAGCAGTGGTGAAGAAGATGACATTGATTTCCTTCCCCTATAATGAGATTGATGTGCACCTTGGTTACCATTCCTAGAGCCTTCATCCAGTAGCTGTTCAAAGCAGAAACAGGCACCCACAGCAAATCACTGAAACATATTACTGGAATCCAGTTGTGGAGAAGGAGGAGGGATCAGCAAAAAGCCATGATGGTGCTACAGAAATCCACAGAAAAAGTTTATCTGACCTAGTGAGAGCATGGAGACCCTAGTCATAAAGCTGGGGAAACAGTGTTGGACCAAACCAAGCCCCTGAATGTGGGTGCCAGCTAGGAGACCAAGAAAGTCTGTGGGAACTCTAACAGTGGAGCCAGTCTTTAAGCCTAGAGCATAAATGGAATTTGGGAGCCCATTCCCTATAGAGGGATACTATTTCAGCCCACATACAGCAAGTAGGGCCTAGGCCCTTCCCCAAAATGATATGACAGACTTTGAAGGTCCCTGGTTTAGGGCCTCACTATCCCTGGGTATGAATTGGGGGACCTCTGGGTGGGTTTTTTGGGGAACTTGGGAAGATGGGAAGGGTAAGGAAATGGGGGATGAATATGTAAAAGTGAGTAGTAATTAAAGAATTTAAATAAAAAATATCAATTTAAAAAATCAAAAGATGAGAGACTAGTACGAAATATTGCATTAAATTCCCAAAAATGAGCCAGGCATTGGTGGCGCACACCTTTAATCCAGCACTCAGGAGGCAGAGGAAGGTGGATCTCTGTGAGTTTGAGCCCAGCCTGGTCTCCAGAGCGAGTGCCAGGATAGGCTCCAAAGCTACACAGAGAAACCCTGTCTCTAAAAAAAATACCCAAAAATGACTTTAAAACTTTAAAATAACATATTTAATGTTAAGCACATATATGGGAGGCCAGTATAGGACTGATCCAGACCCCTGAACATGGATGTCAATGAGGAGGCTTCTGCACTCCCGGGGGCCCCTGATAGTGGATTAGTATTTTTCCCTGGTGTAAGAAGGGACTTTGAGAGCCCATCCCACGTGAAGGAATGCACTCTTGCCCTGGACACATGGGGAAGGACCCAGGCCCAGCCCAGGATGATGTGGTGGACTTTACAGAGCCCTGGTTGAGGGTCTTACACTGCCTGGGGAATGGAGGGTGGATGGGGTGGGGGGTAAATTGGGGGTGGAGGAGGAGGCATGGGGGTGAGGGGAGGGAGAGGGAGAAGGGATTGACATGTGAAACAAGCTTGCTCCTAATTTGAACTAAAAAAAAAAAAAAACATATGATTGTGTGTTTTTCGATATGTACATGTGATTGTAATGTCTTTGAAGGAAAGAGGAAAGAGGGAAGAGGTCCACTGGAGAAGCAGTATTGCAGATGGTTTTATGCTGCCACCTTCCCCATGGGTGCTGGCAACCTCGTTCTGGTTGTATAGAGGAACAATAACTTTTTAACCTCCAATCAATTTTCAAAATCTGTAACTCTAACCTCTTAAGCAATAGGAAAAAAACAGGAGATCTTTCTGATCTGAGTATAGGGGACTCAGGAATTGGAAGATTAGAATTTGATAGTATGTGAAAGCTTCCTGCTTGAGGCACCATGGTAGCCTACAAAGGAGGGAAATAACAATAGTGACCTAGATATGATGTCTATGAACTAAAAGCAGTTATCACTCTGGCCCAGTGTGCAACAGTGACATGTACATCTTGGTGGTAACCAGTAGCTCCATTATTGGATTTCATGCCTGTTGAACAATATGGAATTTATATCTGATACTGAAAATATGGCCGATCACCAGGGGTTAATATAATTATGGATCTTGAAAGACAACCTGCAACTGCCAACTTGGTGAACCAGACAATTTCTTAACATTTTAAACATTTATATTTATACCTACATGTAAATATAAGTCTCACTTCTTCATGTAAGTTTTGTCTCCTTGCAAAAGACAAAGACCATTACAGAAAGCCACAAGTGAAAAATATGGAGATTAAGTGACAATGTGTGCAGCCTGAGCTGAGATTTATCCACAACACAATTCTTTCATCTATGGCTACAAAAGCATAATGGGAAAGGGTGTAGGAAGATTGTGAAAGCCAGAGGCACAGAAAGTTTGCTATGAGATTACCTCTCCTAGAAATGTCAGACATTCTATAACTTTGAAATCCTATCATCATGAATGCCAAAACAAGAACTGAAAAATGACAGCAACAAGAAGCATCCTAATACAGAAGGCGGATAACTTACAGGCCCTCAGAACTAAACAAAGAACTACAGACAACTGGGGAATACTGAGAGAAGAAGAAAGGTTCTGTTCTAGGGAAAAAAACCCAGATTCATTTTCCAATAACAATCAGTGAACAATGACTTATAAATAACATGGTATGTACTCAGCATGATATAATTATATATGTAGGATTATAAAGACCATCAAAGATTATTGATCACCTTTCTAAGTAGCAGAGGTGAAATTTAATATAGAATATATGAATCCAGAATGGTGTTGTTAATTGGCAAGTTTTGTTTCTAATCAATAAAATAAATACATTTTATTAATATAAAATTTTAGTATGATATGTTAGTTCATCCTTTCCTAGTACCTGCATTTGTTTAAGTAACATTAATGCAAGTACTATCTGTCATGTATCTGCCTATCATCTATCTATCTATCTATCTATCTATCTATCTATCTATCTATCATCTATCATCTCTCTGTTAGTAGATTAATTTGATGATTTTCATGCCATATTAAATCAAGTCCACTTGTGCAAATATAACATAATTAATTAATTTAATTAACAGCAAGAGAGAAGAGAAGATGCAATTATCACAGCATAAATTACTCCTTGTGCATATTTCTGGGGCACAGAGTGCTCCACATTGGTTGAAGAGGCATGAGGACTTACACTTTATATCAGCTTTATCAAACAGGGTGTAGAATAATGCCAGAGTGAAAAGCATGGGAAAATATATCTGTACTTAAGAGTCAAACAACAAGAAGTTTCTGAGAATGTGTAAGTGTCTGAGTCACGAATCATGGCCAGATAGTGCTGAACTTATAAACAGAATAATCAATGAACATGGGTTGGATTGTGGGGCAGAGGTTTTATCTAGGAGTACACTTTTTGTGTTGAGACAGACATGACAAGCCATTGTAGTTAGGAAAATCAAGAACGAATATTAATTTTCAAAAAAAATAAAGATTTTTTGTTTTGACTATCCTATTGTGAAATGCATGTTTTATTATTTATATTACATAAATTGACAGATTTTGCAAGTTAGATTATAAATAACTTTGGAAATGATTATACACACACATATACATTTACTAAATTACCTGCAATTATACAACATTTTTAATTACCATTGCTCAACTAAGCTGTAGAGTGTGTCCGAATATCATTTACTTTAAGTTGCTATAATAGTGTATTTGGTGAAAACATCTTTATTCTTCCCTTTGATGGACACTTGGGATGTTTCCATATTTGGATTATTGGAATACCACTAGCATGAACATTGGTCAATATAGTCAATCGATGGTGAAATTCATGCTTCATGTAGTACTACTTGTTTTAACTTCAAACTAATTTTCATGAGGTTTTCCGCATTAGTGATACTATTTTATAAGTACCAAAATATAAGAGATAAAGGCTGTCCATTCTCCCTTCCCATTTATTTTTCTCTGCACTCCTCTCTCTCATCCTATCTCTCTCTCTGTCTCTCTGTCTCTCTCTCTCTCTCTCTCTCTCTCTCTCTCTCTCTCTCTCTCTCTCTCTCTCCTGCCTCTTTATTATTTCTCTCTTTTACTATCCTCTTTTTCTCTTTGTCTGTGTTCTTCTCTACTTTCCACTTCACTTCCCCATCTTTGTAGGCTGCTTCTTTGTCCCAGTGATGACTTCCTCCACAATGCAGAATTTTCTTATGTATTGTTCCATGAATTATAAAGCTAGAATTTCATTTCTTTAAATATAGATATTCAGTGTCTTAACAATGGAAATAGGTGTGAAGAATCGTCAGAATCATTTACCATATGACACAAGTGAACCACACCTTAGCACCTGTGGACAGAATTTATCATCCTCCTCCATATATATCTGCTCAACCATGAATTTTATGCAATATTTATGAGAGTTAGGAAATGGAAACAACCTAAAAGTTCTTAATTTGACTAATGAATAATAAACACTTGTAAAATATGGATTATGGGATACTCTTCAGCTGTGAAGATAAATGAAATTTGTAGTAAATGATTGGAACTATTGAAGATCATATGGAATGAGATATCATAGACACAGAAAGAAAAATGCATGCTCTCCTTCAATAGAGGCATATAATTCTAAATCTCAGATTTCATGTTTCTTAGATGGGGAATTTCATATACCCAGTGATTTAGTTTTAGGCAGTCTTGGTGTTATGTTAAATATATATATATATATATATTATATATATATATATATATATATATATAGCTGTTCCCAGCTTCCTTTTTAAAAGTTCACTGCAAAACATTGTTTATCAAGGCTAATCTCTTCATTTTATTTGAAACAATATACAATTTCTGCTTTGAAAACTTAACTTTAAAAATTGCAAGTGATTTGGGGCTGGAAATATGTATGACATAGTGACTAGGAGCAAATTCTGTTTTGTAGAGAATCTGGATTACATGTCACTATAGCCAGCATATACATGGAAGTTTATAAACACCTGTGAATCCAGTTCCAGGTGATGTGATACCTTCATACCCCTAAGGAATAAATATATAAATAGAATGCATAGATGCAACACTAATACACAGAGAAACTTAATACACAAATGCACATATTGAAAATGAAACAAATATTTTCAAAATTACAAAGTAATATATTTACAGTAATATATTTCTTTTATTTATTCATATACTATCTTTTTAAAAGGGCTTTGTGATTTTACTCAGTACAGATCTCACCCCTTTCTACTACTAACTGTAAATTATGAAAATCCAAGGAAAATTCAGAAACTATTCTTTATTTTCTTTCATATCCATATAGAATATTTGGAAAGCATAAGAATGTCTACTTGTTGCATGACAACAGCTCAATATTTCTTTGCATTTGTAAATACAAATTGAAAGTTATTGGTAATTTCTTAAGTTGGATGATTACAATGAAATGGAAATTATATTACTTCCTATATAATTCTTGAACATGAATCTTGGCTTGGAAGTATGAGTAGTAGCCAGAAACATTTCTCTAAGCTTTACTAGATTTTATATTTAATCATATTGTGATGTTCAAAATTAGGTAGTTTTACATTTGAATGGTGCCTACTGTAGTAAATGAAAGTGAAGGTATAATATACAAGTTCATACTTTGTGACTCAATCACAAAATTGTTTCTTATTCTAACTACCTCTTAAGACACAATTATTTTTCTCTTGTGCACTTTCACTGCTAAATAATCACACAGATATACAAAAATTGAAGACTCTGCCAACTCTGCAATTCAGATGCACCAGTGTTTTCTTTAAAGAGGGGATTGTTTCAATTGCTTTGATACCATTTAACTTTCTTAACAAAAGTTTCCATTTAAATATATTCAATTTATACAGTCACCTTGACATGGCTTAGATTTATCTGAGAAGTAAGCCTCTGTGTAAAACTGTCTAGATCAGATAGAACTATCAGTATGGTTGAGAGAATTGTTGGCTTCTTAATCAGTAGAGCAGGGCCCAGGATACTGTTCAGAGATACAATTTCCTATGGACCCTGGACTATACAAGAATATGAAAGATAACTAACAGACAACAAATTATCTAGCATCCATTCATTCTTTACTTAGGATTGTGATTTTCTGTGATTAGCTGCTTCAGTTCTTGCCTAGGCTACCTTCCTTCATGTATTGTTACCTGGAATGTAAGGCAAATATACTCTTTCCTTCACTTGGCTGCTTTTGGTCAAAGTATTTTATCACATCAAAAGAAATAAAACTATAACCATCGTCTTTTTTCATTATAATGAATATTCTAAATAAAATGAAATGACATAACAACTTTTGCCATTTTGTATAGTTGATTCTCACTGATTATTTTCCTGTCATAGTGTAGCAATGCTTTATACATGTTAAAATGTCTATTAAAACTAGACCTCCAGTGTGAAGGTCTTGCCAATATCAGCCATTATGTGTGCTCTGCTGTTTCATCTGATCTTTGCCCACTAGCATAGTGCCACCTAAAGCAGAATGTAGTAAAGATGTTCACTTTAACAGATAACAACTCCAGCACACTACATCTTGAGAATAGTGAAGTAACATGCATTACAACAGATTTTAGAGAATGCCCTTGAGCATAATAGGAAATATAGGGATTAGTGTTCTAAGATAACTGTTTAACTGTTTTTCTCATGCTGTTATTCATACATGCATATATGCACATATGGTTTGTAAATATATATTACTATATAACAATATACAGAGTTTATATGTGTAATGAATATTTAATTGATCTATAATATTATATATATAATATATTCTGTATCAGGCTTATAATTAATGTCATACCGCTTCCTGCATGTAAAATGATGACACAATATCTATTATATTATGACTATGCCATTTCAATATATGTTTATAAAATGCTTTCCACAGTTTTTAGAGATGATTGCCAACAGACCATTTTTAAAGAGGCCTTTTCTAAGAAAACTAGTGTACCTCGTAGAGTGGCTTTTAACCTGACTCCTCAGAACATAGGAATTCTAAACAAACAAAAAGGTAACATTCTGACCCTCATCAAATTAAATTTATTACTTTAATATTGAGGACAGTGATTCTACTCCACTTACCTTTTTTCATTCAAATTTCACCTCTCAAACTTTTATCTGAAGTAACTTCACAAGCTACAAATTAGTTTGGAGAACCATAAAGCCGGTATTGGTGGCACACACCTTTAGGCCCAGCACTCGAGGGGCATAGGCAGGCAGATCTCTGTGAGTTCGAGGACAGTCTGGTCTACAGAGCTAGTTCCAGGACAACATGCAAAACAATTCAGAGAAACCCTGTCTTGAAAAAAAACAAAAAAATTATAAAAATAAAAATTTTTCATACAATTTTTTCATCATCAGATTTCTAATGCATAAGTGATTAATGACTTCACAAATGTGAAAGAGAAAAATGATGGTATATAGAAAAGAAAACAACAACCACAAAACATTTTGTTACTTGTTTTTTGACATTATAATATCAGTACATTAATTCCTCCTTCCCCTTGCTTCCTCCAAACCCTAACATATACAGTTCCATGTTCTCTTTGATATTCATGTCCTCTTTATTCACTAATTGTTCTCCACAAATATGTATATACTTATATACATACATATTTATTAAAAAACCTTTTCAGTCTGTATAATATTACTTCAATGTGATTCCTCTAAAATCAGAACAAGGCAAGATTTTCATTTTTTTTTCTTGTATGTTATTCTAAGTTACAGTTATTTATTCTTTTTTTTTTTTTTTTTTTTTTTTTGGTTTTTCGAGACAGGGTTTCTCTGTGTAGCTTTGGAGCCTATCCTGGCACTGGCTCTGGAGACCAGGCTGTTCTGGAACTCACAGAGATATGCCTGCCTGTGTCTCCCAAGTGCTGCGATTAAAGGTGTGCACAACCAATGCCGGGCTACTCTTAGTTAATTCTGTTTTTATTCTCAGTGTGTCTCCATATCCTTAGCAAACACTTTTTCCTCATTTTGATTTACTTTTTATTTGATTAGTTTGTTTGATCAGTATCCATATATTTTCCTTGTATAAATATTTCAGACAACTTTTCCCTCTTTGTTGTTGCTGTTTAACTCTACTACACTCTCATTACCATGTTGCTGATAAATTTTATCATTTTTACCTCTGTTGCTTTCTTTTTCTTTATCTTTCTTTTCTATTTTGATTTTTGATTTAGCAGGTGTTTGTATCTTGTCTGTTAAGTGATGTTGTTTCCTCTTTCTTGAATTATATTCATGATACAGCTCTCAAGTGAAGAGTGTTCATTTACCCTCTCATAAAAACAAAAGAGATAACCACCATACACGCTGATTGCTTGAAATGAGAAAATCAGGAAAGTAAATAACACATACAGTCTTCAATATACACAGAAAAATGATTAAATAAATGTGTAAGAAACCTTTTGTCATAAATAAATTCCGTAATTCTGTTTGAAATGTACAACCCAGTTTTAAGAAACAATTATTCAATTTAATATGGGTATCAATTCATATCAAACCACATGAATACATTTTAATTACACGGTGTTTTCTTCTCATATGCACTTTCTAATGTTCTATTAAGACCACTGAAAAAAAGGTGAAAAATAGTACGGAAAAAAGCCCATATTCCTAAAATTCTACTACAATTTTGCCAACAGTATCTCAAGATTATTGTTTCCAAAATAACAAAGAATATATATAGTAATATAAATATCAAGAAAAATTCTGTAACAACAATGAAGAAATATTTCTTTCTTATATATAGTAATTAAAAGATGGTTTTTAAAACATGAAATTTCTTTGATGTCATGCAACTTTAAAAAGTCTTTGTTCTCTGCAAGAGTAATTATGTATTTGAAACTTGAATGGAAGGTGGAGGCTTCTGTGGAGTAAGATGTTGCTTTCCTTATTATAACTTCTAATTTCCTACTTAATCTCTTTAGAACATTTTTCTGATTATCTTTGTGACAAAAATTTTAGACTAGAAATGTTTATTTGAATCATGCAAATTGATTTATGTGAGAATATAACCTTATGTCCTTCTGATGAAAACAGAAATTCAAAGAAGCAATCCTGAATTAAAAGTGCCTTCCCTGAAAATTCTCATGTGGGGAAAAGATCATGATGGAAAGAGAGATCTGCTTTTTGTTATTGCTTTCTTTTTATTTCTTATAATGCCTTTAATGTTTTTGACAATAAGCTAGTATAAAATATTGATTACCTGAGTGAATTTTATTTCTGTGACCTACCATCATAACATTAAATCATTTGTCCTTTTCTGTATGGTAATGCAGGATATTACTGAGATTATACTGTTCATTAGAATAATCTATAATGAGTGAAAACTTGGATTATAAAATCTCTCTTTATTTTCCATTACACTGTATTTTCCCATAGTATCTAAAGGAGTGAGTATAATGACTTTGACAATAAAATCTGTGTTCTTCAGTATCTGATTTAAATGTATATGACTTCTTTCAGAGAGACTTGCTGATCCTGTCTCCTCTATTTGGTTTCCCATACCTTATAATAGATGTATTTTTGTAATTTATTTATTCTTTGCTGAACATCTAATAGCCACTTATGAGTGAATACATTTCATGTTTGTCTTTCTGAGTCTGGGTTACCTCACTCAGGATATTTTTTTCTTTTCCCATCCATTTGCCTGAAAATTTCATGATATCATTATTTTTTACAGCTAACAGAAGTTTTAACTCAATTTGGCTTAACACATATGTATAAAGCATTCCTCTCAAACACAAATATATATCTTCTTCTCAGCACCCCATGGAACCTTCTCTAAAATTGACCACATATTCAGTAATAAAGGAAATCTCAATATATATAAAAGATTTGGAATAACCCCCTGTATCTTATCAGATTACCATGGCTTAAAGTTAGAATTCATAAATTCTAGAAAGTCTTATGGAAACTGAATAATGCCCAATTGAATCACCCCTGTGTCAAGGAAGAAATAAAGAAAGAAAATAAAGATTTTCTAGAATTCAATGAAAATGAATGCACAACTACCCAAATTTATGGGACACTATGACAGCATGTTGGATTCCCTATAGCTGAAGTTACAAAAGGCTTTGCACCCTCCAAATATGATTGTGAGGAACAATAGTTGAGTGCACTACAAAACCATAGCCATGTCTTCAGCCCTATGACATCATTATAACATGTGTGAATTATTACATGTGAATCAAATTGTAATGTCCATAACACTTTAGTAGATCATGACCAAATTCATTTCTTTTAACATCCCATGACTACACGACTGTTTTATCTACATTTTTAACTGTCAAAGGAACAAATTTTATTTAAAAAATAGACATTCAACTTGAAATATTTAATTACTAATATATCTTTTTGTAATTATTAGTTCAAATTAGGAACAAGTTTGCTTCACGTGTCAATGCCTTCTCCCTTTCCCTCCCCTCCTCCAACCCTCACCCCAAACCCCCACCCCAACAAATCTCCACTCCCCAGGCAGAGTAGGGCCCTCGGTGGGGGCTCCACAAAGTCTACCATATCAACCTGGGCCGGGCCTAGACCCTCCCCCATGTGTCCAGGCCAAGAGTGCATCCCTTCACATGGGATGGGCTCTCAAAGTCCCTTCTTAAACCAAGGAAAAATACTAATCCACTGCCAGGGGCCCCCTAGAGTACAAAGGTCTCCTCACTGACATCCATGTTCAGGGGTCTAGATCAGTCCTACACTCGCCTCCAAGAAAGCACTCTGGGGTCCATGTGCTCCCTCTTGTTCAGGCCAGCTGTTTCTGTGAGTTTCACCAGCCTGGTACCAACCCCTTTGACCTTCATTTCTACTTCACTGCAACTGGGTTCCAGAGTTCAGTTCAGTGTATATCTGTGGATGTCTGCCTCTGCTTCCATCAGCCACTGGATGAGGGCTCTAGGATGGCATTAAAAGTAGTCATCAATCTCATTTTAGGGGAAGGGCATTTAGGTTATCCTCGCCACCATTGCCTAGATTGTCAGTTCATGTCATCCTTGTAGATCTCTGGAAATTTCCCTAGTGCCAGATCTCTCCTCAGACCTATAATGGCTCCCTCTGATATGGTGTCTACTCTCCTCTATTCTTCTCCCAACTCAACATTTCTGCTCCTCCATTTTCTCATCTCCCCTCCTCTTCTACTCCTCTCATTCAGGGAGGTCCTTCTCCCCTACCCTCATGCTCCCAATTAGCTCATGCGACACTGCCCCTTCCCATTCTCTGGATTCCATGCATTTTTCCCTTAGAGACTTCTTGTTTCCTAGTTTCTTGGTGAGAATTGTAGGCTGGTAATCCTTTGCTCTATGTCTAAAATTCATATATGAGTTAGTACATACCATGTTTGTCTTTTTTGGGACTGGGTTATCTCACTCAGGATGGTTTCTTCTAATTCCATCCATTTGCCTGCCAATTTCAAGATTCCCTTAATTTTTTTTCGGCTGAGTAGTGCTCCATTGTATAAATGTATCACATTTTCTCTACCCATTCTTCAGTTGAGGGGCATTGAGGTTGCTTCCGGGTACTGGCTATAAGAAACAATGCTGTTATGAACATGGTTGAACATTTGTTCTTCTTGTGTGAATGTACATTATTTGGTTATATGCCAAAGAGAAGAATTGCTGGATCTTGAGGTAGACTGATTCCCATTGTTCATAGAAACTGCCATAATGATTTCCAAAGTGGTCTTACAAGTTTGCACTCCCACTCAAAATGGAGGAGTGTTAATTTTTCTCCACATCCTCTCTGGCATAGATTGTCATTGGTGTTTTTAATTTTAACCATTCTGGCCAGTGTAAGATGGTATCTCAGAGTTGTTTTGAGTTGCATTTCTCTGATGGCCAAGGATTTTGGGCACTTTCTTAAATGTCTTTCAGCCATTTCAGATTCCTCTGTTGAGAATTCTCTACTTAGTTCTCCACCCCACTTTTTAGTTTCATTGTTTGGTGTTGTGGTGGCTAGCTTCTTGAGTTCCTTGTATGTTTTGGAAATCAACTCTCTGTCAGAGAGTTGATGTGGGGTTGGTGAAGATCTTTTTGCATTCTGTGGGCTGTCGTTTGTCTTACTGTGTCCTTTGCCTTAAAGAACCTTTTCAGTTTCAAGAGGTCCCATTTATTAATTTCACATCTCAATGTCTGTGCTACTGGTGTAATGATCAGGAATCGGTCTCTTGTGCCAATTCATTCAAGGGTAATTCCCACTTCCACTTCTAGAAGATTCAGTGTGGCTGGATTTATGGTGAGATCTGGTAGAATTTCTGGTAGAATTCTGCGGTGAAACCATCAGGCCCTGGGCTTTTTCGGTTGGTAGATTTTTGATGACTGCTTCTTTTTCATTAGGGGTTATAGGTCTATATAACTTGCTTATCTTTTCTTGACTTAATTTTGGTAAGTGATATCTATACAGGAAATTGTCCATTGCCTCTAGATTTTTGAATTTTGTGGAATATAGGTTTTTAAATATCACCTGATGATTCTTTGGATTTCCTCAGTGTCCATTGTGATGTCCCACTTTTCATTTCTGATGTTGTTAAGAGTGCATTCTCTCTCTCTGCCTTTTGGTTAGTTTGGATAGAGGTTTTTCTATCTTGTTGATCTTCTCAAAGAACCATCTCTTTGTTTCATTGATTCTTTGTAAAGTTTTCCTAGTTTCTACTTTATTGATTTCAGCCCTCAGGTTGATTATTTCCTGGCATCTACTCCTCGGTGGTGAGTTTGCTTCCTTTTGCTCTAAAGCTTTTAGTTGTTCTGTCAATTCTCTAGTGGGGCTTTTCTCCAGTTTTTTCATGTGGGCACTTAAGGCTCTGAACTTTCCTCTTAGCACTGCTTTCAGAGTGTCCCATGAGTTTGGGTATGTTGTGTCTACATTTTCATTAAATTCTAGGAAGTCTTTAATTTCACTTTTTATTTTTTCCTCAACCCAGGAATGGTGCAATTGGGTGTTATTCAATTTCCATGAGTTTGTAGGTTTTCTGCAATTTGTATTGCTGTTGAATTCTAATCTTAAAGTATGGTGGTCTGATAAGATACAGGGGTTTATTTCATTTTTTTTTTTGTAACTGTGGACATTTGCTATGTTGCCAAGTACATGTTCAATTTCATAGAAGATTTCATGTGGTGCTGAGAAGGTGTCTTCTTTTGTGTTTGGATGGAATGTTATATAGATGTTTGTTAATGTCAATTCAGTCATAACTTCTGTTAGATCCTTTGTTTCTTTGTTATATTTCTGCCTCGTGGTCCTGTCTAGTGGTGAAAGTGGCATGTTGAAGTCTCCTACTATAAATGTGTGTGATTTTATGTGTGGTTTGATCTTTAGTAATGTTACTTTTACAAATGTGTGTGCCTTCATACTTGGGGCATAGATGTTTTGGATTGAGACTTCATCCTGATGGACTTTTCCTTGATGTGTATGAAATGTCCTTCTTCATCTCTTTTGACTGATTGTAGTTTGAAGTCTAATTTGATAGATATTAGGATTTCTACACCAGCTTGTTTCTTGGGTCCTTTTGATTGGAAAATCCTTTCCCAACCCTTTACTCTGAGTTAACAACTGTTAACTTTGAAGTTGAGGTATGTTTTTTTTTTTTTTTGTATACAGCAAAAGGATGGAAATTGTCTTCGTATCCATTTTGTTAACTTGTATCTTTTTATAGGTAGGTTAAAGCCATTGACATTGAGGGATATTAATGTCCATTGATTGTTGGTTCTTGTTGGTTTGGGATTTACTGTTGGTGCTGTGATTTTGTGTGGATTTCACCCTCCTGTTTCTTTTCCTGTTTGGTGAAGTTGGATTATGTATTACCTATGTTTTTTTTTTTTTTTGAGGGTATTTATCTTCGTTGGATTAGAGTTTTCCCTCTAGGACTTTCTGTAGTGCTGGATTTGTGGATATGTATTGTTTAAATCTGGTTTTGTCATGGAATATCTTGTTTTGTCCATCTATAGTGATTGAAAGCTTTGCTGGGTACAGTAGTATGGGTTGGCATCCATGTTCCCTTAGTGTTTGTAGGACATCTATCTAGGACCTTCTGGCTTCCAAAGTTTCCATTGAGAAATCAGGTGTGATTCTGATAGGTATGCCTTTATATGTTACTTGACTTTTTTCCTTTGCTGCTCTTAATATTTTCTCCTTATTATGTAAGTTTTGTGCCTTGATTATTATGTGGCAAGGGGAGTTGTTTTTGGGGTCCAGTCTATTTGGTCTTCTGTAAGCTTCTTGTACATTCATAGGCATATCCTTCTGTAGGTTGGGGAAGTTTTCTTCTATGATTCTGTTGAGTATGTTTTTCTGTACTTTTGAGCTGTATTTCTTCACCTTCTTCTATACCTATTGTTCTTACATTTGGCCTTTTCACAGTGTCCCATATTTGAGATTTTCTTTGGTCGATGACTATGTATTCTCTAGTGAGTCTTCATCAACTGAGATTACCTCTTCCATCTCCTGTATTCTATTGGTTATACTCACATCCTTAGATCCTGATCATTTATCCAGCCTTTGTATTTCTAGCATCACCTAATTCTGTGTTTTCTTTATTGTTTCTATTTTGGCTTTCATGCCTTGAATTGTTTCCAGTGCTTCCTTCACTTGTTTGGTTATTTTTCTTTAGATTCTTTAAGAGAATTATTTATTTCTTCAATTTTTTGTTTATTTTTTCTTCTATTTCTTTAAGAAATTTTAATTTTTTCTCTTTAAGTGTCTTGAACACCTTCATGAAGTAGATTTTTAGGTCTGTCTGTTCTTCTTCCTTTGTGTTGAACTTTTCAGATCTTGCTGGTGTGTGGTCCCTAGATTCTGGTGGTATCATATTTGATTTTCTGTTGAGTGTGTTCTTATTGTGCCTTCTTCTTCCCATCTCTTCTTCCAGTAGGTACAGGTGGGATATCTCAATCTCCTCTTGTCACCCAGAGGTGTGTGTTGGCCAAGACTTCAATGTCTGCAGATATGGATGGTCTGTCCTCTCCTGGTAGTCTCCTCACTCAGGAGATGCCGGGGAAGCAGAGGGGGAAGGGAGAGTGAGGTATTTCCGGTCTCAAGGATGTCCTTCCTGTCTGGGCCGGTCCACTCTATGTATCTGCAGGCCCATAGAGATCCTCGGGTGATGGGGTCCTTGGGCAAGAACAGGGCTCAGGGGAGGTCAGGGAGTAGAAAGGGAAAGAAGAGTGAGGTATTTCCAGACTCAGGGAGGTCCTTCCTATCTGGGCAGGTCCACTCTAAGCAGGAAGGTTCACTCCCTGCAACTGCAGGCCTAGAGAGATGCTGGGGTGATGGAAATCTTGGGTAGTAGTGAAAGACTTAAAAAATAACAAAGAAATATAGCCCTGATAAGGAAACTCCCCAAACAGAATGTAGAATAGCCTGACTCAGAAACTGACCAAGGCCACTATTATGGCTTAGTGCCTGGAATTTACCAGCTGCCAGAAATTACTCCCTTACAAGGCTATAAGATAACTGGGTACCAAGAATTCCCAGATGGCCACCCTCCCCCAAGGGGCTCATGAAGGAAACAGATTGCCCCATGGGCCAATGTGTTAACAATTAACAATTAAGGGTCCCTATGAAGCAAAGAGGTAGCTACCATTTGCCCAGGCTAGATTAGTTAGCACATCCTGAGGTATGCGGGTTTTACAACTGGTGGGTCAGGAGGCCATCTGCTTCCCAGCCCTTCCCTCAAGACAAAGGACATCCTAGGAACCCATGACTCTGGTCACATACTCAAAGGACAGAGAGTCGAGGCCCCTCCCTAAGCTTGTGGTTTTTGCCTTTAAAAACACCTGTACTTGGGGGACAGGGCTGCTCTCTAGCCTGCTTGCTGAGGAGGCCCCTTTGTACAAATGTTCACATTTCATTAAAGCCTCTTATTCTTTGCATGAAGTTTCCACCCCTGCCTGGTGGGTGGGTGGCTGCAGTCCTGGGAAAAAATATTGGGGGCTGGAGCTTCCGGGGGTCTTTCAGGAATAGGGCTAGGGAGAGGTCAGGGAGGACCGAGTGTGAAGGAAGAGTGAGGTATTTCGAAACTCAAGGAGGTCCTTATTGTTTGGCTGGTGAACCTCTATGCAGGTGGGTTCACTCTCTGCAGCTGCAGGCCCAGAGAGATCTTGGGGTGATGGGAACCTTGGGCAGGAGTAGCGCTCAGGAGGGGTCCAAGAAGCCAAGGGGAAAGGAATTGTTTTTTAATATTTTAATATTAAACTTAATTAATTAATTAACTTTTAATATTATTTACTGTTACATTAAAATTGACCAATTTTACAGAAATATTTGACTTGTATTCCTAAAATAGTTAACGCCGTTGTTCCTTCCAGAAAGCTCCAGAAGCCTGCACCACCTTGACTAGTGATTCTGGAATTTTTGCTCAAAGTATTATCATTTGTAGTTGACATTTTATTGTTTGTTTAGCTGATATTCAAGCCCTGCTTTGGAAACATTTTATAATTTTACTTGTTTCTGCTGGGAAAAACCAGAAACATCAATGTCTTTAGGTTTCCTTTGATTATGTATTGACAAGGCACCCTTTCTATTCCTAGTTTGCCAAACAATATCTAGGTTTTATTCACAGATAAAAGTCTCCCCAGAAATATTGTCAGCATTACTCCAATTATTGTCTTATAGTCTAAATATTGAGGAAATCATATGGGCTGTTTTTAATCTTACATGTCACACTGTTGAATGGAAACCTTCCATTTGAGATAATCTTTTTATTCCCGAAAGTAAGTGAAACATCAGGAATAACATATGGCAATGGAACAGTTGGGAATGCAGTGATCCCAGTCACCAGGCAGAGGTGAGAACTTGATGCAAACTGCAAGAGGCTTTATTCAGTCTCTGGTGCCAGGGCCCAACTCTTTATTCAAGCAGGAGCAGAGGAGCTGGACTCTGAGCTGGGGGTTAGGGGCTTCTTAAAGGCAAAAACTACAAACAGATTACAAACAGATGGGGTCTGTGGTGAGCAAGGGCAACAGTTCTGATTGGCTTCTTCCATGTGGGCTCATGGGACCTTCAGCGCAGTTACATCTCTGTCTCTGGGAACCATTTGTCAGAGTGGAATTCCTCAACCCTAAAGGCCATTTCCTGTTATGGTCTTAAGGTCAGATTGTTATCTATCTGCAATGAAAACATCTTAGGCTGGGGTCCTTTAGTTGAAGGCCACAAATTACAGTTTCTTTGGTTACTTAAGGTCATACAAAGTAGAGAGTTAGTTAAGGGAGATACATTTGACTGAGATGAGAAAGGGCATGGGCTTTCAGGGTTACAGAGTTAGAGTCTGTCATTTATCACTTGGACTGGGCTGGGAATCTTTATGACCAGTATTTGCAAATGAATGTTAACAGGAATGGTGGACAATTACCTCTCCTCTGAGAGCAGTGTATCATGCCAGTCATGACACTTCTGATTTAAGGAGTTAAATTTTCCTTTATCATTAGAGGGTCCCTAAGTTTTTAAACATTTATTAATTTGAAATTTTGGTCCTTCAGTAACAATTCCCCAAATAGATACAAACAAGTACAAACAGCTTAAGTCAGTTTGCCTAGAAGGACCCTGTTAGAACCAATAGAACACTTACTTTATAAGGACTCCACTGTCTTTAAAAGTTTCTTTTTAAATCTATGTTTCTGTAGTGCAGCATTACATTAAAAGTAAATTTGCCAGGCAACTTAGATACTTTCAAGTAAATGATTTGTGAATCAGGTCCAAGTGTTAATCCATGCTTTAATATTTCTAATTAATTAACTTTGGCTACAGCAGCAATAAGCTGCAATGCAAGGGATTACTGAATGACTTATCTGAGAATAAAACAAATCCATTATTTGAAGAAAATATCTTGAAAACGGTTGCTTGAAACCTATGAAAGCTTTGGAGCATGTTGATATAAAAATCATTCTCAAAAGCCATTTAATTCCCTTAAGGTGCTAAAACCCACTCAGCTTTAAAGAAAACCTCAAACTTTAAATACTTGGAGATTAAGTTCCTTGTCTCAAACACAAACCACCATTTCTAGTGTTTGAACAGCTACTGAAGTAGAATACTCATGCAAAATAAGGTAGACATCACTTTCTAAAGGGAAGTATGTTTACTTGGTTGGATAATTTCTGTCTCTTTTCCTTCCTTCCTTTCTTCCTTCCATCCAGCCCTCCCTTTTTCCCTCCCTCCCACTCTCTTTGCTTCCTTCTTTCCTTCCTTTTTCCTCCCTTTCTTCTTTCTATTGGTCTCTTTATGATATTTAGAATAGGCCATGGAAATAATTTTATATTTAAAGAAAAGACACACTACTGGAAAAAATCCAAGTTTTCCTTAACAAAACATTCATGCAAATGAACTCATTATTCAGGTAATGTCCTATTAAATTAATTTTGTATATTGAGTTTAAATAGAGAACTGACTAATTTTGAATATACATAAATAAAATGAATGCAATCTTCCTGTGTATTTGCAATGGTTTCCTATGCTTCCATTGGAAAACTAATAAAAAATTATAGTGGAATTGCATTTGTAAGTCTTATTTTGACCTATAGTTGATTTAAGACACATAATTTTGATGTATGAGTAGAATTCTATTAAAATAATTATTTCACTTACTATAAAGTATTTCAAAGCACATTATACATTTTTAAACTTAACCATAAAAAATCAACTCCATAATAAATATGATAGAGAATATTTACATATGTATACACAATTGTTAAATTAACAATTGTGTATGAGAAAGCACTTTTGAGAGAATATTAAAAAGTTATATTCTATGTGTTTTGAAAAAATCACTTAATGATGAATATATTCAGTGATTATTCATGCAAATAATTGGTGTGAGCAACCTTATGAAAATAATTGTTTATATTACCATATAAAGAACATTTTAGTATTTATAATATATAAAGAAACTTCTTTTATTGAAAAATAGAATCTTTACACATTATATTCTGATGTAGAAAGATGCTTGAATGATCAGAATAGTATTCAAAAGAAAAAAAGTTGAATGATATCATGAAGATACATGCAATGTATAGGCTCAGATGAATAATTTTAAAATAGAAATGGATTATAACAGATAATCCAAAGTGAAGAATGAGAAAAAGACTATGTAACATCAATTAATAGGAAAAAAAGCCATGAATTTGAAAGAGAGAAAAGAGGCGTACATGTAAGGGTTTGAAATATATAAAGTGAAGTGGATAATAATGTAATTAATTGTAATTTCAGAATATAACAGAAATATTTTTTCAGATTTCTCGAATATGCTCAATGAGTTAAAGATAAAAAAAAATAGACTATTTCTCAACTGTAGAAGAGTAAAATCAATGTGGTCCATATGTGTTTAAGAATTGAAAATATATATACATATATATATATATATATATATATATTATATATATTATAATTCAGGCCACAGATTTAAAAAGCTCAGACTATGTTAACCACAATAATAGAAAAATTTTCAATTGTATTTGCTAGATATTGATTTGAAGAATCAAAATTATTTTCTCCAAATTCAGTAATAATTTGGCATGGTAACACTAAAATTATCAGCATGTAGTTATAGTGGGAAATTACCAATAAGGAGTCAGGTAGAAATATAAGGGTATTTAATTGGGAAAAGCCTTACTTACAGAGCCACCTAGCCAGCCGGTGGCAGCAGCCTGTCCAGCAAGAAGCAAACAGAGACTGAAACCGCAAACGCAGTCACCCTATGTCACTCTGACCACGCCCTCACAAGCCTGGTCAGGCACACCTGTAGCCAGCCCCATCCAGAAGGCATGGATACAGCTTCCCCTACAATTCCCCTTTTAGTTTAAAAGAGAATTAAAACTTAACAGTATAAAGTATCCAGAATTAACAATCATAAAGGTAAAATATAAGAAGATACAACAATCTGCTTATGTCACATCCTAACTATCTATTTTAACTAAACCCTAAAGTCATCTGAAAGAGGTGTCCAAGCCTGAACACCTCCTTCCAATCCTAACCAAAAACAATAGGAAGCTATCCCTAACTAGGTATATACACTATCCTAAGTGACAACAATGGGGAAAGGGGGCGTAGCATCCTCCGAGTTACTTCCTGCTGAAATGGGACAATGATAGTAATGTGGGGTCCTGTAGGAAGAAAATGTTAGTATAGTGAAAGTCTTGAATGAATTGTATCCAGTCCATGTTAGATGGGATTCACTTGACTGAAGATCTTGCTTGAAATCCTCAACTTGATTGAAGTCAGTACCTGAACCTCTGGCCGGAGTGTCAGTTGAAATGGAGCAAGTTGGATCCACTGAAGCTGAGGAGGTGTGGCCCATTTTCTTTCCAGGGTGTCCAATGATTGCTGTCAGGATGGTCTTCATTGGCTGTGTGGGACTCAAACATAAACAGTTAGCAGAGAAATGTTTGCTTGCGTATGTACACATGCTGGGGAATGGAACCATGAGCACGTAACAATTATGGGAGGGTGTACACCTTGAGAGAAAGATCCAAGAAAAGACAAAGACAGTCCCCAAATTCTTTTTTTTTAATTCTGTATTACATCAATTGGTTTCTTGATACAATACAGAAACACTAAAGTTTAGTTAAATAACGTGCTTGGATTTCAAAGGAGGAAAGCCAAATCCACCTCTAAATCCAGCATTGGTTTAATTGAATAGGGACTAGGAAATAAATTGAAATAGAGTTTTTTGAGAGACAGCTGTAAAGTTTACCGTATGGCACATTCCTTCTATTTGATGGTTATAGCTACCTTTTCTTCTTAAGTATCTACCCATGCAGTGTCCTTTGCCTTCTGAAGATGAGTTTTCCTGTGAAGATAAAAGCAAAACACTTCCCTTTCCTTTGGGAGGTTTCTATTTAGTTTATAAGATATACCTTAGTACATTACCTGTCATTTGTCTTCCTCGAGAGGTTTTTCCTTTTCCACTCGAATCTTGATCAACTTTGATGGTATCCAAACTATTTCTTCTCCTGTAAAAACCAATACAAAACCCCTACCCCAACGTAACACATGTCCTGGTTTCCATACAGAGGTTAGTACATCTTTGAAGTATACTGGCTGATTGAGTTCAGCAGTTTTTTCCGTAGTCCAGTGTCTTTCTGCAGCTGTTTGTCCTTTTTCATTGGCATTAAGAAAGTTTAGTGTTAATAAAGCATTATGCAACCTATGTTTGGGGGGTTTAGTCTTCCAAGCTTGTTTGTTGAGCATCTCCTTAAGTGTTCTATTAGATCGCTCAACCACTGCTTGTCCTGTAGGATTGTGTGGTATACCAGTAACATGCTTTATGTTATAATATTTGAAAAATTGTTCCAATTTCATAGAGACATATGCTGGAGCATTGTCAGTTTTTATTTGTGCAGGTATACCCATAACTGCCATCACCTCTAGCAGGTGTGTAATAACAGAATCAGCTTTTTCAGAGTTAAGAGCAGTAGCCCATTGGAACCCTGAGAATGTGTCTATGGTATGATGCACATATTTCAAATTTCCAAACTCTGCAAAGTGAAAGACATCCATCTGCCAAACCTCATTTCTCCGAATGCCCTTAGGATTACAACCTGCTGGCAATGGAGTTTGATTATAAAAGGAACAAGTAGGACAGTTTTTCACTATCTCCTTGGCTTGTTGCCAAGTGATGGAGAAGTCCTTTTTCAAACCTTTGCTATTTACATGATGTTTCTTATGAAATTCTGAAGCTTCTAGCACACTTCCAATTAATAAACAATCATTGCCTTGTGCTAGTGGGCCAGGCAGACCCGTATGGGATCTGATATGTGTAATTTACATAGGATTACTTCTGTTTATGATAGTTTCCTGTAATTGTAAAAACAGAGAAGTTAATTCTATATTATCAGGAACAAATTCTGCAGTCTCAATATGTAACATGACTCTCTCTGCATATTGGGAATCAGTAACTATATTAAGAGGTTCTGTAAAATCCTTAAGTACCATGAGAATTGCATATAATTCTGCCTTCTGTACAGATGTATATGGACTTTGAACTACTTTACTTACCTCACCTGCTTTATAACCTGCCTTACCTGATTTGTTGGCATCAGTGTAGAAGGTAAGAACTCCAGAAATGGGAGTTTGTCTTACAATACGTGGAAGAATCCAGACTGTCTTTTTTATGAATTTAATTCTGTCAGTTTTGGGATAGTTGTTGCTAATTGTTCCCAAAAAGTCAGTAAGAGCTATTTGCCAATATTCATTATCTTTCCATAAGGAAGAAATTTCTTCATTAGTTAAAGGTACTATAATTTCTGCTGGATCTTTTCCAGTCAGCTGACGAAGTCTTAATTTACCCTTTAAAATCAAATCAGAAATCTTTTCTATATATGTCTTTAACTTTTTATTCTGTTTATGTGGCAGAAATATCCATTCCAATATAGTGTCTTCCCTTTGCATCAGAATTCCAGAAGGGTATTCTCTGGATGGCAAGATAACCAGAATACAGTCTAAATCAAGTTTTATCCGATCTACTTGCACATCCAATATTCTGTTTTCTACCCATTGTAACTCTTTTTCTGCCTCAACAGATAATATTCTAGGACTGTTTAGGTCCTTATCACCTTTAAGGGCCATATTTAAATGCTTTAAGTCATGTCCTTCTACACCAATAATCGTCTGTAATTGAGAAATTTCCCCTAATAATTTCTGAAGAGAATTAAGAGTTTAATAACCATCTCTCATAATTTGTACCTTTTGAGGTCTGATTCTCTGTAAGTCTATCTTGTAACCTAAATAGTTAATAGAATCTCCTCTTTGTATCTTTTCTGGGGCAATCTGTAATCCCCAACGAGGCAGAACTTCCTTCACCATTTTAAACATACATTCCAAAGTTTCCTTATTAGAATCTGATAAAAGAATGTCATCCATGTAATGGTAAACAAGAGATTGTGAAAATTTCTTATGAATTATTCCCAAATGTTGCTGTACAAAGTGTTGACACAAAGTAGGGCTATTTAGCATTCCTTGTGGCAAAAACCTCCACTGATATCTCCTAACTGGCTGTGAATTATTAAGAGTTGGTACAGTAAATGCAAATTTTTCTCTATCATTTTCCTGTAACGGTATTGTGAAAAAACAGTCTTTTAGATCAATGACTATGATAGGCCATCCTTTAGGTATTAAGGAAGGTAATGGCATTCCAGGTTGCAGAGAGCCCATTGGTTGAATTACCTTATTTATAGCTCTCAGGTCTGTCAGCATTCTCCACTTACCTGACTTCTTTTTGATGACAAATGCAGGAGAATTCCAAGGATTGGTAGATTCCTCTATATGTCCAGCATCTAGCTGTTCCTGTACTAACTTTTCTAAACCCTTTAGTTTCTCAGAGGTCATACCCAAACTGGTTCATCTGTAAGCCACTTCAATGGCAGGGCCTTTGGCTCCTCTGAAGGTCCATCATTTGTACCAAGTTTCTGTACAGCATGGATGGTTGGTAACCGTTTTCCATAGCGTCTTACCAGATCTTTTCTACTATCTAAAGATTGTACATAATTTGTATCTGACACTGGAGGAATATTAATCTGAGTATTCCATTGCTGTAAGAGATCACGACCCCAGAGATTTATAGCTATATCTGCCACGTATGGTTTCAGTATCCCTTTCTGTCCTTCCGGTCCAATGCAGACCACTGAGTTAACACTCTGTCGAACTCTAGATAGAGTTCCAATTCCTAAAAATTGTACATTTGCCTCTCTAAGAGGCCATTTCTGAGGCCAAGACTTTTGAGTAATAATAGTTACATCCGCCCCAGTGTCCACTAAGCCAGAAATAACTTTATTATTAATTTTCACTTTTAACTGAGGCCTTTTATCAATAATAGAAGCTTGCCAAAATACGCGTTTCTCATTTTGTCTATTCACACTTGATTCTTCATCACTATTCAAACTACCATCTAGAGCAATATCTTTTTTCACAATAGGCAAAGGACTATCTATTGTTCCTGTGAGAGATTGTCTTCCACTGCTATTGGGAATGACCTGACCTTGCTAGATGTGGGGGACTTCTTGAGGCCCCCTCAGGGTTTCCCGACCTTAAGGGGTTTCCTTGTATGTCCCTGGTCGATCTACATTCATTGGTCCAGTGTCTGCCCTTACCACATCTTCTACACAATCCAGAAGGCAGTGGCCTTCCATATGAGGCATTGTTAGAATTCATTTGTCTACAATTTCTCTTAGTATGTCCCATTTTACCACAGTTGAAACATCTAGGTTCCTGGAGCCTTCGTGGTCTCCAGGGGAAGGCTCTTCCTACCCAAGGTTCTGGTTCATAGTAGTAGTAACCTCTAGCCTCTTGGTATCTATGTTGACCTCTGTAAGGTGCTGCTCCTTGCCAAGCCCTTACATCCTCACCTCTAGACCTTTTAATTTCCCGTTGCCGTTTTAAACCTTTGGAGATGGCTTCTCCTACCCAAGCTCCAGTATCTTGCACATTATAGTCAATGTTGGCTGCATACAAACCCATTCTTCTAACGGAGCTGATCTGATCTTTAAAGGCAAAAGTATTCTTTTGCATATAGGGTTTGCATTTTCATAAGCTATTGTATATATAATTGATTGTCTTGTTTTTGGATCTGTTACCTGTAATTCTACTGCCCTAGTTAACCTTTGTAAGAAGTCTTGGAACTGTTCTGTAGGTCCCTGTTCTATTCTGGTATAAGCTTCTAGGTGTTCTCCTGGCTCACGAACCTTATTCCAGGCATTTAATGCTGCTTTCCTGCATAGAGACAGTATATCATCATCATATTCACCCTGAACCTGTGGGTCAGCATAAATACCCTGACCAAGAAGCTTATCTAGAGGGGCTTCAAAACCTTCCTTTATGCCCTGACGCTCAAGGAGCTTTGCCTCTTCCCTTACCAATGCCTTCCACTGGATTTGGCATGAATTCTCAAGTACAGCTGCTACCAATCGTTCCCAATCTGTGGGTGTCACCCTGTTAAAGGTTGCCCATGAATGTAATAGCTGTTTTACGTATGGGCTATGGAGACCATATGAGACAACTGATTCTTTAATATTCTTAAGATCCTTCAGCTGTATAGGTTGCCATTCATAAGCAATCTGTCCATGAGGGTGTTTCTTAAAGCTGGCTTTTCTACCATGGTAGCTGGGTACACTAATGGTGTACGAGTAACAAACTTAGAAGAATAGTCACGATACCTGGGTGGAGTAGGTCCTGGGATTGGAGTGATTCTGCTTCTGAGGCATCCCAATGATCTTTAAGCCTAGCAATGATATCCTTTTGAAAAGTTTCAATCTCCTTAATCATAAAAGATTCCAAGCACGTTAGTGAATTTGTAAATTGCTCTAACTGCTCATCTACATGTTTTTCTAGGTCTTTAATAAGATCATCCTTAGACAGCATTTGGATGGCATGGAAACTGCCTTCTAGGTATTGGAGTCTAGATTTCAGGTCATGATTTGCTGATTTTGAGTCCTCAGCAATTGACCGTATGGACCTATGTAATCTGTCAGCCCTGTACTGTAAATTATCTTCCAAACATTCAAATCTAGACTCAAATTTCTGATCTGCTACCTTGGATGCTTCAATAACTGATAGAATGTCATTGTCCAATTCTTCAACCCTATGCTGGGTATTTTGCACCATTGCATCTAGTTGATGAGTAACATTGCCTATCTGAGTTTCTAGCTGGCTACAGATATTCTTTAGCTCCTCATGGTCTTCTGACAGCCTAGCCTCTAAGGCCTCAGACATGGAGGATCTCTCTGTTTTTAACTTATCATAATTATGCTGCATCTCGTCAGACAGCTCTGTCTTTAGTGTATTGGACACAGAGCCAAGCTTATCATCCAATTTCTGTTCCATTTGCTGCACAATTTGGTCTGACCTAATCGTAAAGCTGTTACTTCCTGTAAGTAGGTGGTGAGATTATCCTTATCCCTATTCCTGAGTCCTCAGGCTAGTAATACTATTTGTACCAGCAAGCTAACTGCCATTATGGCATATAGGCCAGTAATTGGCACATTAACATCCTCCTCAAACAGTGAATTTACGTAATAAGCAAAAATATTATCAATTTTAGCAAATGATAAATATTCCGCCATAATTTTACCTGATTTCTACTCCAGATGCAGTAAATATATTTGATCAGCAGGTAGCACAGGCATTCAGTTATTCCGAGGTGTTTGGCAGCAGTTGGTCAGCGGTGGAGAGAGGTCACAAAAGCGGCTGCGCTTATCTTAGAGAGTATACGGCCTTGTGGCTACAACCACTGAAACAGATTCAGCTTTCCCGCAGGCCAGCGGAAGCCTCTGCTGAAAGCCTAGGCCTACGTGGACTCTAGGCAGCTAGAAACTGTCTCTGAGCTGGGTGGATGGTTCTGAGCAGCTCAGCTGCAGCGGGTCGGCTGCTAGCCGGGAATGCCTGAGGAGAGATTTCCAGGCCTAGGCCGCAGGCTGATGGAACCCACAGCCTGTCCCAAATTGGGTGTAGGTTTCCAATATCCCGCTTCTGACAACCAGCTATAGTGGGAAATTACCAATACGGAGTCAGGTAGAAATATAAGGGTATTTAATAGGGAAAAGCCTTACTTACAGAGCAACCTAGCCAGCCAGTGGCAGCAGCCTGTCCAGCAAGAAGCAAAGAGAGACCGAAACCGCAAAAGCAGTCACCCTATGTCACTCTGACCACGCCCTCACAAGCCTGGTCAGGCACACCTGTAGCCAGCCCCTAAGAAGGCATGGCTACAGCTTCCCCTACATGTAGTTTTTATGCAATATTTTTATTTTCTATTTTTCATTTTTATGGTGATGTATAGAAACAAATGAAGTCAAAAGATATATAACAGAAAAGAGCACTGATGACCCATGCAATTTTGCTTTTTGTTTTGTTCTCCATTTTTTATTTAAATTAGAAACAAGATTGTTTTAGATGAAAATCCCAGTTCCCTCATCCTCCCCTCCTACCCTGCCCCCCACTAACACCCTACCTATCCCATACCATTTCTGCTCCCCAGAGAGGGTTAGGTCTTCCATGGGGGGGGTTCTTCAGAGTCTGTCATATCTTTGGAGATAGGGCCTAGGCCCTCCACTGTGTGTCTAAGCTGAGGGAGTATCCCTCTATGTGAAAGGGGCTCCCAAAGTCCATTCTTATGCAAGGGATAAGTACTGATCTACTACAGGAGGCCACATAAATATCCTAGGCCTCCTCACTAACACCCTCATTCATGGGGTCTGGATCAGTTCCATGTTGGATTACCTTCTATCAGTCTGGGAATCAAGAGATACCCCTTGTTCAGGTCAGCTGTTTCTGTAGATTTCACCAGGCTTGTTTTGACTGCTTTGCTCATCACTCCTTCTCTGGAAATGGATTCCAGTTCAGTTCAGTGTTTAGCTGTGTACAATTTTGAAATAAAATAATTTGGATTTTTCCCAACTTGATTTTAACAACTATACAGAGCTTCAACTTTATATAAGCAATGAAAAAATTAAATGAAGACAATGTAACAATGAAGGCACATATACATGATGCATTTTTAAATTACCAAATTATATAGGGATAAGAACCCTAAGGAAAATGGTTTGAAGACTTTTATAACCCTGTGTAAAATCTAATCAGGCTTCCTTGAAGTTAAAATACTATATATGTTCAAGAAAATTAGCTTATTAAAATGATGAGAAAACATGCAATAGGCCAGAGAAAAATTTTTGAGTATATATACAACTATTATTAAGAGAATTCAGAGGATATATATATATATATATATATATATATATATATATATATGACTTATATTTATATTTAAATTATTTTCCTTCATTACATTCTGTTTCTAAACTTCAATGAATGGCAAGTCTCTTGCCAAATGGATTGACAAGTTTTTCTTTCTTGAACATGTTGAATATTTAGAAATGTGCATTTATTAGTTCCTTCTTCCTTTGTGTTGTAAGAAATTCTACTTCAATTGCCCTTTTTATTCTCCATACTTAAAATACTCCCAGTTAGCTGGGTGGTGATATCACATGACTTTAATCCCAGCACTTGGGAGGCAAAGTCAGGTGGATCTATTTGAGTTTAAGGCCATTCTGTTCTACAAAGATACATTGAGAATCCCTGTCTCCAAAATAACAGCAAACAAACAAAATAATTCTTCATGGTCACACACAGTGAGTTCCATATTGTATTTTATATTCAGTATAAAGGTCACCAGCATAAAGGTCTACAATTAGATGATATACAATTACTTTATTAATGTTAATATCTGAGATGATAATAGTAAGCTTAAACATATGAGTCAATATGAAGTCTATTGAGTCAGAGAGTGAATGATTTTTTTTATTTTTATTGTGTGTGTGTGTGTGTGTGTGTGTGTGTGTGTGAGTGTATCTGTGTGTATCTCTGCGTGTGTGTGTGTATGTGAAATACCACATATTTGTATCCTACAGTTTGTTGCATGTATTATCTCAAGGCAGACAGAATGAAATGTTAAATTTGAAATGACTGTATATTTCCATTTTCCAAAAGTTCTTCAAAATACTTTTTTTTATCTGAAAAATCAAGTCTTAATATGCAGGGATCAGTAACTGCTTCTCTAACTCTCGGAATCTTCTCTCCATTATTGGCTAAACATAATGAGGACAGATGATCCATGGTACTGAATAGTGAAGTCTTAAAATACCAATGAAAGCATTTTGATGAATATGTTAAAGCTTATTTTGTTTATTGTTTAATGCTAATTTCAATTGCTACATTATTTATGAAATAATATATTTCATATGTGTATATTCTATGTATGTTTACCATACTGAAGTTTTGACCATTATGATTGAAAGATAGCAGATTTTTTTATTCAGCATTAGATAATTGATTTTAGAAGACTGGAATAATAATGTGAACATAATATTCACTGGTGAGGTGTCCTTAAATCTTTTGTTATTTAATTCCATTGTCTATCAAGTAGTAAGTTGTTAATTATGTAACCTTATTGAAGCTCTTTTAAATTAATTTATTATAGTTATAATTATTAAGCAGACTAAATAAAACAACTAAGAAATACAAATCTTTATATGAGCCCTATTTTCCATTTTCCATGTACTTAAGCATTTTTAAGTACAAATTAATATTTATGTTATCATTTTAAATTCTGTAATGCTTTATAATTAATTAAAATAACTTGATTTTAAAATTTCCAAAACAATAACCAGGTTTTTAAGATGTAATAATATTTTTTGTGATTGTCCCTTAAAACACAAAATATATAAAAAAAGCTTACATATAAAAATTTCATAATTATTTCTAACAAATTAATTTTCTTAGAAGTATTTGCTTCTGAAATATATACTTCACATAATGAGTATAATTAAAGGTTAGATTGTAATATTTCAAGGTATGTTTAAAGTTTCCAGAAACTACATCATCATGAAAGACACAACTAAATGTAAAACAACCAAATTTCAAAAATGAAATGTTTTTGAATTAAGACATATCTTATTTATTTCAAAAGATGGAAACCAATGTAAATGATAATTGTCTCTAAAGGTAGACACTAAGAAGAATGGGTTGGTTGGGAGGGTTTTTGAAACAAAGATCATTTTGGTACTCTAGAAAGTTGTTTTAAATATATTTTCTTTGTAATATTTATGAATCTTCTTTTATTTGCTTTGATGTACTTGGAATACTTTTTGTTCTTTACTTTAAAGCTTTTGAAAGGTAATCCACAGTGTTCTAAAGGGATTTGTAAGACTATTGGATTTTCTTTTTTATTCTTTTATCTTACATTACATGCCAACTGCAATTTACTCTCCCACCAATCCTACTAGTCCTCTTCCCTTCCCCAGATCCTATCCTCCTCAACTTCTTTTAAGAAAAGAGAAGGTCTTCCAGGGATATCAACTAACCACAGAATAGCAAGATACAATAAGGCTATAAACTAAACCTTATAATAAGGTTGGTCCAGGCCACCCAGTAGGAAGACAGCAGTCCTAAAGGCTGGCAAAAGTGTCAGAGACACCATAATCCTTACTCTTAGGAATCCCACAAAACAGCAATGTAACAACCATAAATTATATGTAGAGGACCAATAAAGCTCCATGGTTGCCCCTTCAGTCTTTTGATCCCTTATGAGTCTTGCTTATTTAATTCTGTGGGAAATGTTCTCCTAGTACCCTTGAGGCTTCTGGCTCCTACAATCCCCACTTCCACTGTGTTCCTTTACCTCTAAGTGGAGGAGCAGGATGGAGATCTCCAAACTTCAGTTTTCCCCTGGCCATATAAGCATAAAAGCCCACACTGTGACACTGATATATTTATTTCATATTAATCTCTATTGTAAATATAACAAAGTTTTTATATTGGAGCTATACTGTATAATTAAATTTCCAATATCTAAAAATTCCTAATTTCTTGCAAGTATAATGAAATATTTTATTATAAGTAGATTACTAATATATTTAAAACTTTATGAGTTTCAAAACATTGCCTCTTATAATAGGAAAGAGTGCATGGAGGGATAATTTCTAAATTTTATTGTATAAATTAATAGAATTCTTATAGATATGAAATCTCCTTACCAATGATAATAATTGTTGGCAACATTTTTAGTCAGGAACTTTTTAAATATTGAATTCAATCTTAATTAGATTCTGCTTTTGCATAAGGCTCTCTTTAACTTAATTACCTTAATTCTCATGCATCAAAGAATGTGATGTAAATGCAAAATATGTCAATGTAATGTAAATAAAACTCTGTAAAATGTGACTTTCCTTGCTTGGTCATTAACTGAAAATATGGGTTCTCTTTCTGCATCTGTCTGCAGAGAACTTCTTCATTATTTCTTCTGGAATGTCTTTGGGTATTCTCATAGCATCCCCTATTCTACTTCCAACTGAGAGGAGACATTGATGATGATGATGATGATGATGATAATGATGATAATGATTATTTTTATGAGATCACCTTACTTACAGATGTGTAGATTCTGTGGTACTTTTTTACAGAATCTATTAACACCCACATTTCCAGAGACTGTCAGGGGTAATTATTTCTAATTCATCAGCACATGATATTTTTCTTATTCTTTTATCCAAAATAACAGTTCTCTTAATTTTGTGATTGCTATTATTTTCCTTTCATTTCTCTCCCTAATTTTTCTTTATTCTTTTATTTGTGTATTTATCCTTATATCATATATTTTACCTATATATACTTCCCCCATTTCTTGAAGCCATCTCCTTTCCTATCCCTCAGATTCACACCTCCTCATTTCCCTTCAGAAGAGACCAATGACTTATCCAACTAGTGGCCAACACCATGAGAGGGAGTCCACATCTGACATTGCATGGAAGGTTAGAAACCAGGGTATGGATAGTCTAGAGAATTAGGATTGAGCCAATTATGACTGGCCAAAGGAAAGAAAAATCAATGAATGATTCTTGATGATACTCTGCTATATTCATAGATGAGAGCCTAGTCCAATCATCATTCGAGAGACTTTATCCTGTAACTGATGGGATCAGATGTATAAACCCATGGCTAAACATTAGTCCAAACTTGACTAACCCCACAGTAGAGATGGAGGAAGGATTATAGTAGCCAGAAAGCTGGAGGACACAATAAGAACACGGCCCACACAGAATCAACCAAACAAGGCTCATAGGGCTCATAGCAACTGAAGGAACAATCAGGGACACTTTCTTTCCTCTTATTCCTTTCAAATAGCCCTCCTTATTTTCTTTTGAATAAGTGGTTTCTTCCATTAGTAGCTTAATATATATGTTCAATGTATATAAATAAAATATTCCTAGGGCTGACCATTTGGCTTTGGATGACTAGATGGTGTGATGTTCTCCAGGTAAGCCAATTAATCTATTCTCGCTATTCATTAGTTGACTACTGGGCTTTATGTACACTCTTGACCTTTCCTACATAGATATTTGCATATTTATTGGTTTCTTTCTTGTTCAACACATAGTCTTTAGCTATGTTGTCATAGTTTGGTGCAACTGCTATGAAGAGGTATCATTACCTTGGCAATTTTTATTCAGGAAAACATTTCATTGGGGTTGGCATACAGTAAAAGATTTAATCCATTGTCATCACAGAAAGAAGCTTGGTGGCACACAGGCATACATGGCACTAGAGAGGTATCTGAAAGCTCTGCATCCATATCACAGGGAGAATGAAGATAGTGAAAAATTGGGCCTGGCTTCAGCATTGGAGATCTCAAAGCTCACTTCCAGTGACATATTTTCTCCAAAAATGTCACCCCTACTCCAACAATGACACAGCTCTTAATAGTGCCACTTCCTATGGGCCTATGGAGGCCATCTTCATTCAAACCAGCACATGGCTGATGCTTTATTTAAAAGTTTACTCCTACATGAGAAATACTTGCCATTTATTTCAATATATTTTATTCTCAGTTTACTTTATTTTTTCTTTTAATCTGGGAATAGATTGTTATCACAAAGATAAAAATGTGCTAAGCTGCTCATTTCCATGTGAACATGGACTATGAAAACATTTCATATGAAGAAAGTAAATATGGAGGAAATGATACAATTTTCACTTTTTTGTTTAATGACAATATAACAGACATTTGGCTTATAGCCAACTCTAATTTTATTCTACTCTTTATAGTATATACGCACATGTATTAATTGGCTCAAGCTTTTGTCTTAAGAAATAAAATATACATAAACCTATTAACGAGAACACATCCATTTTCTGTAAAAATTTATAAAGTTAAAACCTGAGATAGGGAGATAATTGATTCAAAATTACAATACATGATCAATATATCCAGTAAAGATTCTAATAACTCAATATTTGAAGGTTGATAAGGGAATTAATTGCTCTTGACTTCATTAGTTTCTTGAAAATCCTTCTAAAGTAAACAACAAACACATTTAAAAATATTACAATATCATTTGAATAATTATTCTTTATTTGTGTAATTCCTTTACTAATTAGATTTTGTTATTAACTAATGGTTACTTAATCAGATATTTTCTTGCTATGGAGATTATATTTCTTCAAATGAAGATTTTCAGGACAAAATTAGGTGAAGAGTGAAGTTATTCAAACTGACTTTTGGACAAATCTTCCTAAATTCAATAGTCATATTTCTAAATCAGTGCTCTATAATTTAACCTTTGTATGGGATACAAATAATGTCCTTATAATTCTCAGCCTGGTGTCATTTTTGTGACAATATAATATGTATAGAATCTATCTATTAACATCATATGGACTGCCTTCATCATCACCAGTAAAGTCTGGAAATAATTACATATATGTGTTTCCAGCATAAGAATTTTAGGGCAACTTTTAACAGTCCCAAATCCTAAATGTGTTGATCTCAAATAAGGAAAAGTATATCAGGGCCAATGCATGTGTGCTTTATCCTGTGCCTTAGTTATTACTTTATTTTTATTGTAGATTAGGTTATACTTTTCAGAAAAATTACTATGCTTCAAGGTGGCCAATAAAATACATTGAACTTCCCCCCTTTGGTTCATAAAATATTTACCATTCAACCACAGAAGCTGAAAGTGATGATCAATTCATTTTAAGTTTTATTTATTTTTTATTTTCGAGACTGGGTTTCTCTGTGGCTTTCGAAGCATTCCTGGAACTAGCTCTTGTAGACTAGGCTGGTCTCGAATTCACAGAGATCCATCTGCCTCTGCCTCCTGAGTGCTGGGATTAAATGCATGCGCCATCACCGCCCAGCTCCATTCATTTTAAATGATGGAAATAGAAGAAAGCATTCTGAGCAAGGTAACACAGTCACAAAAAGACAACCATTGTATGTACTCACTCATATGTGGATTTTAGTCATAGAGTAAAGAATGACCAGCCTACAATTCACACTTCCAGAAAAGCTACTAAACAAGGAGGATCATAAGAGAGACATACATGGTCCCTTGGAGAAGGAGAAAAGGACAAGATCTCCTAAGCAAATTGGGAACATGGAGGTAGGGGTGAGGGAACTAGGAGAATGAGAAGGGTAGAAGAGGAAGGGTGAGAAAGACATGATGGGGCAGGGAGTTTGAGTTTGGGGAAGAACAGAAAAGAGCAAGATAAGAGATAATATAATAAAGGGAGACATTAAGGTTTAAAGAGAAATCAGGCACCAAGGAAATGTCTGGAGAGCTACAAAGATAACACCAACTAACAATCTAATTAACAGTGGAGAGGCTAAATGTCCTTCCCTGATAATGAGATTGATAACTGACTTATATGCCATCCTATAGCCTTCATCGATCAGCTGGTGGAAATAGAAGCAGACACCCACAGCGAAACATTGCACCGAACTGAAATCCAGTTGCAACAGAAGGAGGATGGATGACCCTATTGGTCCATACCAGGCTGATAAACCCCCAGAAACAGCTGGCCTGAACAAGGGAGAGCTTTCGGTCCCTTGTCACTGGGAAACTAGCATGGGACTGATCCAGACCCCTGAATGTGGGTGTCAATAAAGAGACATTGGAAATCTATGGGGCCCCTTGTAGAAGATCAGTACTCTTCCCTAACATAGGATTGGACTGTGGGAGCCCATTTTGCAGGGAGGGATACTCCCTGAGCCTAGAGACAAGGGGGTTGGCCTAGGCCCTATTCCAAAGGATATGACAGACTTTGAAGACAACCTACAGAAGGCCTCACCCTCCCTGGGGAGCGGATAAGGTATGGGTTTTAGTTGTGGGGAGCAGGTGAGGAGGGGAGGGAGAGGGACCTTGGATTAACATGTAAAATATTCTTCTTTCTAATTAAATTAAAAAAATAAAAAATGTGAAAATAGTTGTAAGTCACCATAGAATCCCAATAAAAGGCCATGGATTAATTAAGAAAAAAAAATGAAGAACTGCTGATTACCTTAATGCTTACCCAAGACCATGGACCCTGCTACTAAAAATATGGTCTCTCTAAAGCATGAAATAACTTGAACTTTAGAACACATTCTCTAGAATCACCATGGAACAAGCAAGTACCTTCGTTTACCCAAGTGTTTTCTAAGCAATGGGAATTATTATGTAAACAATAAATGATACATTGTGTTGGGATATTGTGAATGAAGTTTAAGCAAATGGTTTTATGGCTTACAATGAAGTTTTGACTATCCTATTGATAGTTCATATCATAATTGTTCTAAGGAGAAAACAGAATTGGGCATGTTACTGACCTGGACTCCCATAAATTGGAGGTGGATGCAGCAGTATCAGGGATTCAAAATAACCCTCAGCTACATACATAATGTAAGTCTAGCCTGGCTTTTGTAAGACCCCAACTCAAATAGATGATAACAGCAATACATAAGCAGTGAAAATTCATAGTAAAGATGTTTTCCTTTTTCTATTTTTTATTTGTTTGTTTATTATTTGTGTGTTGGGTGATACTAATATCACACATTTCTACCCAGTCACCCATAGTTAGTTAAGAACACATCAGTAGCTAAAAGACACTTGGAACTTTGAGATTAACAAGTTGTTAGAATTATAAAATTCTATATACACTTCCTGATATCTTAATAATTGAGGAAATATATTAAGAAGATCTTGGCTTTAGATTTTTACGTATCTTTGGCATTCCATCATTATGCCTAGTATGCCAATCAAAACAGGAAATTTATTTCAGGTTAGCAGGAAGCTCTGTCTTTAATTATTTTGACTGCAATTAATATATTTTAAAAGTAGAAGCCAGGAAATGAATCTTAATTTTTATTAATGTATTTCAGTTTTAGTTTTGACATCATTATTGTTAAACTATTATACAGACACTTTTTATTTCTTTTATAATTTAAATTAGAAACAAGCTTGCTTTACATGTCAATCCTCTTCCCTCTGACTCCCCTCCTCCCTCACCCCCACAGAAACCCTATCCCATCCCTCTTTTTGCTTCCCAGGGAGGGTGAGGCCTTCCATGGGGGAATGTTCAATGTCTGTAATATTTGAGTCAGTTCCTAGGCCCTCCCCCATATGTCTAGGCAGACATATGGACTATGTCTCTCTATGTGGAATGGACTCTCAAAGTCCATTCTTTTGCTAGGAATAAATACTGATCTACTACTAGAGGCCCCATAGATTGCTGATGCCTCCTTACTGACACCCACATTCAGGGGGTCTACACTTTTGACATTTCAACTTACTAACAAGGAACAATTGGATTCATGTATCTAAAAAGAATGATGATTATATTTGGCAATATAGTATAAAATATAATTACTGAACTAATATTTATTATAAATAATAAATACCCATATAATATTAATAGTGAGAGTTCAAATAAGCACCAGAAGATGCACACACATATATAATGTGATGTGTTCAATGTAAGTATTTAAAAATCCTGTAAAGAGGCCATGAAGGAGAAGCCTGATTTTTGTGGCTGTAAAAAAGAAGAGGCTAAGTAATTGATTTTGTGAAAAGAACATTAGAAAACATGAAGGGAATCACACTGAGTCTTCAAAGAAACAGCCTCTCAGTGTTATCTGATAGAAACTTAATGAAATTAAAATGACTTTCAGGAGATTAGACATACAAGGAAAATTGGGCAAAAATAAATGTTTACTGCTTCATGTATTCTTTTTTTAAAAAATATTTAATTGTTTTGGAAGGAATTGTTTTTCATGACAAACATGACTAGTTGATGATGGAATAGTATCACATAAGAAATTCAAACATTAAAAAGATGTTTTAAAAGTAAAACAACCCTATTCCAACTTTCCAGATTTATTACAAAATTATACATTTATTAAAACAATGTATATTAAGTTCATGAAGTATCTAAGACCTACATTCTTAAATGAGTGATTTAGCTATACATATGTAGATTTTGTACAGGCTTCTGAAATCATTGTGATAAAATGTCCATGAGAATATATGACTATCCTATGGGAAAATATGAATAACCAAAGAAAGTTACCACATGGGCAAGATGGTTGAATAAATTATTCAACCTAAAAGACATATATTGCAAAGATAAACATGAAGGCTCTCAATTTCAGTAGTATTTAGTGATATACATAAATCAAGTTCTATTTACCAAAATAATTAAATGGAAATTATTAACAATGTTGTGTTATATGGTACATAAGTAACAAGAAACATACTTGCACAAACTTGACAGGGATGTACAAATAGCAAATCCCTTAAATGTCTTATTAAAATACCGTATATATAATTGAAGACTTTTCTCCATTTTAATAGAAAGTTTTATATATGTAAAGGTTTTACATCTCTGAGCCAATATCTCATAAACAAAAACATCTATGACTCTGTTCCTTCATGTATAACAGGCAATAACATTTATTCATTCTGAGTTATGTGTTGGGAAGTCATTAGATTGTTAGTAGTTAGAGATAATTGTTTTAACAACTACAGTCTGTGTTTTATAATATATCGCCTACTTGAGGCAAATAAAATATGAGGTCATATAAATATGTATATGTTTTAATATATAAGCAAATATACATACACATATATGTATACTCATGCACATATGTATATGCAACCTTGCAGATCTATTTATTCTTCCAGAGAGTTCAAAATAAAAAGAGATGTTTAAGATACATTATTGACACTTTGAACCTTCAAACACGTTATTCTTAATTTTCTAGAATGAAGATTAATATGTAATTGTCTATTAACAGTGATGTGCTTTCTCTGAGATTGAGCTTTACCTCTTCAGTTAACTGAATAGATTCAGTCTCTTAGACTTTCCATAATTTCAACATGAATTTTCCCTTATTTCTTATTTCTTCTGTAAGCTTCTCTAATAGAACTTTTATTTTAATCAATTAAATGCTAAAAGGTGATAAAAGTCCTTCCCAAAAAATTAAGATATGTTTGCCATAAAAATTAAATTCTCCCACAACTTCATTCCTAGGTAGTAGGTACAATGAAACAAATGAGAATCATATTAGTGAAATTGAAACTTTAAGATATATAATATAAAAAAGGTCAAGGAAAACCAAGAATGTTTACTATTTTCTTGATTTTAAAAAACTCTATTTTTAAAATTTAAATTAGGAAACAGTCTATATTTACATATCACCCCCATCCACTCTCCAGGGAAGGGGAGGCCTTCGATGAGGGCTCATCAAAGTCTGACACATCATTTGGGACAAGACCTAGGCCCTCCCCCATGTGTCTAGGCTGAGACAATATCCCTCCATGGAGAATGGGCTTCCAAAGTCCATTCCTATACTCCGGATAAATATTGATTCCACTGCCAGAGGCCCCATATACTTCCCAGGCCTCCTAATCGATACCCTTGTTCAGGGGATCTGGTTCAGTCCTATGGTGGTTCCCTAGCTATCATATTTGGGTCCTTGAGCTCCCACTTACTCATGTCAGCTGTTTCTGTTGGTTTCCCCAACATGGTCTTGACTCCTTTTTAAAAAGCAAACAAACAACAACAAAAAACATCTCATGTGCATACCACAAATATAGTTGAATGTAGGGGAACAAAAAGAATTCTGTGTCAGGATTTTAGGGAATAGTACTGCTGCAGGCACTATAGCTAAAATAATGTTGTAAATAAATTTATCCTACAATGCTTGTGTTAACAGATTATCTTGTTCTATATTTGTAAATTTATTTAAAAAGGTCTGTGTGGCCAATGGAGTGTGAATTGTTTTGTATTCTCTGTAATTTAACATAGTAACTGATAGAGAGTGGATTCATATTTAACTTTTTAAGAGTCTGTCTTTTGTGTACTCTATATGATAAATATCTCACATGTAATGCTTTAACCTAAAATAAATCCCCATAAACTTTACAGCCTATATTTTTCAATTTTCTAGATTTCAAGATTTCAGTGTCTTCCAAAGTTTGTTTTACTTTTATGTAACTAATACAATTCACTGCATTTATTATAAAAATAGTTGTTAGCTATCGAGGAAAACATAGTGGTTTTTACAATCATACCAGTATTTGCATACAATAATACAGAATGTGGCCCTTAACTGGTGGAACTTTTAAGACATACATTTCATTTCATATAAGAATTAAAACCTCAAGAGTTTTGTAAGACTGTGTAATGTTACTATACACGTGGAAAAATAAAATGTTGTTTTGGTATAATAAAACTATTAGCTGTGTGTATTTACTCTTACAGTAATAGTCAATGAACCACCCTTGATAATACCCAGAAATATTTTATTTCTAATTATCTGGTATTACTGGTTGTAAGTTGAAATAGTTTGCTGTGTCTTCAGGAAAATATTATCTATTCCGAAACTGTATGCAATACTATTTATTTACAAGGACTAAGGTATAATTTAATAAAAAACATTTTGATTTAGTAGTTATGACCTAACTTGTAATCTCCATAATAATCTTATAAAAACATTAATAAGAAAATTAACCTCCTTGACCAGGAAGTAAATACATTGTGTGAAATATACAAGCACCATTTAGAGGTATAAAACAGAAATTTATATAGGAAAACTATAGTTCCTTTTGGAAGAGAATCTAGGGCATACAAGTGGGATTCTTGGTTCTCTCAATTGGACTGTATGCCATTCACATGGATGTGAATAACAAGCCTGTCTGTGGTTTCCAACATTGCCTTCTGGGATATGTTCTAGGATGGCAATGTAAAATATCTCACAGATGCTTTATTCCATTAACATTTGCAAAATTTGGGCTTCATCCTCAAGAGCCTTCTGTTTTGTTTAGGGCAAGATAGGGTAAATGTTGGAGAAATCTCATTAGCATCAAAAAATACCAAGTTGATCAGATAGTAAGTCAAAAGCAAACACACATGGTCCTATTACAGAGTTACCTAGAATTTACTCTGATGCTCAACTAGTGAAAACCATGCTCTTCAATTATATGTTCAAGTCAGTTTTTCTTTCTCTTAAAAAATAATAATTTCTCCTATTTTTAGTAAAGCAAACTTTAAAATATTAATTTCACACATTGCCAATATATTTCACTTAGTTGGTTTTTGTTTTCTAGGAAAATACAGCTTAATTACTGAAGTTATGAAGCACATAATGTAAGTAATTTCATGATATGTTAATGATGTATTTTCTCAAGTAACTGTGCTTTCATTGGGTCAATTTGATTAATATCAACTCAATGAAAGGACAAGAATAAAATAACCTTTTTCTGTCAACATAAATGTTGAAACAAAATATCCTTGAGTTTTTGCCTCCTGTAACTATGATTTATTTGGCACCAAAATACATGAAAAGCAAATAGTTCTCATTCACTTTTCAAATCCCATATACAACCAAAATGAAACATCCTCAAAATAAGTTGTGTAATCTCATGTTTTCATAACACTGATTTGTTCACTTTTATCTGTAGATATATTTGATTGCTGATATTTTTGAAAACTTCCATGTGTGGTAAAGTTAAGAAGCCTGTGTCCCTTAATTTGGCCAGTTACAGTTGCATGAATTTTATTACTTCAACATGATCTCCTCTGGAAAAGGAACTAATGTCTATTGTGACTATCTATATGCTTACTTGTGAAAATTCTGGTGATAAGTCTAACATATTTCTTAGTAAATATTATGACCTCCATGGTAATAATTTGTACAGATAACACACTTCAATTGATGACCCTTTTTAATTTTTATATGCATTTAAAGTTTTTTTTATTTAATTTCAATGTTGATTTTCTGTTGTTTTTAAAATTATAATGTATTTTCTCAGAATTTGATACAGTAAGTTTTATTATTTTCTTTCTCTTTACCCAATTCCTCACATGGTCTCCTCCACCTAAATACACAACTTCAAGTATGTATTGCTCAACCTCCAACAATATGAGCTGCGCTGGATTGTTGCTGATATATCCAGAGTCACTCCATATATAAAAAGTCATTTTCATTTTCTGAAGAACTATCAGTTGTGAATAGCTTCTTGACTTGGATGGGTCTTTGTTTCTACTTCTTATCTGCATGTGATAGTTAACAGTATTACATATAGAGTTTATAAACTAGTCTAGAGTATGCTGCATGATGAAACATTTCTCCATGCCGGAGTGGTAGTGATTTTATAAATGTTATCCACAAATGAAATTCGTAAAGAAATATTTCACAGAATCTAACTTAGTAACAGAGTGATGGTACTCATTGTTTCTTAATATAAATCGACTTTATTTCTTTGTTTCCCTTAAGTACTTTAAGTAGGCAAAGTCTTTAGTGAGTGTTATTAATTCAGATTTTATTATAGGTTTCCTTTATATTTCCCTTTGTTAATGCATGTCATTCATATATTTAGGTGTTTTGAAGTGCATGGTAGGAAATATGGGTACAAGCCACTCTTGTATTAGACCAAATACTGGTCTACCAAGTATTTTTTCAGTGTTTATTTTTAGCTTCTTCATAAAAATCAGGTATTTGTAGGTATTTGGAATTTTCAGTATCCTTAATTTAATTCCATGGATCTTTGTGTTTGCTTTTATGCCAATACCATGCTGTTTTATTACTATCGCTAAATAGTACAATTTGACATAAGGGATGGTGACACCTCCAGCAGTTTTTTCATTATGCAGGAGTGTTTTTCACCATTCCTGGGATATTTTGTTTGGGTTTTTTTGTTTTGTTTTGTTTTGTTTTTTCGAGACAGGGTTTCTCCGTGTAGCTTTGGAGCCTATCCTGGCACTCGCTCTGGAGACCAGGACATTCCTGGGATTTTTATGTTTCCTTATGTTTTTTCACATTCTGTGAAGAATTGTGCTGGAATATTGATAGTGTTTGTACTGAATTGTTGATTCCTTTTAGTAGAATGGACATTTTTAAAATATAAATTGTCCTGACTTTCTCATGAGAAGGTCTTCCTATCTTCTGATATCTTATTGGATTTCTTTCATTAATGTTTTAAAGTTGTTATCATACTAATTTTTTATTTGCTTTGTTAGAGTTACCCAAACATGTTTTATGTCTTTTAAGGCTATTGTGATTTAGTTTTGAATTTGTAATTTGTATATAGGAACACTCCTGATTTTATGTGTTAATTTTGCATCCCGTTTCTTCACTGAAAGGGTTTATCAGCTGTAGATTGTTTAATTGTGGACTTTTTCAGTCACTTTTTTACACTGCCATATCTACAAATGATATTGTAACTTCTAACTTCCCAGGGTGTATTAACATAATCTCCTTCAGTTGTCTTATTTCATTAAGAATTCAGGTATATAATGAATAGGTATGAAGAGAGAGATAACAATCTTGTTTTGTTCCTGATTTTAGTGGAAATGCTTTTAGTTTCTAATCTTAGTGATATATTTTTTATGATTTATTAAAGCTTGACTGAGTATTCAGAAAACAAAGTCAGCCACAAGCCACAGAAGCAAGGCACACACCTTTAATCCTAGCAGCTAGAAGCTAGGAGGTAGTGGAACATACCTTTAATCCTATGACTCAGGATTAAGAGGTAGATGGATCTGTCTGAGTTCAAGGCTACCCAGATTTACACAAGAGTGAATCAGTCTAAAAGAGTAACAGATCACACACCTTTAATCCCAGCCCTAGAGGGGTATAAATGATAGAAGCAGGGTTTTTAGTACATTCATTCTCCAGCCACGATGAGAAGAGGTTACAGTCTACGTCTTGGTGAGAGCTCCTGGAGACAGGATCACCATATACAGCCTGAGGAATAGGTAAGCAGCTACTTGCCACATGTTTTGCTTTTCTGATATTCAGCTAAAAGTTGAACCCCACTTTCTGTCTCTGGGCCTTTTGTTTTTCATGTTACATCTGAGTATTAAGGATAATGTACATAGGATTGATGTAAGTTGCCTTTATTATGCTAAGGTATATCTCTTGCATCCTTAGTCTTTTCATGATTTATAATTCAAATTGATATTGTATTTTGTCAAAGGACTTTTCTGGATCTAATGATATAATTATATGTTTTTAGGCTTTGATATGCTGTTCTATAAAAGACAGGTATACTGCAAGCAGTGACATTTCTATATCAAGTTTAGGACCACTATCTTAAAGATTGTAGGCAAGGCCAATAAACTCAAAATTAATATTCTATTCAGGTCATAGAATTAAATAAGTAAGTTTATTGCAGCTGAACAAACTCACTTAGAACCAAATATCTTTCCATCACTATCCCAAGACCTATCTTCCCACTTCTAATACAATATTCATTACAATGAAAAGTTCTATATATAAAAGAGGGAATAACTTTCTACAACCTGTGCAAATAATCAGAAAAGAAGAACAAAACAACAACAGAGAATAAACAAAACCAACAAAATAAGAAAGAAGAGAATAATGAACCTAAAAGCATAAATCTTTATAAAATTCATGGGGTGGTGTGCAAATTAGAAAGTTACAATAAAACAGACAGGTAAACCAAAGGAATAGAACTGAAAACACTGATATAACCAACACACCTACAAACACCTGATTTTGACAAAGAAGCTAAAATTATACGATAGACAAAAAGAAAGAATCTCCAAAAAGCAGTGCTGACATAATTGAATGATGGGGTGTTGAAGACTGCAAATAGATACATATCTATCACCATGCATAAAACTTAAGTCCAAATGGATCAAAGACCTCAACATAAATCCAGCCACACTAAACCTCTTAGAAGAGAAGGTAAATGGTACCGTGGGAATGAAATAGTACAGGAGACTGCTTCCTGAACATAATACCTGTAGCACAGACACTGAGATCAACAAATAATAAATGAGACCTCCTGAAACTGAGAAGCTTTAGTAAGGCAAAGGACACAGTCATTAAGACAAAACGGCAGCCCACAGATTGAGAAAAGATACTCACCAAGCATACATCTGACAGAGGGCTGATCTCCAAAATGTAAAAAGAACTCAAGAAGTTAGTCTTCAAAACACCAAACGATCCAATTAAAATGTGGGGTACAAAACTATATTAGACAATTCTCAATAGAGGAATCTAAAATGGCTGAAAGACAAATAAGAAAGTGTTCAACATCCTTAGTCATCAGGGAAATGGAAATCAAAACAAATCTGAGATACCATTTTCCTCATTTCAGAATGGCTAAAATCAAATCACCAATGACAGTTTATGCTAAGAGAGGATATGGAGATAGGGGAACACTCCTCCTCTGCTGTTGGGAGTGCCAACTTGTGCAGCAACTTTGGAAATCAGTATGGCAACTCCTCAGGAAAATGGAAATCAGTTTACCACAAGATCCAGAGATTCCACTCTTAGGCATATACCCAAAAGAAGCACATCCATACAACAAGTACATCTGTTCAACGATATTCATAGCAGACTATTTGTAATAGCCAGAAACTGGAAGCAACCTAGATGTCCCTAATCTGAAGAATGGATAGAGAAACTGTAGTCCATTTACAAAATGGAGTATTACTCAGCAGAAAAATAATGGAATCTTTAAATTTGCAGGAGAAAGGATGGAACCAGAAGAAACCATTTTGAGCGAAGTAACCCAAACACAAAAACACAAACTTGGTATATACTCACTCATATGTGGATTTTAGACATAGAGTAAAGGATTACCAACCTATAATCCACACTGCCAGAGAAACAAGAAAACAAGGAGGACACTAAGAGAGACATACAGGGTCCCCTGGAAAAGGGGAAAGGGACAAGATCTCCTGAGCAATTTGGGAGCAAGAGAGAAGGGGGAAAAAACTAGAATGAGAATGGGAGAAGAGGAGGGGTAAGGAGGACATAGGGAGGAGGAAGATTGAGTCAGGGGAAGAATATAAAAAAAAACAAGAAAGGAGATACCATATTTGAGGGAGAAATTTTATGTTTAAAGAGAAATCAGGCATTAAGGAAATGTCTGGAGATCTACAAAGATGACACTATTTAACAATCTAAGCAACAAATGAGAGGCTACCTTAAATGCCCTCTTCTGATAATGAGATTGATGACTGACTTATATGCCATCCTATATATAGCCTTCATCCAGAAGCTGGTAGAAGTAGAAGCAGACACATACAACTAATCACTACACTGAACAGGAATCTAGTTGCAGAGAAGAATGAGTGATGAGCAAAGGGGTCCAGATCAGGCTGGTGAAACCCACAAAAACAGCTGACTGGACCAATGGGGATCCCTTGGTCCCCAGACTGATAGCATGGGACTGATCCAGAACCCAGGAATGTGGGTTTCAGTGAGGAGACCTTGGAAATCTATGGGACCTCCTATAGTAGTTCAATACTTATCCCTAGCATAGGTGTGGATTTGGGAGCCCATTCCACATAGAGGTATACTCCCTGAGCTAAGACACACTGGGGTGGGCCTAGGCCCTATCCTAAAGATATTCCAGACCCTAATAACCCCCTATAGAAGAACTCACCCTCCCTAGGGAGCAGAAAGGATATCTGATAGGTGGGTTTTAGTGGGGATGATTGGTACAGGAGGAGGGGAGGAAGAGGCAACTGGAATGGACATGTAAAAAAACCTTGTTTCTAATAAAAAAAAAAAAAAAACAGAATGTGCTCAACATCCTTAGCCATCAGGGAAATGCAAATCAAAACAATCCTGAGATACTTTCTTACTCGTGTCAGAATAGGTAAAATCAAAAACACCAATGACAGATTATGCTGGATAGGATGTGGAGAAAGGGGATAACTTCTCCACTGCTGGTGGGAGTGCCAACTCATAGAGCCACTTTGGATAACAGTATAGTGCTCCCTCAGGAAAATGGGAACCAATCTACCACAAGATCCAGCAATTCCGCTCTTAGGCTTATACCCCAAAGAAGCACATTGATACAACAAGGACATCTGTTCAACCATGTTCATAGCAGCATTATTTGTAACATCCAGAAACTGGAAGCAACCTAGATGCCCCTCAACTCAAGAATGGATGGAGAAAATGTGTTACATTTACACAATGGAGTATTACTCAGAAAAAAAAGTGGAATCTTGAAATTCACAGGCAAATGGATGGCAATAAAAGAAACCATCCTGAGTGAGGTAAGACAGTCACAAAAATACAAAAATGGTATGTACTCACTCATATATGGATTTTAGATCTAGAGCAATTTATTAGCAGCCTACAATCCACAACACAAGAGAAGCCAGGAAACAAGGAGGACATTAAGAAAGACATTCATGGTCCCCTGGCGAAGAAGAAAGGGACAAGCTCTCTTAAGCTAATTGGTAGCCTGGGGTGAGGGGAGAGGGAAAGTGAGAGGAGGAGGGTAGAGGAGGATATGAGGGAGCAGGTAGATGTAGTCAGGGGAAGAATAGAGAAGAGCAAGAAAAGAGATACCATAATAGAGGGAGCCATTATAGATTTAAATAGAATTCTGGCACCAGGGAAATGTCCAGGGATCTACAATGTTGACCCCAACTAACAATCTAAACAAAAGTTGAAAGGCTACCTTAAATGGCCTTGTCTGATAATGAGATTGATGACTACTTTATATGTCATCCTAGAGCCTTCATCCAGTAGCTGATGGAAGCAGAACCAGATACACACAGCTAAATACTGAGTTGAACTCTGGAATTGCAGAGTGATATGCAAAGTGGTCAAGACCAGGCTGGAGAAACCAACAAAAACAGCAGATCTTAAGAAGGGATTATTCAGACTGATAGCTGTGAAACCAGCATAGGCCTGTTCCAGACACCCTGAATGAGGAGGTCAGTTTGGATATCTGGACAATCTATGGGGCCACTGGTAGTGGATCCATATTTATCCCTAATACACAAATGGATTTTGGGATCCCCTTTCACATACAGGGATACTCTTTTAGCCTAGACACTCTGGGGAGGGTCTAGACCCTGGTCCTAATGATATGTCAGACTCTGAGGATCCCCCATGGAAAGTTTACCCATCCCTGGGGAGCAGAAAAGTGTTGGGACAGGGGATCAGTGGGAGGCAGGAGAGGAAGGAAGGGAGACAGCACTGAGATTGATGTGTAAAAGAAGTGCATTTCTAATTTGAATAAATAAAAAAGAAATTACTCCATGATCCCAGCATAAGAAATTGCACCACCTACGTTATGGCATGTCTTACTCAGTTTGTCCTTCCCAGAAATACCCTCATAGACCTAAAGAAAGGTAAGCCTTGGAAACATCCTCAGCCCTAACTAAACCAGTACAATTGCAGATCCATATGAAAAACTTTTCAGACAATCTCATCAGTAATGAATTTTTCTTGGAATTTCAAATCATTGACAAGTTTTATATTTATTGCTACAAAAGCATAATATTTTCACAATATTCATAAAAGGGCTAATAGATGTTCCAAATTGCGTGGTTGTGAACAAGTATTAAACTGAAATCACCCCTACAGTTTCTGCACAGTAAATATTTTATAAAGGTACTCCATGGAAGAAAGAAACCCTTCTTCACAGTCCTTAGTAAGATTGCTGTTCATGGGTAATTTTTCTGAATGCTGTATTTATTTTCTTTTAAACAGATCAACAGAAGAAGAGCCAAGATATTCTTTGTCTAAATGAATAGTCTAAACTGAATGACAACTTGTATATCAATGACTGGAAGTCACTATGCTAACAACTCTAAGAGGTTCTAGATCACAAGGGAAACTGCAATATTCAATTCATCTATACTTTTTGAAATCATAAATACGTATAAGGAATGGATGCAAAATCAACCATCCAAGTTCTACAACAATCAACTGTTTGTTGTATATATTTATATTAATATATTACTATGCTTTTTAAAGATTATAAATCTCTTCATAATTAAAACAGTACCATGTTTACACTGAATTAAATATTATTTATAAGTATTTTTTTCAGTATTAAGAGTCACGCTGGCTCTAAAACTGGGTACCTTAAGGAAAATATTTAAATTAGTTTTATTTTTCAATTTTCAAAGACCTGTAAGCAAAGTTCATTTATACAAACACACACACACACACACACACACACACACACACACACACACACACACACATATATCCTGAATATAGAAATATATAGTGTTCTGTATGTCTCATGTTACTTATATTTATGCAAGCACTGGCTTGACCACGTGGTATTAGATAACAAACCTCATCTCTATGGAGGACTATTTCTCCTGTTCTTGGTATTCCTTACGCACATACACACATGCTACAACTATCACTACCATAATTAACAACTACAAGAATAGCTCAAGAAAATAGCCACTGTTTTGACAGGTAGCAAGGAGGGTACAATGGAGTGAATGCAGAGAGGAAATCTAAAGTGATGTGTTTAAATTTTAATTAAGAAATAAATCCAATCAATTTGAACCTGTAGAAATTCAAATATTCTTGCCTTAAAAGATAAGTTTCATTTAATTCTCCAAATTGGAACAGTGCGTGTGTGTGTAGATCAATGGACCCAATTAGAAGAATTTTACATGTAATAACAGACATCTGATATTTGCCAAACACACCAAAAATACACTTTGAATAAAAGACAGACCCTTCAACAATTGTTGCTGGGAAAACTCCATGTTTTCATGTACAAGAGTGAAATTAGACATGCATTTGTAACACTTCATTCAAGTCAACTCCAAATGGATCAATGACCTCCTTGTTAAACCTCAAATGTTGCAAATGGTAGAAGACAATAGGGGCAGGATCCTACAAATTATAGCTTCAGGAAAGGATTTTCTGAATAAGAGTCACTTCACTTCAAATTTTAGGTCAATTTTACAATCCTAAATATATATGGACCATCTTGACACACACAATTTCCACAGAAACCACATTATGGGAATTAAAGAAATAGATTATCCCTATGTCACTAATTGTAGGTGGTTCCCATCACATATATTTTCCAAAACACCAATCATCTTTATAAAACCTATACATAAAGAATTGTAATTAAATGATGTCATTAATCGAATAGGCTTAATGTCTTAGTTCAACATTGTACCAAATGTCAAAGAATATACTTTCTATTTGGCAGACATTTACTGTGAGAATGTTCATATTCAAAAGACATCCACCAAATAATAAACTATACATAAATACACAAATGTACAATATATAAATTCACATGTATGATAAGATATAATTCATTCTTAAGTGGATTTATGCTGTTGCTTGTTCAATGGAATTTTTGTATTTTTACAATTAGCAACATCTCTAGAAATTATATGAGAAGTGATACTTTTTTAATCAATTTCAAGGATGAGATGATGTCACCAAAGTGAAGTTTTGGTTTGTGTTTCCATAAAGATTTTTGTTGTTGTAGATACTTTAATCTTGTGGAAATTGAGTTGCTTCAAAACTAGTCACCTAATTACTTTTTCTCAAGTGTATTGCATAATTATATATGAAGTTTATACTAAATATCTATTAATATAATACACTGTTATACAAATATGTAACATCTCTGTTATCCTATAAGTATACTGATTGTTTGCTGGAGTATGCTCTGGCACTGACAAAAACTTCACCAGTAGTATTGAGACAAGCTTCAGGTGAGTATCATTCTGTGAGGATGGTTGGAATTTCAAGGGTATTTACAGGGCCATACATAGTATATAATCTGGTTTTTATAAGTTTTAGAAATCTTTTTCCAGGCCTTTTTATGTTTCCCTTCTTCAAAGAACAAAAAGGAAAAGTATCCTCTAAATGAGTTTCATTGATTACTTTGAGGAAAAATGAGTTTTCAGGGTTTGGGGCAAAGCAGAAGACTCATTTGTTAAATTTAGGCATTTGCCTAATGGTTACAGGAGGATCAGCAAGATTAAGATCATGGATCTTTTCTTGTTGTCAGATAATGTGTTAAGTAAAATCAAAGGGGGGATAAACAAGGGTAATTGCAGAGAAAAGCATTCCCTCCGGGGGTCAATATAGACATCTTCTAAATTGTAAATTTTCAGAATTGGACATTTAAAATATTCTTTTAAAAGAGAGATAAAGAAGAGAATCAATTTTGCTACTCATAAGAATAGGGTCATTCTTTTGGGTCATTTATGCCAAAAAATTACCTATGGAAAAAATTAGATGTGTTTTTTGAAGATATTTGTGCTAATAACAAATGTCTTTCTTGGATGCCAAACCCAAGATTTACCATGACAGAATCAATAACTATGTTAAAAAACAGAAATAAAGAAACCCAAACTTACTAAAATAAGAAAGTTAGAAGAAAATGATCCATACTTCCTGAATTTAAGCAACATATGCAATATGAAAGGGGATTCTAAAGCATTTTGAATTTCAAACATTTTTATAATAATAAGCTGGCAATAAATGACAGTGTTATCCAGAGGAGTGTTAAGTTAGCCACAAGTGGTTTTAAGTGACATATATGTGGTGCATGTGCATGTTCGTGTGCATGTGCATGTGGGTGCGTGTGTGTGTGTGTGTATGTGTGTGTGTGTTGTACAATGAGAATTCTGAAGCTAAACTTGATTTTATATTTTATATTTTATTTATGTGTTTCTTTTTCTTGGTTATGAACCCCAGGCTGGCATTGAACTCCTCATCTTTCTATCCCTACTTTTCAATTGATGGGATTTCAGACATTCACTTCCATTGTAACACTGCCCTACACAGCTGAACTGCTTCAAGCAGCTCTCAGATATAAAGAAAACTACTTTCACATGAAAGTTCTTATTATATACATTAATTCTTTTTGCATGATGGGAGTCAATTTATGCGCTTATTTTGGCTTACAGTTCTAAAGAAAGGACCTACAATAGTTGCTAAATCACAGCAACAGGGAGCCAGAACCAAATGCACAGAAAACACATTTTAACTGCAAACATTAATTAGAAATGGATGGATGTTGTGAATTTGCCAAGACCATACTAACTCAACCAGTAAAGTATTTCTAGCAAGGCTCTTTCAGCTAAAGGTCCCACATTCTCACACATAATATCACAAACTTGGGCCACCACATGTTGGGAAATTCCTCATTAAAAGCACCAAATTATATTCAAGTAAATACTTGTGTAATGACTGCAAATATATTATTTTAAATGCAGCTGGCTTTTATCTAATATATCTTTTTATTTCTAATTACCTTGTTTATGGTATTAATGTTAACATGTTATCTTTTTCCCTTTTCTTTAAATTAATAACAATCCATTTTATATATCAATTCCAGCTCCCTTTCCCTCCCTTCCTCCCATCCCCCCCCACAAAATCCCAATCCACTCCACAGGGAGGGTGAGGCGTCCCATGGGGGATCATCAAAGTCTGTCACATCATTTGGGGCTGGACCTAGGCCATCCTGGTTTATTTAGGCTGAGAGTATCCCTCTATAGGGAATGGATACCCAAAGTCCATTAATTCACTAGGGATAAATACTGGTTCCATTGTCAGAGGCTCCATACACTGCCCAGGCCTCCCATCTGACACCCACATTCAGGGGGCCTGGTTTGTTCTTATACTGGTTCCCCAACTGTCCTACTGGGGTTTGTAAGTTCCTACTTGCTCAGGTCAGCAGTTTTTGTGGGCTTCTCTAGCATGGTTTTCACCCCTGTGCTCATCACTCCTCCTTCTCTACATTCCAGGAGTTCAGCTCAATGCTTATCTATGAATCTCTGCTTCTGCTTCCATCAGCTACTGGATGAAGGCTTTATGATGGCATTTAATATGGTCATCACTCTCACTTTGGGAGAAGGGCATTTAAGGTATCCTCTCCAGTATTGCTTAGATTCTTTTTGGGGGTCATCCTTGTGGATCCCTGAACATTTCCCTATCTTTTTCAAACTTATACACTACACATATGCTCCTGAAAAAGTCTACTTATACTGTTCATTTCAGTGTTTTACAGAATTGCTGGTCATTACTTTCTGAAATAACACTCTACATCCTATTTGTCTACCACATATTAAAGCTATATATCAAGAAAAATAGAACAACAAAAACATAGAAATTCACAGAATGTGCAAAAATTCATGATTGAATGAAAAAATAGATGAAGATAAATTAATATAGAAATAAAAAATAGAATTGACTGTAAATAAAACACAATGTAGTACCAAAGTTATGAGGATGTTCTGTAAGGCAAGTTCATAGCTCTAAGTGTCTAAATAAAATTGGAAAGATTTCTTACTAGCAGTTTAATGACACACCTGAAATTTCTAATACAAAAATGAAGAAATGATGTCCCAAAGGCATAGATGACAAGAAATAATAAAATTCAGGGCTGAAATCAATAAAATGGAAACGTACAAAATGCAAAGAATGAATCAAAGTTGGTATTTTGAGAAGAAAACCTAACATTGCTCCTTTAAAGGAGTTATGGAGAGACTATGAATAAAAGGTCATATCTAAACAGGATGAAGACAATTTACAACCAGCTCATCAACCTTAACTGAAAGATACTCAAGGAATTATTAACATCACGAACAATAAAATGTTGTCCATTCTCTCCATATCTATTCAACATAGTACTTGAAGTCTTATCTAATGACATACAACATCTGAAGGAGATTGTATCATTTGCTGATGACATGACAAATAATGGAAAAGTCCACCAGAAATCATCTATAGTTGTTGAACACTTTCAGCAAAGTCCAGGTTATAAAATTAACACATAAGGACCAACAGTGTGCCTACACATACTGGGGTGAACTAATTACACTAAAGACATTTTGAAAAGTCAAACAGAAACCTATTGGAGAACCTTCCTCAAATACATAAATATATGAAAGGAATTTTAGTGGAATTCCAACATAATGGAGGATACAATGCACCATTTAGACACCATGTGTTATCAAGTAAAATACCTGGAGACAGCAAATTGTAACTTTTATTACCATTGTTCTAAGGTACAATGTGGTCCCATGGAACCTTCAATCATCACAGGCTATTGGCAAAGCTGCTCTCCAAAAGGCTACTCTCCAAAACCCAAAGACAGCCCCTTTTGCTGAAGACACCACTGACTCATGCCAATGTACATGTCAAAATCGTTCTTATTTAATTTGAATTATTACTCACAATGTGTAGGATTTAAGGAGCTAGAATATACTATGCATATTACTGGATAGGAAAATTAAATATTAGTATCACCCAGGTATAAACCCTCTGACCTACAGTAGTGAATTACATACAAGTTACACGTGTGGAAGTGGCAAAGTTATTATGTGAGTAACCAACCACTCATACATGTTACTTTTATTTATTTATAGATTAATGACCAGATTATCTCAGTAGGTAAGTGAGAGTAACTCACACATGATGCTGTTAATGAAGCAAGAACCTAAGACTCTATATGTCATGTTCCTAGAAGGAATCCTACTATTTTTATTCTTCTAAATGAACATAACAGTAAAGTGACTCCCAGTGACGTTCTGCTCTGCCAATAGATCACTACTTTGTTCAACAATGATCAGAGAAGTAGTGTCATTCTGTGGATGTCAGATGATGCAATGTGCACAAAGAGAGAAGTTTTAGAGCATTCTTATTGAGATGGGACCACTTCATCAAACCCGTCAATGCTCAAGAATCTATGCAGAAGAGTGGGTGGAAAGATTGTAAGATACAGAGTTAGTTGATGGTTCAATGGAAATGGTATCTCCAGTCCAGACACATCAGATATATATATATATATATATATATATATATATATATATATATATATATGTCTGTGACAGCAATGGAAAAGATCTATACAGGTTCAGGTGAGACAAAAATCCTAGCATGGAAGAAAATGGCTAAAAATTTCTTTATCTATGTAAGAAACTATTGGCTAATGATACTGACGGGAGAGGAAAGTCAATTTTACCCAAAAGAGTGGCTGTGACACTGTGTTTGTTACCATAATACAGGGCTAGCCCATGCTCAGGGTTATTTGGCCAAAAAGAAAAAAAAACATGAATATATATATATATATATTTCTATGTGTGCTTCTTTTAGTGTCTTCTTTACCCTTTTCTGTGTTATTTTGTCTTTTTAAAATTTTTATTAGCATTTATTTTTGCTTTTTTTGAGAGACTGTATAAAATGAATATGTATGGAAGTGGAGAGTTTCCAGGAGAAGTACAGAGAGAAGAAATAACATGATGAAGTATATTTTATAAAAATAATTTTTTAAAAAGTGCATGCACAAAAGAGAAAACACTTAAACAGGTAGGTACATTTAAAAATCCTGCAAGTATAAATTATTCATGGACATTTGATATAAGTAATATCAGGAAGATTAGACAAACAGTTTTCAAGTGTTTGGAGAATAAACCTTTGTATGTATGGAATATTGATGGTTCTTTTTCATTTAGCAAATAATATTAAAAAATAATTCCAAAGAAATAAAAAGATACTGAGTTTACAACCTTTATTCCAGAATAAACAGTACAAAAGAGACAAATCTGAAAATAGGAAAATTACAAAAAATACAAAGGCATATAAATGCAAAATTAGAAGCTGGAGATATGAACACAGGGGAGATGGCTCAGACTGTAAAGTTCTTGCTGCATAAGAATGAGGGCCTGTATTTAAGGCAGTCATCAATCTCATTATTGGGAAGGGCATTTAAGGTAGCATCTCCAGTATTGTTTGAATTCTTAATTGAGGTCAACCTTGTAGATTTCTGGACATTTCCCTAGTGCCAGATTTTTCTTTAAACCAATAATGTCTCCTTATATTAATGTATCTCTTTTCTTGCTCTCTCTATTCTTCCCCCGACTCAATGCCATACTGGCATTTTTCCAGTAGCTGGTGGAAGCGGAAGCAAAGATTCATAGCTAAGCACTGAGCCAAACACCTGGAATCCAGCTGTAGACATTGAAGAGTAATGAGTAAAGGGGTCAAGATGAGGCTGAGGAACCCCCAGAAACAGCTGACCCAAATATGGGGGACCTCATGAAGCCCAGACTGACAGCTGGGAAATCAGCTTAGGACTGAACTAGGCCCCCTGAAAGTGGGTGTCAGTTAAGAGGCCTGGGTAGTCTATGGGGCCTCTGCTAATGGAACAGTATTCATTCATAGTGTACAAATGGTCTTTGGGAGCCCATTCCCCATAGAGGATTACTCCTTTAGCCTAGATACATGGGATGAGGGCCTGTTTTCTTCCCCAAATGATGTCACACACATTGATGATCACCTATGGAAGACCTAACTAACCCTGATCAGCAAAACAGAAATGGGATTGGTGGGTGGTGGGAGGCATAAGTGAATGGGAGGAAGAGGGAATTGGGATTGATATATAAAATCAGATTGTTTCTAATTAAAATAATATATAGAAAAAAAAGAATGAAGGCCTGAGTTTTAGAATCTGAGCACATGTGTAAAAAGATTTCAACTTTGGAAATGTGTGTAATCCCTGTGTAATCAGATGGAGGCATAAAGTACTGTCTGACTACTGTCATTCATGTGAATTTATGAGTGCCATGTTCACTGAAAGACATCCTATTTCCATACATAAATTGGAAATCAATTGAGTATGACGCAACTCAATTTCTTGTTCGTATGAACATGTAATTACCTATATCAAGGTGCACACAGAACTGCATACACACCCATACAAACATGTACATGGATAAAAAATATAAAAACCTCACATTAATTTCCATATATAAATTCTTACTTGGAATATTTGTCTCCCTCTTATGCTCTTATCACTGTATCATTGAATACACTTTGTGGCTCACCACATAATCCCTTCTTTCTCTGACATACAGTCATCAGAAAAATCATCCTTGCTTGTTTAATACCATCTATGAAGATTTTTTTCTGTCTATATGTTTGTATTTTTTATTCTATTATACATCACCTTATAATTTAATACCTAAACATATCATGCCTGTTCCAGTGTTATATTGCCTGTTTGTTCTGATAAAAAGAAACAGTTTTTAGAGAATTTGTTATACAGTATTTCAAACTGTCATAGAACTAAAGATTAGCAAGATTTCTTTTCAACCAAGCTCACATTAAAATTTAGGAACATAACACTTTCTTATACTATGCAATATTTTATGAATTTTGTGAGGTTAGAGTTGATTAGGAATATCAAGATAGTATAGTTTAAAATATTTTAAGGAAGCTTTTAGAAATATCAAAAGTCAGATGAACATAAAGATAAAGGAATTAAGTTTTAAATTTTAGTTTTATAAACTAAGTAAGTTTTTATACCTAGAAATTAGAATTTAGAAAGGGAGGCAGCCTGAATTATGTCTAGGTGATGGAAGAGTTAATGGGTTTAGATCTACTTAATATGTCTAATTTTCTAGGGTTAATCCACTGGTATTTTGTTCAAAGCTTAATTAAATGAACATAATATTTATATAATCAATGGTAGTAAAGATCATGAGAAAGAATACATCTTATTAATTAGAAGCCTCATTTTTTAAATAATGGAAAAGTAGGTGTCAAATGTTAATACACAAATAATAAAAATAGTCCTATTTTTATACCAGACACAAAGAAAAGTTTATGAAAACAAATTCTTCAACACACAATGAATCTTTCCACAGATGCGAGAGTATAAATTTAAGGGGTACCTTGTTCTTAACCTAATGAGAACAGTATCTTTCCTAAACTTGTTGTAGGGCTTTTTTAAAATCTCAGAACAAATAAGAAGTGTGCCTTGGGAAGAAGCCCCTCTTCTGGAGCTATAAAAGGCTTTGGCTAGTATTGTTGTTTTTCAATTGGATTCAATTTACTTCACTTTGAATATCACTTTGAAAGATGCCTTATCTTTTGAATTGTGCAGCAGAAAGGAAATGAGGGAACAGAGTTTCTACCAATTTTAATTTTAAATGTTGAAGCATTTCTGTGTTTAATTTTTTTTCTTTTAGTAATAAGATATTTTGAATAAGGCACCTGCATATAATACTACACATTTTGACAAAAGGAGAAACTTAATAGTTATAATCCTTGATATATGTTTTTCAGATTAAATTTGAAATTGTTAATAGAAATGTAAATACAGTCCAGAACAGAGTCTTCAATGACTCTCCTACCTCCTCTTATATTTAGTTTTGTTTTGAGTCAGAAGCACATTCACTCTTTATATTTTAACAATATTAGACTTAAATTTTATATTGAAATACTTTTAATTCCTGTATCTTCCATGTTGTTATAGTTGTTTCCTGAACTTTCTCTTCCAGATATTAATATTTAGTAGATTAACAGAATCATGGTGCACATTTACTTCAGCACACAAGAAGTTATTCTATTATTTTCAAATGTATATTTACCCCGGTCTAAGTTCTGAGGATTTTGAATCCAAAAGGATCTAGAAATCATGGGAAAATATTCACACTGCTTGAAAAAAAAAAAAAGAGAATGAAACTCATGCTACACAGGGTATAAGTAAGAACTCAGAAAGTAAACTGAAAATTACATTATGTGATCATCCTAATTTATCTGTACCACACTCAGAGTGTTATTTTTCTCATTCCTGGAGCCTGTGAATATGCAGTTTCATATTAATAATAGAATTCACATGTATAAGTATCAATTGAGATCAAGTCTGCTCACTTTTCAATGTACCCTAGGAAGACAAAAATCTCTTCTATACCAATAATTGAGCATGAAAATTAGGAAAAGAATTTATACAAGACAGGGTGTTGAGAGGAGAAGATGTCATTTTTACATATGAAATAAGAGTTGGATGTTTAATATAAAATGTATGTTTCCATACTTAGCCATATTAATAGGTACCATCTTCATATATAATGTGATTAACTGGTGTTTGATATTCTTATATTAACTATATCCCATGTTGCCTATTTATCAAATTTAGCATACAAATTGGAAAATCAATGTATTTTTGGTAGTCACCCTGAATTTTTGTGTCCATGGAATAATCATTCTATTGGCAATGACATTAAACATTGGAAAGTGGAAAATGCTTTGAAGAAAATAATCTGAATATCTGTAATATTGTTTTATCTACTAAAAAATTTAGCAAGATTTTTTAACTATAAAATGTAGTTCATGTATTCCAGAATCTTGGAATATTAATAATAACCTATATAATTTAAACCCCTTTTCAAAATTATTGAGAGAGGAGACAATTAGTATTCTAATTTCTCATTTTATAACATAGAAATAGCTGTTCAAAACAAAGTATTTTTACAGTGAATACAAAGGTTATGTAAGTGTAATCCCTGTGTGTATGTAAGTACACAAAATGGAGTGTGAAGAAAATAAAGCTCAGAAGACAAATATTGTCAGAAAAAAAGCATGGTATTTGTGAGATTTTCAGTAAATTTTTATTCCTACATCTATATATCTCAACCAACAATGCATAGTTTAAGGCATTAAAGTATTAATGATTAAAAATTTAAAATAGAGGGAGATTGGTCTGTATGCTCATAGCAGCATTATTTGTTACATCTGGAAGCAACCTAGGTGCCCCAAACTGAAGAATGGGTAGAGAAAATGTGGTACATTTATATAATGGAGTACTACTCAGAAGAAAAATAAAACAATGGAAATTTGAAATTCTCAGGCAAATGGATGGAACTAGAAGAAACCAGCCTCAGTGAGGTAACCCAGTCACAAAGAGACAAACATGGTATGTACTCATTCATATAAGGATTTTAGACATGTAACAAAGAATTACCAGCCCACAATGCAAACTGTCAGAGGAGCTAGGAAACAAGTAGGAACCCAAGAGAAGATTGCATGGTCCCTCAAAGAATAAGAGGGGGACAAGAACCCCTGATCAAATTGGGAGCATAGGGGAGAGAGAAAGGAGATGGGAAAGGGAGATGGGGAGAAGGGGAGAGCAGAGAACAGGGGGACTGAAACAGGAGAGGAAAAGAGGAGGGCAAGGAAGATTAATTTTTTTAAATATTTAAGCAGAAATTGATTTATAATTAAATCCCTGTTTAAATATTCCTTGGAAAAGATTCACCAACCCCACAGTTGACAGAGGGCTGATCTCCAAAATATACAAAGAACTCAGGAAGCTGGTCTCCAAAACACCAAACAATCAAATTTAAAAGTAGGGTACAGAACTAAATAGACAATTCTCATTAGAGGAATCTAAAATGGCTGGAAGACATATAAGAAGGTGTTCAACATCCTTAGCCATTAGGGAAATGCAAATTAAAACAACTTTGAGATACTATCTTATTCCTGTCAGAATGGATAAAATCAATAACACCAATGTTATGCTGGAGAGGATGTGGAGAAAGGGGAACACTCCTCCACTGCTGGTGGGAGTGCCAACTCATACAGTCGCTGTAGAAATCAGAGAGTCCTCAGGACAATGGGAACCAGTCTACCACAAGATCCAGCAATTCCACTCTTAGGCATATACACAAAAGGATCACACTGATACAAGTAGGATATCTGTTCAACTATGTTCATAGCATTTGTAATAGCCAGATCCTGGAAGCAACATTGATGCCCCTCAACTGAAGAATGGATAGAGAAAATGTGGTACAGTTACACAATGGAGTACTACTCAGTGGGGGGAAAAAAACAATGAAATCTTGAAATTCACCGGCAAAAGGATGGAACTAGAAGAAACCATTATGAGTGAGGCAGCCCAGTCACAAAAATACAAACATGGTATGTACTCACTCATATATGGATTTTACACATAGACCAAAGGATTATCAGCCTAGAATTCACATTGCCAGAGAAGCTTGGAAACAAGGAGGACTCTAAGAGAGACATACATTGTCCCACAGAGAAAGAGAAAGGGATAAGAAAGATCTCCTGAGGAAATGGGGAGTATGAGCAGAGGGGAGTATGAGCAGAGGGGAGAGGAAGCTAGGAAAATGAGAAGGGTGGAAGAGGATTGGTGATGAGGACATAAGGGAAGAAGAAGGTTTGTAGGGGGAAGAGTAGAGGAGAGCTGTCGAGTCCACCCTTGACCAGCAAGAATGACGGAACACCGAGGAACCTTCTTCTCACAGTTTATTCTCGGGAACCTTGATTTACAGTCAATGGACCCGGGTAGAGGAAGACAGGGCCTGATATTGTCTACATCTACCAATCACCTAACCCTACGTGGTGCGCCAGGATAGGTTGTCTCCAAGCAGAATTAAGAGGATACATAGCCTTTACCAAATTAGGAATTGTTTACCACAGACAGCACTCGCCGTTGGGCTGGCGGAAGGCAGAAACTGGTGCCATCTTTTGGGCATGGTACTTTGCAGCTCCCAACAGAGAGCAATATAAGAGATACCATAAAAGAGGGAGCAGTATAGGTTTAAAGAGAAATCAGACACTAGGAAAATGTCCAGAGATCTGCAAGTATGACACCAACTAATAATCTAAGCAACAGTGGAGAGGCTACCTTAAATGCCCTACCCTATAATGAGATTGATGACTAACTTATATGCCATCCTACAGCCTTCATCTAGCAGCTGATGGAAGTAGAAGGAGACAGGCAAAGCTAAACACTGAACTGAACTGGAATCCAGTTGCAGAGAGGGAGGAGTGATGAGTAAAGCTGTCAAGACCAGGCTGGTTAAACCCACAGAAACAACCTGAACAAAGAGGGAGCTCTTTTTCTTCAGACTGATCACTGGGAAGTCTTCATGGAACTGATCCAGATGCCATGAATGTGGGTGTCATTGAGGAGGCCTTGTAAATCTATGGGGGCTCTTGTAGTACATCTGTAATTATCCCTAGCATAGGAATGGACTTTGGGAGTCCATTCCATATAGATGAATACTCCCTCAGCATAGATACACGGGATTGGGCCTAGGCCCTATCCCAAAGTATATTAACACTCCAAGCACCCCCCATGGAAGGTCTCACCCTCCCTGGGGAGCAGAAATGGTATGGGATAAGTATTGTGTTAGTGGTGCGAATGGGAGGAGGGGAGAGAGAGGGATTTGGGATTGACATATAAAACAATCTTTTACCTAATTCAATAAAAAATGGAAAAAAATACTGCCATGAAATAGTTTACATTCTGTAATATGATACTGTTTTCATTCATTTGAGACTTGACAATGAAACATATTCAGGACTCTCTACTGATGCTGTTTTGAATTGTTCATGATACACATCTTATAGATGACCATGTTCTAGACTCCTCCCCTTTCAAAAAGCATTTCCTCCCCTTTTTATGCTTTGACAAAGTAGCATGACCTTAGGCAACTTAGTGGTGAAAGGCTTTGTTTTGACTCGTGTTTCTAGAGGAATATAATTTTTAACACCAATGGAGTGTAATAAACCTAAGACACAGGATAAGAATATGACTGATGACATTTTCATCCACACATAGTAATCAAAATGAGGGATAACAGGAAGTGGAGCAACATTACAGACACACAAAGACATTACCTCCCCCAGCATTGCTCCATGATAAATGGATTCCATATCTACCCTAAATAGCACTACCAACTATGAGTCAAATATTTAAATACATGTGTTCATAGAAGACTTTTCTAATTCAATCCACTATACCAGGCAGCCTACAATTGCAACATCTCCTTGAAAGGAACAAAATGGTAAAAGAGTTTTCATATTTTGGATATTAATTCTTATTTATTTGCTACATGCTCTTTTGAATCTGTTTTTAGTATTATGGGTTACATTACACACTTATTTTCCTCCTAGTAAATCAGTAATAAAAAATGTGATATAATTATAGTCCATTTTGTACCTAAAATGTAACTATATCATGTATTGTAGGTGAAGAAAGTCACCACCAAAACTACACTCTAACATCTATGCTAAATCATTAGAAATTATGTTAAAATTATAAGTAAACTTTTGAAAACTTTCTCCATTATTATATTTCAATAAATTCACTAAAATCTAAGTAGATTCATTAATTAGTTACTTTAACAAAGTTTAGGAACAAAAAACTTTAACAATATAAAATGTGTCCAAATCATTATGTCAGATGAAAAAGGAAAATGATTTAGTATTGCAAAATTATTTTCAATACTGTAGTTTAAGTTTACCAATTAAAATCATAAGTTACCTGATGTTTTCAATTACAGTTAAATTCAAACTGTTTATGAGAGGAAATGGCATGTATATGATTAATTAAGGTATTCTACTAATACTAGTATAAGAATATTGAAAGTATATTTAGCTTCAAATTGGCAGTATTATTGCAGACATGTTACATATTCTAAACTTGCATGTTGCCATATGATTCATTTGAAATTGCAGCTACATACGGAACAGATGTACTAGTGTCAAGGATTTCTAATGATGAAAAGAATTCTTGGCAAGCTACTGCTCTTGTTAAGCAGAGAAAGTAATATTTTTGACATCTGTAATTTAAGTAATTTGTAACAAAACACATTACTTGTGGAGCAGTGGATTCCAATATTTAATGACTAAGATGATAATACATTAATAAATTTATAGACCTAAATATACAATTGCTTGAAAATAATAACTGTAAAGACACCATACTAAATAAATCTAACTAAAATGATAGTTTATGGAACTAATCTGTTTGCCTTACAATCGTTCATTTGGTGAAATCCCTGGAATACACAGCCAAACAGCTTACATCTTGTTTAGTTTTATTTATGGAAATAACGAACGTATGTTAATGACAGTGCAAAAATACAAAACAAATTAATGTATGATGAAATAAAATTTTGTTAAAAGAAAAATGAATCCAGTAAAATATCATGCCTCCTAATTAACATTGCATAATGCATTAGGAACTATTAAATCATTTTTTTGAAGTGAATCTACAAATTATGCAATATCAACAATGACATAAATATGTTCATTATAGACGAGGTATAGCATTTGAAATTAAACTAATTATAATACTATTCAACCAGGGGATTGTGAGAGGGTTCACAGTCACCTCAAGCAGAGAGCAGAGGGCAGGGAGGGCCAGACTTGGGTGGTGTGTCTTGCCTGGGCAGGTCCACTAAACATGGAGCAGACCCAACAATTCACATCAACAGATAAACTAGGTAACAAGTGGGACCTCAAGAGAAGAAGACATGGTCCCTGGGGAAAAAAAGGGAAGGAGGCAAGAACCTGTGAGCAAATTAGGAGCAAGGGTGGATAGGAGGGAGTGGCAAAGGGAGAGAAGGGTTGAGTTGAGGAAAACAGTATAGTTCAGGAAGACAAAGACGGGGGGGGGGGGGGAATTGATGAGGCCAGAAATGAGATGCCTTGAGAGAGGAAACCAGAATCAGTTTGGAGAGAGGTCTTGCACTGCAGAAATGTTTGGGGATCCACAGGGATAACCTCAACTAAGAATCTAGACAGTGGTGGGGAGGCTGCATTTGATGCCATTCCCATTTAATGAGGTTGATGACTATCTTGGTTGCCATTCCTAAAGCCTTTATCCCATAGCTGATTGAACAGAAGCAAGCACCTACAGGTAAACACTGAGCTATGCTCCTGGAATCCAGTGGCAGAAAGGGAGGAGTGATGAGCATAGGATCCAAGACTGTGCTGGAGAAACCTACAGAAACAGTTGAGCTGACATAGTGAGAACCAGCATTGGACTGAACCAATCCCTCTGAATGTGGATACCAGCTAGGAGACCTGGGCAGTCTATGGGACCTCTAACAGTGGAGCCAGTGTTTATCCCTAGTGCACAAATGGACATTGGGAGCCCATTCCTTATGGAGGGATATTATTACATCTCAGATACATGAAAGAGGGTCTAGGCCCTCCCCCGAAAGATGTGAAGAACTTTGATGGTCCCCTGTGAAGGCCCTCACTATCCTTGGGGAGTGGGTGGGTTGTGGGTTGTGGTGGTCAGTGAGGGGCATGGGAGGATGGGAGGTTGAGGGCATGGGGGAACTGATATGTAAAATAAGAGTGCTTCTAAAATAAAAAAAGGGAAAAGAAGAAATATTGCCAAGAAAAAATAAAATAAAATATATATTTTAAAAATCTTAAAAATATACTATTCAAGTGTTTTCCATATGATCACAGATAACAGAAATATCAACATCCTTTAAATCTATACTTTATGGTATTTCTTCCAAAAGATTACCATCTTGCTCATTTAAGTAGTCAATAGCTACTAGTCCCCAAACCATGGGAGTTGAAGGCATGGTGCATGACTGCATACATCATTTGGATTGTAAACAGAGAAATGAGAAATACAGAGTACATAATGATATTGAAATATATATTGATAAAGGGTATTTATAGGTAGGCAACTCTGTTAAATATGTAAATATTATCAAATATATATATATATTTGTTTATACTCAACACTAATTTTAATCAAGAAAACTAAACATTTTATATTACCACATTCAATATAACTTATATAATATCTTATTAAGAGATAGGTTATATTAAATATATGTAATTACTGATGAGAAAATTATAAGACAGAAATAAATATCAGTACTTTACAGTATAAATTCCTTTATTGGAGTGATTATTATTCAAGTTAGACTCTAAAAATATGTGTATCAAACTAATAAAATATATGTTATTTAGTGAGCCAGAATGACTAACCACAAATCTCAGTGGCAATTATAAGATTATATATATTGGCATTAACAATATGTATATACTTGCTATTAAGAAAAGTAAGATATATAAAATCCATTTTATTCTTTTAAGTTAAAAAAAAAGAAGTCACATTGGACACATAAATCAAATGTAGCCAAAAATGTTGGATTTCTGAGTAAATTCTCAGAGTGAAAGATTTGGGATAATAGTGATATAGACATTGAAATGGAAATTGTTCCACCAATTTTATCAATTGTTGATAAAATAAAAAATATTGTTGCTATTTTATCAATATCAATATAGCTTAAAATGTGTATATTATATTTTCTGTCGTCCACTAATTCTGGGGCAGGAAAATGTTAATTATAGATTGACAAATATTTTGCTCAAATGAAATTGCCTTTAGCAGAATGAATTACTATTTCATCAAATAACTATAATACACATTGATGAGTAATTCCTGTAAAGTAGCATTTAGTAACTACAAAGAAAGAAATAAAAGACAGTAAAAAAGCAACAGATATCATTTAAATGAAAAATTCAAGAATAAATTCAACTCATGCTCTACTCAGTATATAAGATCCATCAACACTAACAGGATAATCTACTTACACATATATAATGACTGCTGCTTTTAGTGTTAACTTACATAAACTCTTGATTATTCTCTGTGAGGGTGTGCAGTGTTTTCTGTGCATATATGCTCATTTATCTGTTCAGGTGTTTGTGGAGATATGAACGCACATGTGTACCTGACCTTGTGGATATTGTAATTCAAAAACTGTAGCCTTTGAGAGAAAGACACCATGTGACAGAGTCTAGCTAAGGGTTTTTTTGTTGTTAAGGGAAAAAATTGTAAAAAGGGAAATGGGAGAAGGGAGACTGGACTCTGGGGACTGGAGTAGCAGGAGATAGGAAACAGAGGCAGAAAGAGGGGGAACAGAGAGAGAGTGGGAGAGAAAGAAAGAGAGAGGGATGCAAGGTGGAAGGGAACATAGTGAGTAAGCACAAGTCATGTTCTTTGTGGCAGCAGCTGAAGGTGTATCCTGTCAGAACTCCAAAGGCAGGCTAGAACAAATGCCTGAATACTAGCAGTGGTGTTCAAATATAACATTGATGCCTTAACTATACCTCTTAAATGGGTCTCTTATGAACCCTTTTCATGAATTCAGCAAAACAGATTGGTGAATGAGCTCTAGTGATATGCTTTTCTCAGTCTTGTGGGTTCTATAATTACAAAAATGCACTGCAACATGGTTTCAAGTATTTGTCTGCAAATTGGAGCACAGGCCCTCATTCTTGAGTTGTCAGTGCTTTACTCAAGTCATCTCTTCATCTCCTAATCATTATTTTAATATTTAGGTATATTTTATGAGTGCATGGAATGATACTATGTTGATCAATATACACGATAAAAGTATTACATGATAAAAGTATTTTTTCTTTTCTTTCTTTCTTTTTTCTTTTCTTTTCTTTTTTCTTTTTTTTTCTTTTTGGTTTTCGATACAGGGTTGCTATGTTGCTTTTGGAGGCTGCTCTGGAACTAGCACTTGTAGACCAGGCTGGTCTCAAACTAACAGAGATTAGTTAAACTAACAGAGATTAGTTAAACCTGCCTCTGCCTCCCAGGTGCTGGGTTTAAAGGCATGCACCACTACCACTCAGCATCATAAAAGTATTTCTAAAAATTAATGCCCATGAGTATTTCAGAACACAAAAATATTAAGATTATATCAGACATCTTACTAAGTTATTCAATTTTATGGCACTTCTTTATTCTTGTGAATGAATATAATGTGAAACCCATTTATTGTGTCATTAATTATAAAAGCAGTTTAGTGATAATAGTTCCTGCATTCTATACACTCATCTGAGGTGAGAATGAACATAGGCATTAATTAGGTTGACAGATGAAAATAAGATTGTATTTACTGTTGGAAATTTTTCAGAATAATAGTGATGGTAATATTTTTGCTTTTCCAAATGTGACCTACACATTGCACAGAGAGGGGGACATTATTTTTATTTGGCTAAAATTAAGAATTAGACTTATTTGTCCTTGCTCATATTTTCCCTCCTCTAATCCTATATTCTAACCTCCACATTATTTAAACCACTTATTCTAATTTCTTTTTATCCATTTATTCAAATTAGAATAAGTCCAATTTCCTATCCTTGGACAACTAACAGTAAAGATCTTTTTAATACCCATATGGAAACCTAGCAGTTTAGAAGCTTCTACATAAATAAATGTGTATGTAAATACATATGCATATATGTATATTATATATAAAATATTCATATGTATCTATATGTGCATATAAATATACTTTGAAGATATATGGACTCATTTATTCCACTCTATACACACACACACACACACACACACACACACACAAATCATGCTTCAAATCAAGGGTAATGCTTTGTAGCTATTTACTCTGAAGAGAAACATTGTGTTCTACAGAGAGGGGTGGTCTCATAAGACTCAGGAATTTCATAAAATGTACGAGGCAGAAAACATCCTCCCTGGAATTCTATAATCATAAACAATTGTTGAAGATACGAGTATTCAGTGTAATTGCAGGAAAAAGGGAATCAGTCTGCTTCAATATCCTTCAATTCCCCTCTTAGGCAAATATGAGGTGCTATACAGGGTTATTCAAATGAGGCGCAGTACAGAGTTATTCAAATGAGGTGAAACACAGAGTCTTTCAAATGAGGCGAAATACAGAATCATTTCTATTGGATGGTTCAAATGAGACACAGAGCCATTCCAGATCAGCATATTCTCAAGGTCTGGTGTCTGGTACAACAGACTCAATTCCCCCCCTCCACGTCCTGATGGCTGACCTTGGGGGCGGAGACCTTGGGACAGAGTGTTTCTCATCGGGCGGGGGCTCAGGGGCAAGGCTCCAGGCCGGCTCACTTGGTGTTTGTTCTCGTGCCGGCCCACCTGGTGCTCGTTCTCGGGCCGGGCAGGCTAAGGGGTAGCGGGGGAAGTGGAGGCCTGCGGGGGGTGGGGATCAGGGAAGCCGCCAACAGGAGGAGGAGGAGACATACTTGAGAAAGAAAGGGCTAAGGGGCAGGGGTCTTTCATTCCCCCATTTCTCTTGTAACTGAATGGAATCTTTCATTCAGAGGTCTCTGGATACTCTGGATCTATTTGCTTTAGCTGGTGGTATTGTTGAGTTAAGACTAAAGCCTATATAACAGATAGTCGTTCTCTGATGAATTGAGTCATTTTGTTCAGAATGCAGGGACCAAATATGAGGATCAAAAATAGAATAACCAGAGGTCCCATGAGCGTGGATATAAGGGTAGTCAACCAGGGGGACTTAGCGAACCATCCTTCGAACCATCCTTGTTGAGACTCAAATAGCTGTTGCCTCTGTTTTAGCCTTTCCCTAAGTTTGGCCATGCTGTCCCTAACTATTCCTGTATGATCTGCATAAAAACAGCATTCTTCCTTGAGGGCAGCGCATAGTCCTCCTTCCTGTAGAAATAACAAATCTAACCCTCGTCTGTTCTGCAGGACTACCTCAGAGAGTGATGTCAAGGATTTCTCAAGTGCGCTTACTGACTCTTCTAGGGCCTGGATATCAGTATGCATGGCTTGCTGTAGAAGTTTGAAATGACTAGTTTCCTGTAAGGCAACCGTACTGGTCCCTATGCCAGCTGCTATACCTCCCATAGTTATTCCCCCTAATAATAGGGCCACGGTTAAGGACATTGGCTCCCTCTGATATCGGGTTGACTTTTCTAGTACCCTATAAATATATTCAGGTTGGTGATACGTGACCCTGGGCCAAAGTTCTGTCAATATACAAAAGTCAATAGTGGCATTGAGAACGGTAGTAGAGACGCAGGGGGTCAAACCAGTACTGCAAGCCCAATAAGTTCCATAGGGGGCAACAAGGTATCGGCTGTCCTGAGATAATGGCTCTGTTTGGTTACATAACTCTTGATATGAGGGAGGAACCCTGCCTATGCATAGCCCCTTTCCTGAGACCTCAGACAATGTGAGCTTGAGCTGCATAGCAGTTCCACAATTGGTAGGCGCTGAGGTTTGGTTAGAGTATTTACCCAATACTGCTATGCCTTCATAATATGGGGGCTGGGAAACTAGGCATAGCCAGCATTCCTGAGTCTTGCTGGGGCCTGAGAAATTGAGGGCCAAGTAAGCCCCTTGTACTAGTTCAAATAATCTGTCCCCTGTCCCTGGATATGGGGAGGTGGGGATGTGAACTGGAGTAGTAGTTTTGGATGAGGGCGTTGGCGAGGGTGGGAGATGGGGTAGAGGCCTATGGGGCCGAAGCCCATGAGGCTTGGTGGGAGGTTTCTGGTCTGTCAGAACTGGGTTTGGGCCCATGGTTTTGGTGATAGTTTCTATTTTGAGTCGAATTTTGAAGATGGCCCCCCGGTCTGGTCCCGACAGGTACCAGCGAAGGCCCCAAACATATCCCTTCTGCCATTCTGTTGCTTTCTTACCCTTATCCGTAAAGGAAATGAGGAGAGGCATAGAGGTGGTACCGGTGGAGCCCTTTTGCCATCCTCTGGTTACCTGAATCTTGTCCCATGAGGATGAAGGCTTCCAGTAAGCATCCCCTGTTGTTTCACATCCCCAAGCGGCACAGAAAAATTGTCCATGACCCCCACAAGTCTGAGTCTGCTTCCAGGCCCGTCCGTCTCTAGGGCAGACATAAAAGTCCTTGCCCGACAGTTGGTCTTTGGCCCATTGACTGCTGCATCCAGGAGTGGTTTCTCTCGAACTTTGGAGTGACCTGCGCATTCGTGGCAAACTGTTGCCATTGCTGCAAGCCTTAGGGTAACAATGTGAAATGTCCCAGGTATCTAGACCAGCGACCAAGTCACAGAAATCGGGTGTCAATGTAGGCCACCATACACCGAGGGCATGGTTTTTGGTGGTCTCATAAATGACCTCCCCTGTCTGGGAAAGAACCTGCCAAGTTAACGCATGAATGGTATGGGGGCTGGTTGCTACATGGGGAGTAAACAGGCAAACAATCAATAGGAGGGTGTACGAGAGAGTCTTATCTTTAAAGGATTTTGAGTGCGGTGTACGGTCCATTCTGATGCAGTGGCTGAATCGGTGGGTCGGGCTGGTTTTACATGAGAAGCATGTATCCAAGCTGCAATGCCGTCTACTTTGAGTACGGTGGGGGTGGTAAGCAAAACGATGTAGGGTCCCTTCCAGCGGTGTTCGAGGTTCTTGGTCTGGTGACGCCGGACCCAGACTGTGTCCCCGATCTGGTAGGAATGGGGAATGGCAGGATGGTCCCTCTGGTCTTTATAAGCTTGAGTAAGGGGTTTCCAGACCTCCCGTTGTACTAGTTGGAGGGCCTGTAAATGAGCTTGGAGAGAAGGGGAGTTAGCAAAATCTGAGACATCTTGATCAAGAAAGTTAATGATAGGAGTAGGTACTCCATGCAGGATCTCACTCCATGAGCGCGGTAGAGTGTGGTCTATTACGAGCGCGGTAGAGTGCTAGGGGGAGTAGGAGGACCCAGTCTCTAGTGCCAGTTGCAAGCGACAATTTTGTTAAAGTCTCCTTGATTGTTCTATTCATCCTTTCTACCTGTCCTGAACTTTGGGGTCTATAAGCACAATGTAATTTCCAATCAATCCCCAACAAGGTGGCCACTGACTGACTTACCTGGGAGATGAAGGTGGGCCCATTGTCTGTTCCCAGTACCTGAGGCATCCCATAACGGGGAAAGATTTCTTCAAGCAATTTCTTAGTAACGATCTTGGCTGTTTCATGTTTAGTAGGGAAGGCTTCAACCCATCCTGAAAAGGTGTCTACAAAAACTAATAGATACTTGTATCCATATTTACCTGGTTTAATCTCAGTGAAATCTATCTCCCAATGTGTTCCGGGCCGGTAGCCTCTGACCCGGTTCCCGGGAGGAAGCTTCAGTCTGGATGCGTTGACTCGGGCGCACGCATCACATTGCTCAGTTACCTGTTTTAGAATATCATTCTTCCCCAAAAGGAAATTGAATTCCTCTTCTCGTTCGAGGAGCTCCCGCATCTTCTTGGAGCTCAGATGTGTCATCTTATGTAAAAATGTCACTAGGTACTTGGTTACCCGGTAGGGGATGACAGTCTTTCCTTCATAAGTCCAATCCCCGTTTGGTTCCTTGGTGGCTCCCAATTTCTCTAGGGTTTGGATGTCTCTTTGTTCATAGTCCCATGAGGGGGAGGGATGGTCGTTGGTGGGCTCTAGAGCCAGGAGGTTAGTGGTGTCTGTGGTCAGGGCCGCCTCTCGGGCAGCCAAGTCTGCCCTTCGATTGCCCCTTGCTTCAAAAGAATCCCCTTTTTAGTGTCCGGGGCAATGTATGATACTTAAGGCGGCGGGCAGATGAAGAGCCCTTAAGAGAGCGAGGATTTCCTCCTTGTTTTTAATGTCTTTCCCTTCGGAGGTAAGCAACCCCCTCCGTCTGTAAATTTCTCCATGTATATGGGCAGTGGCAAAGGCATAACGACTGTCTGTATACACGGTGAGCCTCTTACCTTCTGCCAATTTTAGAGCCTGCGTGAGTGCAATGAGTTCTGCCCTCTGCGCGGAAGTTCCAGGGGGGAGTGCCTGGGCCCAGACGACTTGATTCTCTGTGGTGACTGCCGCGCCTTCCCTTCGTTCTCCTTGATGCAAAAAGCTGCTTCCATCCGTGAACCAGATGTGGTCCGGGCTGGGTAGAGGCTGGTCAGTCAGGTCGGGTCTCGCCCCATGGGCCTCGGCCAGTACCTGTAAGCAATCATGAGCCTCGGGCTCCCCAGGGAGGGGGAGCAGGGTGGCTGGGTTCAGAGTCACCAAAGGCCCGAAGTGGACCCGGTCTTTGTCCAACAGCATAGTCTGGTAATGAGTCATTCGGGCATTAGTAAGCCATCTATCTGGAGGCTGTCTGATGACTGCCTCAACTGCATGAGGGGCATGTATGGTCAAAGGCTGCCCCAAGGTTAGCTTGTGAGAATCTTTTACCAGCAGGGCTATAGCGGCAATCATTCGAAGGCAGGGTGGCCATCCCGATGCCACAGGATCCAATTTCTTGGAGAGGTATGCAGTGGGCCTTCTCCAAGGCCCCAGTTTTTGGGTGAGGACTCCCTTAGCATAGCCCTCTTTCTCATCTATAAAGAGTTCAAATGGCTTAGCTAAGTCCGGTAGACCCAGGGCTGGTGATTCAAGGAGAGCCTTTTTGATGTCGGTGAAGGCTTTCTTTTGGGGCTCTTCCCATTTAAAAGCAACCCCTGGCCGAGTGAGGGGGTAGAGGGGAGCCGCCATTTCGGCAAACCCAGGGATCCATAGGCGGCAGAAGCCTGCCGTTCCCAAGAACTCTCTCAGTTGGCGGGGATTTTGTGGGGTGGGAATGTCTAAGATGGCTCGCATACGGGCTTCCGTTAGCCATCGACGTCCATCCTTTATCTTGTATCCTAAATAGGTCACCTGTTTCTGACATATCTGGGCCTTCTTGGCGGATGCCCGGTACCCTAGGCTCCCAAGAGTCTGGAGGAGGCCTTGAGTGCCTTCCTTGCATTACCCTTTGGTTTTGGCTGCCAGGAGAATGTCATCTACATATTGTAAGAGGATTAGAGCAGGGTACCGAACCCGGAATTCTGCCAGGTCCTGATGTAAAGCTTCATTAAAAATGGTAGGGCTGTTTTTAAACCCTTGCGGTAGCCTAGTCCAAGTCAGCTGCCCAGAGATTCCAAGGGCCGCGTCCTGCCATTCAAAGGCAAATATAGGCTGGCTGGTGGGATGCAGGCAGAGGCAGAAGAAAGCGTCTTTAAGATCTAAGACTGTGTACCAGGTATAGTTAGGTGGCAATCCACTCAGCAAATTGTAAGGGTTGGGGACAGTAGGGTGTATGTCCTCTATCCTTTTATTGACTTCTCTCAGATCCTGCACTGGCCTGTAGTCATTAGTTCCCGGCTTCCTAATGGGTAACAAGGGTGTATTCCAAGGAGATTTACAGGGCACCAGAATCCCTTGTTCAAGTAACCTTTTAATATGTGGCCGAATTCCTTCGCGGGCTTCTTTAGGCATTGGATACTGTCTGACGGATGCAGGAAGGATGGCAGCTTTTAAGGTTACTATAATTGGGGCCTGGTTAATGGCAAGGCCCATTCCTCCTGTTTCAGCCCAGGCTTGGGGAAATTCCGCAAGCCAGTGGTCAAGGGTTTCCTGATTGTTCGAATTAGTCCTCTTTTCATGGAGTCTATATTCATCTTCTATGGACATTGTCAAGATGGTAAGGGGAATTCCCTCTGGCCCTGTGACTTTGACTTCTGACCTCTCAAAGTGTATTTGAGCTTTTAATTTGGTCAATAGGTCCCGTCCTAGTAAGGGGTAGGGGCAATCTGGCACATGGAGGAAAGAATGCATAACCTTACCGGTCGCGAGCTGGAGCTGCCGATTTGTAGTCCAATGGTACTGCTTTCCGCCTGTAGCTCCCTGTACCCATGCAGTCCGGTGACTCAGGGGTCCGGGTGACCGATTCAGAACGGAATGTTGTGCCCCTGTATCGACTAGGAAGGTGACCGGATGCCCCCCGACTTGCAGTGTTATCCTGGGCTCAGGGGGGGGGCTCCTGGCCCTGACTCCTCTAATCTTCTAGGTTCAGGAGGTCAGAAGCCCTTGGCCATGGAAGCTTGGCCCGGGGGTTCTTAGGGCATTCTCTTGCCCAATGTCCTTTTTCTTTGCAGTAAGCACATTGGTCCCTGTCCAGGTGGGGCCCCCTTCTGTCATCCCTCTGTCTATTCTGTCTCTGGCCTGTCACTACTGTGGCCAATAGCCTGCTCATTTCTTTATTCCGCTTACGGTCTCTCGCAACCTCTTTTTCCTCTGCTTCCTGTCTTAGTCTTTCCTCTCTCTCCTGGGTTTCCTTCCTCCAGCGTTCTTCTCTTTCTGTCTGTGTTTCCCTCTTATTAAAAATACGTTCTGCTTCCTTCAACAAATCTTGGAGTGTATATCCCTGTAAATTTTCTAGCCTTTGAAGCTTGTTTCTTATGTCCGGGGCTGATTGCCAAATAAAGGACATAGAAACGTTGGTGGCCTGACCTGGATCTTCCGGATTATAGGGAGTATACATCCTGTACGCTTCTTTTAATCTCTCTAGAAAAGCGGCAGGTGATTCCTCCGCACCCTGTATTATCTGCTTCACCTGGGCCAAATTAGTGGGTCGGCGTCCTGCCCCCCGGAGACCCGCTACAAGCAACTGGCGATAGAGACGCAGATGGGTCCTACCTGCTTCGGTGGTAAAATCCCATTCAGGTCTTTCAAGAGGGCAAGCCGCATCAATTTCATTGGGCAGCTGGGTGGGCTGCCCGTTGGCTCCTGGGACATTCTTTCGTGCTTCTAGTAGCACGCGCTGTTTCTCCTCCGAGGTTAAGAGGACCTGCAACAGCTGCTGACAATCATCCCAGGTGGGTTGGTGAGTCGTGAGGACCGACTCTATGAGAGATGTCAGCCTCACGGGGTCTGCAGAAAAAGAAGGATTATTATTTTTCCAGTTATAGAGGTCCGATGCTGAGAATGGCCAATACTGAGGTTGGCCGTTCAGTCCAGTTCGGAGGGGCAAAGTGGTTGAATCTGGAACGGGCTGCTCCCTGCGACCTCTTAATCAATAAGCCATTGGTGAAGGGTCAGGGGCCGCTTCCGCCAAGGCGGCGGAGTCTGCTTCTGCCTCTGGTGGGGGCGGTGGTGGCGGATATGGCGGGGGATCCTCAGTTAATAAATCAACCAACAGGTCTTCTCCCCGGGGGAGTACCTTAGGTGTCTTCTTTTCTTTAGCCTTAGTGTTTTTCACCGCGGTAGGGTAAAGGTTGGAATGGGAAGGGGGGTTGGGAGGAATAGGTGTCAAAGGAGTGGGAGGTGTAGGGGCGGAGGGAATGAGTCGGTTGGAGCGGTTAGAGGGGGGAAGGAGAGAGGGGCCCTTGGGATGTAAGAAAGGACGTACCCAGGGAGGGGGGTCCTGAACCAAAGCCTCCCAAGTGACGATATAAGCCACTTGATCGGGATGCCCGTGTGGTCCAGGATCCATAATCTTCTCTTTTACCTGGAATATAGTCTGGGGGTTAAAGGTACCATCTCGCGGCCAGCCTACGTCAAAGGTCGGCCATTCTGAAGAACAAAGAGTAATCCATTTGCGTTTACACAATCAACAGATTGGTTATGAGCATATTCCTGTACATCTCTCCAGTGCGAGAGTGTTAGGGACAAAGGAGTGGTGACAGTTTGCCCCATAGTTTCTAGACTTAGGAGGACACAAATGATAGCTACAAGACAAAGACCGAATAACACAGAACAGACTTTTGCAGCGCGGTTTCGACAGAGAGTCGAAAGTAAGAATTGAGAGGGGGTCGTAGAAGGGGGCCCTCCTTCTTCGTCCCCAGTAAAGATCGCAAATCCCTCAAGCCGAGGGCCTTCTCCAAAGAGACTGGGAAAATGTCCAGTCATATATCTAAGTTCAAAGTACAAATCCCTCACGCCAAGGGCTTCCCAAGTTCAAAGTACAAATCCCTCACGCCGAGGGCTTCAAACACTACCAGGACGTCTCCTGGAGCCGCGGTCGGGAGTCCGAACCTGTCAGTTCCTCCTCGGAGCCGCCAAATACAAATGTACACAGCTGTATACTACAAACGCAAGCGCAATTCACAAGACGGATTCAGACAGACAGGCAAGACGAGACCAGACAAGACAAAATAGCGGATCCGCACAACACTTACCTCCCAAACGTGGGTCGGTGGTCCCTGAGTGGGGGTCTCTATCCAGGACGAGCCCCCAAATGAAAGACCCCCAAAGAGGTACTTTCGTAGAAGGAGACCCGCACCCAGGAATCAGCGAGACCACGAACTTGGATGCAAAACCGCAAGAGGCTTTATTGGAGATACGGGTACCCGGGAAACTTAGCTTCTGTGAGGCCAAGCACGCAGAGCAAAGGGAAAGGGGTCCTTATATAGGGAAAAAGGCGCAAGCTAGAAGCAGGGATTCTATTGGATAATTCTAATGAGGCATTGTACAGAGCTATTCCCATTGGTCAATGTAAATGAGGCGCTATACAGGGTTATTCAAATGAGGCGCAGTACAGAGTTATTCAAATGAGGTGAAACACAGAGTCTTTCAAATGAGGCGAAATACAGAATCATTTCTATTGGATGGTTCAAATGAGACACAGAGCCATTCCAGATCAGCATATTCTCAAGGTCTGGTGTCTGGTGTCTGGTACAACAGACTCAATTCCCCCCCTCCGCTTCCTGATGGCTGACCTTGGGGGCGGAGACCTTGGGACAGAGTGTTTCTCATCGGGCGGGGGCTCAGGGGCAAGGCTCCAGGCCGGCTCACTTGGTGTTTGTTCTCGTGCCGGCCCACCTGGTGCTCGTTCTCGGGCCGGGCAGGCTAAGGGGTGGCAGGGGAAGTGGAGGCCGGCGGGGGGTGGGGATCAGGGAAGCCACCAACAGGAGGAGGAGGAGACAAACTTGAGAAAGAAAGGGCTAAGGGGCAGGGGTCTCTCAACAATAACCCCTGAGCAAATTGATAGCACTGGCGACAGGGGAGGAAATTAAAAAGAGAAGGGGAAAAGTGAATGAAGGAGACCAAGAGGCGTTATGATAAATCTTTCCACCAAAAGCCGCCTGATCCCCACCACCACGTGTGTGCTTTACACCAGCCGCCCGAGTTAGGCCCAAATGAATACACAGAAACTTGTATTAGGTTCAAAGCTGCTTGGCCAATGACTAAGATTCCTCATCTGTTAGCTCAGTCTTAATTTTCATAAGTCTATATATTTTATAAGACTTATCTTATCAGGTGCCTTATTGGCGTCCCTCCTTGTCAGTGAATCTCATTGTGCCGCTGGAGGAGCAAGGGGAAAAAGGGACCCTTCCTGTTTCTCCTTTGCTTAAATATGAGTCTCTTTGCTATGTCACTTCCTGCCTGGATCACCACTTCTCTACTACATTTCCCAGAAACCTCTTTGATTCCTAGTCCTGTCTATCTTGCTGTCTCATTGGCCAAACAATATTTTATTTAACAATCAATAGATAAACATACACAGTACATTCCCCATCAAAGAGGGATCAGAAAGACGAAAACAGAATTGGACCGAACCAAGCCCTTTGTATGTGGGTCCCAGCTAGGATGGCTGGACAGTCTCTGGGACCTCTAACAGTGGAGCCAGTGTTTATCACTAATGCACAATGAGCTTTGGGATCCCATTTCCTATAGAGGGATACAATTGTAGGCCAGATAACATGGAAGAGTTCCTAGGCCTTTCCCCAAAGGGTGTTTTATGCTTTGATGATCCCAAGTGGAGGGCCTCACTATCCTTTGAGAGTAGGAGTGGGGTGTGTTGGGGTGGTGGTGGGGAGACATGGGAGGATGGGAGTGTGAAGTAATGGGGGTACTGATATGTAAAATAGATTGTTTCTAAAATAAAAAGCTTCAATTCAGCTAAAATTCTGTGTGTCCTTGATTATCATAATTAGGAGTTTTATTTCATATTATTTTTAAGGATCCTTTCTTTTGGTAATTTTATTAAAATTGGTTTTTCATGCAGGATATTCTGATCATGGTTTCTACTCCTTCTTCTCCTCCCAGTTGTCCCCTATAACCCCTTCCAAATGTTGCACATCATTTTGTCTCTGTCTAGAAATAAAATCATGTGTCTTAGGAATAATAAAAATTACATGCCAGTTCAAAAATATATACCACAAGCAAGCAAATTAGAATAAGACAATATAACTAAAAGAAGAAATTGAGCCAAAATAAAGCACATAAACAAAGATAGTAACACATTCCTACATTCAGGAATCCCATAAAACTCCAAGCCAGAGTAATATACAGAAAAGATCTTTAGGGTCGAGGAAAAAAAAAAAAAAAACAATTCGCCCAAATTAACATTATGAGACAAGGAACCTCCAATGATGCAGTTGAATTTGTTCTGTGTGGACAATCTACTGCTGGGCAAGCAGCCTACTCTTAAGATTGGTTTGTTTCACCACTGAGACTTCTTTGGAGGAAAATCTTACTAGTCCACAAATTAAAAAATAGAGGTGTAGAGATTTCCTCATGGCCTGCAAGGAGTTTCAAAGGCTATGTTGTGGTGAGATCATGCTTTGTGTAAAATAAATCCATCAGAGAATGTCTGTGTCAGGCATTTTTAACCACTAACCAGCTCCCAAATCATGGCATGGAAACTTAATATTGGTTATGAATGCTTGGCCATAACTTAGCTCAAATTTTAATCTATTTCTCTTTATCTACATTTCATTTTGGGTCTTTTTTACCTTTCTTTCCGTACGTCCTAATTGCTGCTGCTCATATATTTCTGGCTTGTGGCTGCCTGGATTCTGGCCCCAGGCATGTCCTTCCCTTTCTTCCTTGTTATATTCTCTTTAGAGCCCAGATTCCTTCTCCTACATTATCTCTCTCCCCACCACCTCTACATATTACTTTGCTGCCTAGATTTTGGTTGTTCAGCTTTTTATTAGATCAATCAGGTGCCTTAGGCGGGTAAGGTGGAACAAATGCAGCACATATTTGCATAATTGCACAAATACAGCACAAACAAATTTAACACAATTTTACATCATTAACAAAGGCAGCAGAAAAAAGACAACACACCATTACATAGTTAAAGCAATATTATACACCATAAACAAATATGACATCTTCGACTAGCTAAAATAATTTTCCATGACAAACGACAGCCAGTCAGTGTCTTCCATTCTCTATGTTATTAGATCATACTCTTTCAAATCAGTGCCTTCATATTCACACACACACACACACACACACACACACACACACACACACACACAGACACACACGGGGAGAGAGAGAGAGAGAGAGAGAGAGAGAGAGAGAGAGAGAGAGAGAGAGAGACTCATACAATTAAATAATATGTAATCAAACTAAATAAAATAAATAAATTAGACAGAAGAGTCAGGTTTGCAGTCTATATTGCAGAAAATCATTTCAATTAATAAAGCTTTGGTGTAGGTTTGAAAATGAAGTTTGTACCACAATAAAAAAGGAATCAGAAAGTTATTTTTTATTTGTATGATTTACTAAGATCAGAAGTGAAGTTCCAATCATAGGGTTGATTGATTGAAGCTTGCAATGTTGGAGGTACAAATGAAGTATCACTGTTATACTTGTGAGTTATGAGCATCTGAAATCAAACAGGTGAGTAGTCTAGATATGCCTGGGAGTGATCATCTAAATTATGTATTAGAGAAAACCCTCCTTAACTGAGGTAGTATCTTCCCTTGCTCTTGGGTGCTATACTGAATAAAATGGAAAAGTCCATTAATTTCAGCACTCTCTTCTCCTTGTTCCTACAGTTCGGATACAATGTGCCCAACCACCTTTCTTCTATTCCCACAGCAAAACACAATTATCTAAGATACAATTTGCCTGTTTTTTTTCTTTTCCTCCTTACTTTTTACACATGTTATTTATATTTTGATTTATTTTGTATGCATGGATGCTTTTGCCTGTACATATGTCTACATACTATGTACAAACAGATCTCTTAGATGCCAGAGAAAACTGTTGGTTCCCTCTAGGACTAGAGATGCAAATGTCAGCCATTACATAGGTGCACTGCAGAGAAACCTGATCCTCTGGAAGAGACATCAGTTCCCTTAACCACTGATATAGGTTTCTCGCCTCTGTCTCAATCCCCCTTGCCCCCTGTCTTGTGTGTATGTGTGTGTGTGTGTGTGTGTGTGTGTGTGTGTGTGTGTGTGTGTGTTAATAATGCCACAGCATTCCCAGGGAGATTAAAGGAAAAAAATTGGGAGTCAGTAGTCTTTTTATCGACTTTCTTCTGATGGTCAAGGCTCGCTTGTAAGCACTCTTAACATGCTGAGCATTCTCATTAGCCCCTATAAGACAAATTCTTAAAAACCATGCCAGCCTGTTTAAAGATGCTTCCCAACACTGCCAAACAAGTTTGAATTTTAGTACTATTACTTTTTTCTTGGTCAATGTTCCTTAGTGGAATGTTTGATCCCTAGCAGTTTGAATAGTATAACATTGTAACAAAAAATTGTATTATCAATGTAATTAGAAATATATATATATATATATATATATATATATATATATATATACTTTAGTTTTGCCTAACTTACTTATTTAGCTATTTTCCTATCCTTTCAATGCCATCCTTCTCTTAATTTAAAAGAAATTCTGCGTCCTATATTCTTTTGTTCATTTTGCCATTTACATTTTTGTTCTTTTCCCAAAATTCCTTGCTATTCTGATGTTAAATAAAGAACTAAAGGCTGGCATCAACTTTATTTAGCAAATATCCATTATTTCTGTTAATTGGAAATGAGAATATTTATAATCATTTCATATTACTATAACCATCTTAGGTTATTCTCCACCGATCTTCTGTCTGTGTACATATGTTCTTATTTACTAATGGAAGCACAAGCTCATAACTACATATACTGAAAATAATAAAATATTGTTTAATTATGAAAGTATAGAAAATGAAGGAAGCACCTGTTTTATTTTTTTGGTTTCTAATTAATATTTTAGATATTCAGAAAGAATTTTTATGTAGGCATATAATAATATCAGAATATGCCAGGTGGTGTTGGTGTACACCCTTAATTCTGGCACCCAGGGGGCAGATGAAAGCCAATCTTTTAGTTCAAGGCTAGCCTGTTCTACAGACCAAATTTAAAGACAGCCAGTACATAATCCTGCCTTGAAATATAAATGAATAAATAAATAAATATTTACAACATTACATGTATACTTATATATCATATATAAATATACTTGGGGCATCAATATATATAAATTCTATATATATTTAGAATATTATTTTAAGTATATTACTATACTCTTCATATAATATAAATTATTTTAAGTGTTTTTGAAAGATCAGAAGTCATTAATAAAGAAAGGGAAATATTAAGAATAATATTTTCCTCCTTTTTTACTGTTTTGCCAAGGATCTGTCAAGGTTGTTCATTTTCCCCTCAGTAGTATATAAGAGAAATTCCCTATGTGCTCAAGTTTTTAACTACTCAATCCCAAGTTAGTATTTGAGGTAGTTCATTCTTTCTTTAGGCAGTAGATCACTCCCCAGCATTTTCCTATACTTCACGGTTCCAGTTTGCTCACTCTTCCTTGCACTTAACGATATGCAAAATCTTAGATCCCTACTCCTGCCTCCAAGACTATCAATTGCAGTCAACCAACAGGCCATGATGGACTTCAATTTCTTGGGAACTATGAGGGAAAATAAACTCTTCAACAAGTTGCTTTCCATTATGGTGTCTCTTTGTCACACCAACAGAGAAGAAATGGATAGGCCTACTATGAAATGAAAGGATGGTGAATTCTAGTTGATGTCACTATCTACATGTTTTGAGGGATACTTAAACACATGACCTCTTTATTATTTTTTATTTTAATTACAAAGAAGATTGTTTTACATGTCAATCCCAGGTCCCTCTCCTTCACCTCCTTCCCTGTCCCCCCCAACTAACATCCTACTTATCCCATATCCTTTAACACCCCAGGGAGGTTGAGGCCTTCTGTAGGGGGTCTTCAGAGTTTGCTGTATCCTTTGGGAAAGGGCCTTGGCCCAACCCCTTGTGTCTAGGCTCAGGAAGTATCACTCCACTGGGGATACTGACACCCACAATCAGGGGGTCTTGATCAGTCCCATACTGGTTTCCCAGCTATTAGTCAGGGAACAAAGAACTCTCCCTTGTTCAGCTCAGCTGTTTCTGTCAGTTTCAGAAACATTCAGGCTGGTATGGACCTCTTTGCTCATCACCCCTCTTTTTCTGAAACTGGATTTCAGTTCAGTTCAAGGTTTAGCTGTGGGTGTCTGCTTCTACTTCCACCAGCTGATGGATGAAGGCTATAGGATGGCATATAAGTTTAGTCATCAATCTCATTATCAGCGGAGGGCATTTAAGGAAGCCTCTCCTCTGTTGCATAGACTGTTAATTGGTGACATCTTTGTAGCTCTCCAGGCATTTCCCTAGTGCCTGATTTCTCCTTAACACATAATGTCTCCCTAGATTATAGTAGCTCTTATCTTGCTCTCTTCTGTTTTTCCCCCAACTCAACCTCCCTGCCCTGTCATGTCCTCCTCACCCCTCCTCTTTCCCCTTTCTCATAGTTCTAGTTCCCTCTCCTTCCCCCATGTTCCCAATTTGCTCAGGAGATCTTGTTTGTTACCCCTTCTGCAGGGCACCATGTATATCTGCCTTATGGTCCTCCTTGTTTACTAGCTCCTCTGGCAGTATGGATTTTGGGCTGATACTCCTATACTCTATGTTGAAAATCCACATATCAGTGAGTACATACCAGGTTTTTCTTTTTTGTGACTGGGTTACCTCGCTCAGAATGGTTTCTTCTAGTTCCCTCCATTTTCCTTTGAATTTCAAGATTGCATTGAGTTTTTTTTTTGTTTGTTTGTTTGTTTGTTTGTTTTCTGCTGAGTGGTACTCCATTGTGTAAATTTACCACATTTTCCCTATCCATCCTTCAGTTGAGGGGCTTCTAGGTTGCTTCAAGTTTCTGACTATTACAAATAATTCTGCTATGAACATAGTTGAACAGATGTTCTTGATTGAATGTGCTTCTTTGGGGTATATGACTAACAGTAGAATTGCTGCATCTTGTGGTAGACTGATTCCCATTATTCCGAGGAATCGCCACACAGTTTTCCAAAGTGACTGTTCAAGTTGGCACTCCCACCAGAAGTGGAAAACTGTTCTGCTTTCTCCAGATCCTCTCCAGTACAATCTGTCATTGGTATTTTTGATTCGAGCCGTTCTGACATGAATAACATGGTATCTCAGAGTTTTTTTTTGATTTGCATTTCCCTGAGGGCTAAGGTTGTTGAGCACTTTCTTATATGTCTTTCAGCCATTTTAGATTCCTCTATTGAGAATTGTCCTTTGACTTCTGTACCCCAATTTTTAATTGGATTATTTGGTGGTTTGGAGACTACCTTCTTGAGTTCTTTGTAAATTTTGGAACATTTGTTTAAGAAGTTTTCTTTATTCCACTGTATAGCATTAGCTTCTTTGTCAAAATTCAGGTGTTCACAGGTGTGCGGGTTGATATGAAGGTTTTCAACTCGAGATTCCATTGGTCTACATGTCTATTTTTGTGCCAACACAAAGCTGTTTTCAGGACGATAGCTCTATAATAGAGCTTGAAATCAGGGATCGTGATGCTTCCAGAATTTCTTTTATTGTACAGGCTTGTTTGTTTTGGCTATCTTGAAAATTTTGTTTTTCCATATAAAGTTGAGAATTGTTTTTCAAGGTCTGTGAAGGATTGTGCTGGGAATTTGATGGGGACTGCATTGAATATGTAGATCGCTTTTGACAAGATTGCCATTTTTACTATATTGATCTCACCTATCTAAGAACAATGGAGATCCTTCCATTTTCTGGATCTGCTTTAATTTATTTCTTTAAAGACTCAAAATTCTTACAGGTCTTTCTCATTTTTGGTTAGAGTTACCCCAAGGTATTTTATGTTGTTTTGGCAATTGTAAAGGGTGATGTTTCTCTGATTCCTTTCTCAGCAAACTTATCATCCATATATAGTAGGGCTACTGATTTTTTTGAGTTAACCTTTTATTTTATTTTACTTTTTGGTTTTCCAGACAGGGATTCTCTGTGTAGCTTTGGAACCTATCCTGTCACTTGCTCTGGAGACCAGGCTGGCCCCAAACTCAAAGATACCCTCCTGCCTCTGCCTCCCGTGTACTGGGATTAAATGTGTGTGCCAACAACACCCGGCTTGAGTTAACCTTTTATCATGCCACTTTGCTGAAGGTGTTTATCCTCTGCAGGAGTTCCCTGGTAGAATTTTTCAGGTCACTTATATAGACTATCATATCATTTGCAAACTGTGAAAGCTTGAAATTTTCCTTTCCATATTTTATCTCTTTGATCTCCTTTTGTTGTCTTATTGCTCTAGCTAGAACTTCATGGGCAATATTGAAGAGATATGGAGAGAGTGGACAGCCTTGTCTTGTTCCTTGTTTTAGAGGAATAGCTTTGTGTTTCTCTCCATTTAGTTTGATGTTGGCTGTTGTTTTACTGAATACTGTTTTCATTATGTTCAGGTATGTTCCTGTTATCCCTGATCCCTCTAGGACCTTTATCATGAAGGTGTTGGATTTTGTCTAAGGCTTTTACAGCATCTAGTGAGATGATCATGTGGTTTTTCTTCTTCAGTTGGTTTATATGGTGGATTATGTTGATAGATTTTCTAATGTTGAACCAACCCTGCATCCTGGGAATGAATCCTACTTGATCATGGTGGATGATTTTTCTGATATGTTCTTGGATTCAGTTTGCCAGTATTTTATTGAGTATTCTTGCATCAATGTTCATGAGGGATATTGATCTGTAGTTCTCTATCTTAGTTGTTTCAGTGTGTGGTTATGTACCAAAGTAATTGTAGCCTCAGAAGGGTTTGTCAATTAATTTTCTGCGTCTATTGTGTGGAAAATTTGAGGATTAACAGTATTACCTCTTCTTGAATTTCTGGTAGAATTCTGCACTGAAGCCATCTGGCCATGGACTTTTTTAGGTTGGGAGAGTTTTGATTACTGATTCTATTGCCTTAGAGTTTATATGTCTGTTTATGTTGCTTATTTGTTCATGATTCAATTTTGTTAAGAGATATCTGTCCAGAAAATTGTCCATTTCCTTTAAATATTCAAATTTTGTGGAGTACAGGTTTTCAACGTATGACCTGAAGATTTCCTAAGTTTCCTTTGTTAGGTCCCCCTTTTCATTTCTGATTTTAATTTGCATGTTCTCTCTCCGCCTTTTGGTTAGTTTGGATAAAGGTTTGTCTATCTTGTTGATTTTCTCAAAAAACCAACTATTTGTTAAATTGATTCTTTGATTCTTTGAATTGTTTTCTTTGTTTCAACTTTAATGATTTTCACCCTCAGTTTGATTATTTCCTGGCTGTCTACTCTTCCTGGGTGAATTGGCTTCCATTTGTTCAAGGGCTTTCAGCTGTGATATCAACTGTCTGGTGTGACTATTCTCAAGTTTCTTCATGTGAGCACTTAGAGCTATGAACTATCCTCTTAGTACTGCTTTCAAAGTGTCCCATAAGTTTGGGTATATTGTGTCTTTATTTTCATTGAATTCTAGGAAGTCTTTAATTTCTTTATTTCTTCCATGAGTGGTACAATTGCAAGTTGTTCAATTTCCATGAGTTGGTAGGTTTTCTGCAATTTGTGTAGTTTTTGAATTCTAAATTTAATGCATGGTGGTCTGATAAGACACAGGGGGTTATTCCAATTTTTTGGACCTGTTGAGGTTTGCTATGTTTCTGAGTATGTGGTAGATTTTAGAGAAGGTTCTATGTGATGCTGAAAAAAATGTATATTCTTTTGTGTTTGAATGTAATGTTCTATACATATCTGTTAATCCCAATTGAGTCATAACTTCTTTAGTTCATTTGTCTCCTTGTTAAGTTTCTGTCTGATGGTCCTGACTTGTGGTGAGAATGGGGTGTTTAAGTCTCCCAGTATTACTGTGTGAGGTCTTATTTGTGATTTGAGTTTTAATAATGTTTCTTTTACGAACGTTGGTGCCTTTGAATTTGGGGCATAGATGTTTAGAATTGAGCATTCTTCCTGATCATTTTTTCATATAATGAGTATGAAATGCCCTTCTTCATCTCTATTGATTGATTTTAGTTTGAAGTCTAATTTGTTAGATACTAGGATAGCTACCCCACCTCATTTCTTTTGTCCATTTGATGGAAATATCTTATCCCAACCCTTTACTCTGAGGTAATGGCTGTCTTTGAATTTGAGGTGTGTTTCTTTTATGCAGAAGAAGGATCAATTCTGTCTTCATATCCACTCTGTTAGCCTGTGTCTTTTTATATGAGAGTTAAGACCATTTATATTGAGGGACATTAAGAACCTTTGAGTGCTTATTCTTTTTTGGTTTTGATATGTTGTTGGTAATGTTATTCTGTGTGGATTTACCCTGCTTTGGGGGGGGTTGCTAAAGTGGGATTATTTATTGCCTATGTTTTTGTGAGTTTAGTTAATTCACTTAGGTTGGAGTTTTCCTTCCAATAGTTTCTGTAGGGTTGGATTAGTGGTTACATATTGTTTAAATCTGGTTTTGTCATGGAATGTCTTGTTTTCTCCATTTATAGTGATTGAAAGCTTTGCTGGGTATTGTAGTCTGGGCTGGCATCTGTGTTCTCTTAGAATTTGTAGAATATCTATCCATGTCCTTCTGGCTTTCAGAGTTTCTATGTAGAAATCAGTTGTAATTCTGTTAGGTTTGCCTTTATATGCTACTTGGCCTTTTTCATTTGCTACTCTTAATATTCTTTCTTTATTCTGTATGTTTGATACTTTAATTATTATGTGACAATGGGATGTTCTTTTGTGGTCCACACTATTTGGTGTTCTTTAGGCTTCTTGTACTTTAATTGGCATGTCTTTCTTTAGGTTGGGAAAGTTTTCTTCTATAATTTTGTTGTATATGTTTTCTGCACCTTTGAGTTGGATTTCTTCACCTTCTTCCATCCCTGTTATTCTTTAGATTTGGTCTTTTCATGGTGTCCCATATTTCCTGGATATTTTTTGTTAAGGATTTGTTGGTCTTATGATTTTCTTTGCTTGATGAATTTATTTCATCTAGTTTATCTTCAGCATGTGAGATTCTGTCTTCTATCTCTTGTATTCTATTGGTTATGCTTTCATCTTTGGTTCCTTATTGTATACTTAGCTTTTCCATTTCCAACATTCCCTCAGCTTTTGTTTTCTTTATTGTCTCTCAGTTTTCAGGTCTTGAACTGTTTCCTTCAGCTGTTTAATTGTATTTCCTTGACTTTTCTTGATTTCTTGCATCTTTTGGTTTGTCTTTTCTTCCAATTCTCTGAAGGATATTTTCATGTTTTCTCTTAGGGTCTATATCATCTGCATGAAGTAGTTTTTATGTTTGCTCTCTTCTGCTTCATCTGTGCTTGGATGTTTAGATCTTGTGGTTGTAGAGTCCCTAGTCTCTAGTGGTGTTATATTGGTTTTCCTGATGTTGGATGTGTTCTTATATTGCTGTCTTCCCATATCTTCTTCCAGTGGGTGCAGGTGGTGTCTCTTCCTTTCTTCATGTATATTCGTTAAGGTTCTCTTCTGGTGGGTGCAAGAGCATCTGATACTTTGATGGGTCTCAGGGTGAGTGCAGGCAGGTCCAAGGCACATGCTCTCCAGGTAGGTGGGAGTGGGAGTAGCACAGAGATGTCAGCAGACTCTGGGTTGCTTGGTCCTCAGTGTAAGAGTCGATCTGCCTGCAGTCCCCATGATGTGATTACACAGAGTGGGCAGGCAGAAGTTGGGCCCAAGACAGGAGTAGAAGCCGTTCATCTCTCCTTTTAAAAATGACATTCTTGAGCAAAGCAGATAATGGTTTTGATGATATTGAAGGAGATTACCACAAATAAGTTTTATTTCTTTGGTCTCTAAACATGGTCATAATTAATATCACTCTTAAAAATGAGAAGCAGTACAACATCAACTCATCTGATAATAACTGAGAATAAATCTGCTCTCACTATAATATCAACTACTTTACACTATGTAACTTAAACTATTATTTCATATCACACTTCAGTTACTTTCCCAGATACCTATAAATACAATGGTATCCATATTCTATGCTAAGAGTAGTCAGTTTTAAAAATTAAAAAAATATTCATGTGTCTGAGTATGCATCAATGTGAGTGCATGTGTACTGGATGCCAAAGGAAGATGTTAATCGACAGAACATAGAGTTGCAGTTAATTTGTGTACCTTCACCTTAGTACTGATCTCAGGTACAATGGAAGAGCAACAAACACTCTAACTTTGGAGGCATGGTTTCTGCTCATCTCTGCTAAAAGTGCTCCTAGGAGATCCAATGAATATTTTCAGTTATATAGTCCAAGAATAACCATGTTTACCAATGAGTAACTTTTTTCCTTACCTAATAGACTCCAGGAATAAAACTCATAGGACTTTACCTTGTACAGATCAACTGTTATATTCCAGAGAAAACAGCATCCAATCTGTAACTTCTTAACTTTAGCAGAAACTTCTGACTGGTTTAAACTTCTTGAAACAAAGGCCAGGAATGGCAGAGCCTGAAATAAATAAAGCAGTGTGAAATAAGATTTTTATTTTGGTTATTTCATTAAATCATACTATTTCAATGTATAATATTTCTTATTGTGTTGGTGTGATTTACATTAAGTAACTATGCTTTAGGTTGATATACCTTTCAATTTTGTGAATATATGCTTCCTCTAATCACTTATAGAATTCCAAACATGTAGAAAAAGTGTGAATGAAATAAATTGAGTTTACAAAGTATGTGAAACCACTCAGAATATTACAACTAAATTATAAATACTTTCAAATTTTCTATAAAATCAATGCCAATCCCTGCCAAGGTTATAGTCCAAAGTAGCCATCACTAGTATTTATTTTGGCATCAAATTATCCATAATGGCTTATGCATGTAAAAATCTTTGTGGGCAATACTTTTAAAAATCATATCGTCTGTTAATATAGGTAAAAATATAACACTACTTGTGGAAAATAAAAGTTAAAGACAGGGATTAAAGTTTATAGAATATATCATTTAAAATTCATCAAACACACACATATATTCTAAAATGTCAATATATTCATTGACAGGTATGATCAATGATATCTGCTAAAGTTAAGCATTTCTATTCTCATCATTTTAGTAAGTCCATTTAAGTCACATTTTCATAATATTTACTTATTTTCATTTTATACATAACGGATAATTTGTCTGCATGCATGTCTGTGCACCACATGCATGCATTACTCACAGAGTCCATAAAGGACCACAGAATTCTGGGACTGTAGCTACAGTGCAACATGGGTACTAGGAAGGGACTTATGGCCTCTGTAAGAAAGTTCAGTATTTTTAAATTCTGAGACAGTATTCTAACCTCCACATATGTTCATCGTACCTTTTCCATCAATTTTTTTCATTTGTTTATTATTTGGAGATTTTAAAGCAGACTGTCATATTTCATTTTGCATGTGTTGAAATTATACACAGCCTGTTTTAGCTATGGCTCTAACGTATTGTTTGATGGAAATTTTAACAAAAAGAAAAATTTATTTCCTGAGGCAGATAAACCATTATCAGATGTCTGTGAGCACCCACAGAGCTCCCTGCCTGTGAAGTGCTGTGATCACTTCAAAAGTTCACTTAAGCAGTGTGTGTAAGCCAAGACAGTTCTCTCAGCAGGCTCTGGCTAAGGAGCCCAGGCACAGTCTGCTGTTTTTCATCAGCTATCTCCACACCCAACTCTGCCACAGCAGCCCTTCTGCTACTCTACATTTAAGAGAATATCAAATAAAGTCCATATGCAGATTTAAATATTTAAGATGCTGTTTGCTACTAAATTCCCCTCATGGATTCCAGATGCTTATATTTTATGAAGATCAGGATAGTATTCTAAGTGCAAGCACCATTTTGTCCCTTGAAAGTATAAAATAACAGCAGAAGTTTTATATAATCTTTAGGAAAGTGTGTTTGATTTTCAGATAGAACCAGTGGATATGTTCATGAAAATATAACAGTATCTTATTGTTTATATTCAAAGTCACAAAAGTATAATGAAACATAAATGTCCAGATATAGCAAAAATTATCTTTTGTCAGAAAATATTGGAATTAGTGACATATTATATAGCTTCTCCCATATGTTACTAGAAATTCAATATAAATGCAAATTTAGGGCAAGTTATACATTTTTATGAAATTTCCAAATGAGAGATCTCTATTTCTCCAGTTATTTGATATTCAACAAATATGATTAATTGTTTTTTAGGTAACCTGAGAGTGGCATCTAGAGGCTGAGATCATCAAGTAATATCTGGTTATGGTAACTTTCTTCGGTCCTTTTAAAAATATGGCTTTTAAAAACACATGCTTTCATTCTATATTGGTATATTAAGGTGCAACACAGGTATCCTATGAATAATATTCTTACTGACTTTCTCCTGGAAATGAGAGGTAAGGAAAAACTGAGGACTTGTGTCTTTAGAATATTTCACCATATTTGGTGAAGCAAAGGTTTTCATCAAATAGCACAGATAACATTAGTGCCCTAAAGATAATGAAGGCGCCAAAGGACAACAAGTTAAGAAAAATAAATTGGTTATTGTTTTTAAATTAAACATTTTATTTAAATAATGTATGGCCTTTTGATTGCAAATTACAAAATATAAAGAAGCAATTTTCCAGGTGTTATTTATTTGTAATCAAACTTAAAATACATTTATTGATAGATAAAGAATGCATATGAGACATGAAAACATTTTTAATAATTTTACGGAAGTTTTTACCATGCATTTAAAAAGATTTACTCTAATTTTGGTTCCATTTTTTTCTTTGAAATCAAGAGTTAAAACTCTAAATTCTATCCCTATAATGCTTGAAATCTCAGGTTGCAGGGTCATTCCTCTCATTTAAAGGTGTGAATATAAGTGCTACACATGGCTTAGCTTTCTTTAGAATCTTGACACCATGCTCAGAATTCCATCTGTGGTAGTAAGTTGCTGTCTTTCTGAATCAGCTCCTATTATTGGCTGTGGTGACCTCAAGTGATATTGACTTGGCCACTATTAGATGAAGAAGACTTCTATTACACACTGTCTCTTCCATTATGAGGAGGTTTCAAAATATTTTCTACAACATGGGTGACAAAATGATATCACTCTTTGAAGAGTCATTTAACTAGACAACGAATTTCAGATAAAATACTGCAAGGAATGAATGCCTAGTTTACAGCTGAGTGATATTAAAAACATGAAATAAAGACTGGTCATCGATGTAAGCTGACAGCACACTATTTATGTTACTAGTGACATTAAAATATTATCTTATATCTAAGCAATCTAAGTGGAGTGCTACTTTAAATCCCCTTCCCCAATAATGAGATTAATGATGACTTTAAATGCCATTCTAGAGCCTTTATACAGTAGCTGATGGAAGCAGAAGCAGAAGCAGAAGTAGAGATTCACAGTTAAGCACCGACCCAAACTCCTGGAATCCATTTGTGAAAAGGGAGGAGTGATGAGAAAAAAGGGTCAAGATAATGCTGGGGAAACCCACAAAAACAGGTGACCTGAGAAAGTGGGAGCTCATGGGTGTCAGTTGGGGAGCTTGGACAGTCTATGGGGCCTCTGGCAGTGGAACCAGTATTTATCCCTAGTGCATTAATGGGCTTTGGGAGCCCATTCCCTATGGAGGAGTACTCTCTCAGCCTAGATACACAGGGGAAGGCCTAGGTCCAGCCCCAAATGATGTGACAGACATTGATGATCCCCCATGGGAGGCCTCACCCACCCAGCTGATAGGATACAGGTGGGAAGGAGAGATGGTGGTGGTGGGGAATAGGAGCAGAGGAGACAAGGGAACTGGGATTGTTATGTAAAATAAGATTGTTTTTAACTTAAATAAAATTTTAACTAAAATCTGCTACCTTGTAAAAGATGACAAAAATAAGCATTGTCATCAATATAATATTCATACTCAATAATATTTAATGTATGTATTATAGAGTATTTATTGTTTAATATTATTGTTTCTAGTTAAGTTTGTAAATTAACTTGTTACATATATGGGTAGTTCTGTTGAACTTCTGTGTTGACTGAAAACCATGCAACACATAGCTAATTAAACAACTCAAAATTCCTAAGTATTCATGTGATGATCTACACTTCTGTCTTTTAAAGTGTCTTAGAAAAGTAGGATAGTAAACCAATGGTATTGGGAGTCTGGGCTTTCGCTTGGCCTATGCAGGTGACATCCATTCATGCTGTGGCTTTGTTAATCTTTACTGGAGGTGTAACTGGTTTATTATTATTATTATTATTATTATTATTATTAATTCATTAATTAATAGGCATTTTAATCTCCTCATACTGTGACATTTATACTGATAATCTAAGCATTGATGTCCAGGCTTATCCTTTAATGAGAATTCATGAGTATTCATGATTTGTCTATTAAACATGAGTTTTAGCTCAATTTCTATGAACTACCAGAAGAAATTTAATTGCACATAATTCAATTTTTAATTTTGTAAGGAGATTCCGTACAGTTGTGCAGATGGAACATATCTTCATACATTTTTCACAAAGCAGAAGCTTTGCTTGTCCATCCACAAGGAGAGAATACCTCTGCTGTATTCTTACTAGTTTTCTCTCCAGATTTACTACAGGTATGTAATGGGATAGGAATGTGTGTTTCTTTCTTTATTTCCCCCTAGTAACTGATGTCAATGAGGGTTGCTTTCCATTTGTCAACTTCAGAAGGGAGTCAGTCCAAACACGTCATCCACTTTTTATATCAGGTTGCTAATATCACAAAATCAAAACTTTCCTTTTGTGTTCAAATATGTATATCTTATTTAAAAAACAAAAACAAAAGAAATCAAGCAAACAAAACACACACTAGAACAATTCAAGCCCTGTGTGTGACACTTCAGTCTCTGTTACTGATGTGACCACTGCTTGTTTTTCTCTTACGGGGTTGTCTTGTCCAGCCTCAACATGAGGGATTATGCCTTTTTTATTGTTTCTTGTTTTGTCCTGTTGACTCTCATCTTTTGCAGGGCTGTTCTTTTCTGCAGAGGAAGTAGAGGAATAAATCTCAGGGAAGGGGAGTTGGGAAATGCTAGGATGTGTATGGGCAGGGGAAACTGTGGTCGTCAGTATTGTATGAGAGAAGTAACTATTATAAACACACACACATTAAACTCAATGAAAAGATTAATTAGAAAAATATATAAAATATTTTTTGTTTTGTATTTTTTGTTTTTATTGAGACAGGGTTTCTCTGTGTATAAAATATTTTTTAAAAAAATTTAGATAAAATAAAAATTATAAAATGAATTAAACAAAGAAGTGTGAAAGTCACAGATGGACAAAGAGACTCAAAGCATTGTCAGAAAATAGGTCATTTTTGTTCCATTTACTCTGTCAGAAGATAATAAATGTGTCTCATAGGCAGTTTCTGATACGGCTCTATAGAACAGAAAATATCCCAGCAAGCCCTTAACTTTTCCTAGATAGAACCTGCAAGCAACAGGACGAAGCCAACTGCAGCTGGATCTGCTCCTGGCATCCCATAGTTCTTTCAGGGAAATACCCAGAGTAATCTCTAATAATTGCCAGTATATTTAAGGTTCTTATGCAGATTGCTTTTAATATACCTGTGCCTGCCATCTGCTTTACCTCTGGGGGAAGAGACACTGAACATTTGGGAGTACTTTTTTCATAAGCAATAATGTTTTATGGTTCATAAAATAGGAATGAAGTAAACCCTTTTAATTTTAATTATGTATGAGAAATTCAAATTATGACAGTTATGAGAGAAATACATTTATACGTATTTGGGGAGTGCAAATTAGAGACAAAAGCAAGATATGCAGTCACCTATATCTAACTACAACACCTCTCAACACATTACACTGTGACTGTGCCATTTTTCTGAGTTTTATTAAAAGAATCAAAATTATTTTTAAGTCCATGTAGCATCAGTTTAGGCCAAAGGAAGACAGGAATTCCATCTTCTTAGGCAGATGTCAAAAACATTTAAACAGCTGTCAGACCAGTTCAGACTGTCATCAGAAGTGACCTTAAACCGAGTTTAGTTTTTAAATGTTATTTTTAAAAAAATGAAAAAAAAACACAGTGCCATTATACAGCTGTCTGAAATATTTAATGAAAGAATGAACATCTGTTTAGTGGTTCTTCAAACATTAATGTTTTGGAGAGAAATTCTGTTGTCTTGGATCTTTAAGAACATCTGAGACCCATATAGCTTCAACACCTGTGAAGTTTCCTCTCAAAAGCAGGTGTTGCCACTTCAAAGCTCCTGCTATTGTTCTTTGCCAGACATATGCCACCAAACAACAACAAATTATTAATATTCTTTATGATGTTTAAGATCATCTTGCATTATGTGTTTTAGAGGAAAATAAAATCTCTTGAACTTGAAGGTACATTTGCTCACAGAAAATACACATTATTTTATTTTTGACTGAAGAGTCTACAACAGTATAATTTGTTACTAAGCACTTGATAAACATGGATTTAGATATTTAAGAACACTTGTCTTTCATAATCAGTGTGGATATGGTACAGTACTATTAAAATGTACCACTTGATGATTTTTTCTCTTTTTAGAAATAATGAAGTTAATCTTCTTAGAATTGAATAAAATTCCTATAGAGATAAGTATCCATAATGGAACAATATTACTAGATTGCTATTCTTCTTATATAGACAAAATGCTTGCAAATATACATTTTATAGTGAATATGCATTTCCTGAGTCTTTGCACATGTATGTGCACAATTGTTAGTCTGTGTATGTAAACTTCCATAACTGATATAGAAGATGATGTAGCAAGAGAAATAAAATGTGTACCATGTCTTTGTCCAGTGGATTCAGAGCAGCTCTCCTGTGTATATATACATGCAAAAATAATAAAAAAAAAACACTCCACTAATTTTTGCAACTTTGAAAGGAAGTCAAGATTAAGGTTAAAATAGGAGTGAGTATTTAAATCTTGAAATGTTTTTAAAAGAGTAATATACTCTTTTAAAAATTTGGTTACAACTACACTTAAAGTCTGAAACAGAAATGGTTTTCTTTTCTAATTGTTGCTTCCTTTTAAGCTATGGCTATGCTATTCAGCAGCTGCCATTGGGCAGCTACTGGTAGCAGCTAGACCTTGAAAGTTGAAGCCTGAGGGAATTAGTTCCTTCAGGCACCAACTCTTTCAAAGCTACTAAGGGAATTTATTTAAAACTCTGTACCCCAGTCAGGCGCTGATGGTGCAAGCCTTTAATCACAGCATTTGGGAGGCAGAGGCAGGTGGATCCCTGTGAGTTCGAGGCCATCCTGGTCTCCAGAGCAAGTGCCAGGATAGGCTCCAAAGCTACACAGACAAACCCTGTCTCGAAAAACCGTGTGTGTGTGTGTGTGTGTGTGTGTGTGTGTGTGTGTGTGTGTGTGTGTGTATAAATAAATAAATAAAAAGCTCTATACAACAAAAGACCTCACGATTCAAATGGTGAGATAGAATTCTGCTTCCCAGGGAGGCTGAATAACAAGCAGCTCAACTAGTTCACTTCTTTGAGTCTCCCAAGCCATCTTCCTACTTTTTCTCTTCTCCTTATAAACAATTCCCATTAGGCTGTTTTATACAACTTCCTGTCAGCTAGTTGCTGACATAGCCTCCTGACTGCAGTAAATTTTATTTAATCAAACACAGTTTTGTATTATTAAACAAATGTTCCAAAGCATAAACAAACTTTGAAGACACTTAACAATACTTTAAATACTAAGGTTGTGACTGAACATGGCAACATTGTATTTACTACATGTCATGAAGGGAAATACTACATTAGCACTTTATTAGAACTCATGGAAACACAAATATTCTATCCTGGCATTTTGTAAACAAATAAGCAAAGAGAACAGAAACAACACAAAATAGACTCATTATACATATTGTTTTATTTTTATTTTTAAAATATTTTTTGATTAAAAATACGACAATAATTAATGTATACAAGCTTGGGTTATGTTTTCCATTAAAGATAGCATGATAGCAGATACTTAGAAATGAGAATTTTCTGCATGCATATCCTGACTCCTCCATTAGTAAACAGTTATCCATTTCTATGTTATTTTTCTATATGGCCTGCAACTGAAACAGTTCTACAAATCAAAAAGTTTATGAAAAGAGTAAAAATATTATGAAGTAATTTTCACAATTTTATTTAAGGGACATTTGCATAAATAAAAAACAAAAAACTATCAGCAGCAAACAAAAAAAAAAACGATTTAATTTTGTGCTGTAGAGATGGCTCAGAGTTTTTTTTTTCTACTTCAGAAGGCTTGGATTCAGTTCCCAACACTAACTTTTTCAAGAATACCCATTTGTAACTTCGGATCCAGGGATGCACAGCACCATCCTTACTCTTTGATCAGGTGACACTAATGCACATATGCAGGGAATAGCCTTGTAAGTTTTCAAAAACAAAAGACTACAGTACTCTTGTAGTTCTGCACCCCACTTTTTAATTGTATTGTTTGGCGTTTTGGTGACTAGCCTCTTGGGTTCATTGTATATTTTAGATATCAGCCCTCTGTCAGATGTGGGGTTGGTGAAGATCTTTTTCCATTCTGAGGAATGGATGGAGAAAATATGGTACATTTAATCAATGGAGTACTATTCTGTGGGAAAAAGCAATGGAATCTTGAAATTCGCAGGCAAATGGATGGAACTAGAAGAAACCATCATAAGTGAGGTAACCCAGTCACAAAATGACTACATGGTATGTACTCACTATATATGAATTTTAGACATAGAACCAAGGATTGCCAGCATACATTCCACATCACCAAAGCAACTAGAAAACAGGAAGGACTCTAAGAGAAAAATGCATGGATCCTGGACAATGGGAATGAGCTAATTTGGAGAATGAGGGTAGGGGTGGGGGAACTGTCAGAATGAGAGGGGGAGAGGAGGAAATGGAGGAGCAGAATACTCAGACAATACAGGTAGGATTTACAAAGATTTTTCAACTATAATTGATCAATGTTTGTGTTGGTGATTATGGGAAATTATTTGTGTTGGAATCTGAATTTTAAATATTAAGATAAATCATTTCTTATTTCTAAATATTTATTTCTAAATAACTACACTATGTCACAATGCTGTATGGTACTAGGATAGAGAAAATCTCCATGAAATCTACAATAACTGAACAGTATCATAGAGAATTATACCCTTTAAGCACAGGTGTTCAATGTAGTACAAAAAATATTCATCTTGTTATAATGAATAGGTTTTGATGTAGATGATATTGATGATTTGTAATTGCAATACTGATAAATGCAGGGTTATTTGTTTTTGCAGGGTTTTTTTTTAATGAAGGTTCATGTTCACAACCAGTTTTTGAATGAAGCATGTAGTCTAGGATGACATGAAACTTGTAATCCTCCTAACTCCACCCACCATGTCCTGGAATTACAAGGCATATGGTAATACCTTGGTTTTACTATTTCCCATATATCAATACTAGGACACTACATGTGTTAAACAAGTAATCTACCAAGAAAGCTTCATCATCAGCATGCAAAATTATATTTTACTTATAATATTTTAAAATTAAAATATGTTTTTGATCATGTAACCACATTATTATAACAAAGCATTCATATGTTTGCATGTTTACATATGTTTGTATAAAATGTAACAACATATACTTAAACATATACAAACAAGTGAGCATCAACTGATGATAGGAATAAAATATGAAAAGTCATTAAGTGATTTTGCTCTTTTATCTCTGAGCATTACAGACTGTACCTACATAAAGTTAAATTGCTATGATGCCAATAATCATAATAGCAATATAACAATAGAATTTTATATACCTTATGAACCACATTAGTGTGAATATATATATGTATACATATATATATATATATATGTATACATATATATATGGAATGTGAATACATATATATATATATATAATATCTTTAATACTCATACTATTTCATATCCTGTATATTAATGTAAAAAGGTAAAATGTGTTTGTTGGCTCTGTTTCCTGAGAGGTATGTGTATTCCTTTGTTTATATGTTTTTCTCAATAGTTTAGTGCTTTCTGAAGACATACACTTTTTAATACTGTACTTCTTACTCTTATTGACATATTTATATTTTACATGTAAAAAACAATGAATTTTCTTCCCTAACAGCCTCAGATGTGTAAACGTTTCTGAAGTGAGAATAATAAATATTTCTTTAATTTCATTAATCTCCCTATCTTTGAGCTATTCTCTTGAATTTAAGAAGATTCCATTATTTTTCCTAGTTAAATTCTTATTTACAGAGCTATTTAAGTAGTTAGAACTGTGATAGCTCATTAGTCGGTGATTAACTGGTTGCACACACAGTCCAGGATGGATTCATCCTTGGCATCTGTGATTAAATGCCAGTTGGAACACATTACCACAAGGACACCTTAGAGGAAACCATTTTGTGTGAATTAAATTCATGCATAGCTTAAAGAATATCATGAATTAGGAGCATGGGGTGGGTGTACAAAAATATGTGGTAATTGTTTACAATCTCAGCAAATGCTGTTTAGTTGATACCAGGAGAATTTGGCTCTGTGTATTGTCAGCTATTCTCTTCACTTCATAATTTCTTGGCATGTCTTAAGTTTTGAGTGGAAAAACAATGTTTAAAACTGTCACATCAAATTGTCTAAACATGATCTAGTGAGAACAAAAAGGGATGCAATGACTGAATATTGTAACAACATTGCTCCCTGCCAACAGCATGGTTTTCCCTCAATTGAGTTTTACTATTATCTTGGTCTTGCTCTAAAGCCCAATACATTTCGGGGGGAGGAGTTTGAATACAGTGTGTGAAGAAAAAGTACAGGCATGAAGGTTTCTGATCATTAAATATAATTGACTAGAAAGACCACATCTAGAAATAGAGATTCAGTACTAGATGTGAATCTGAGGAGAACCAAATTGTAATTAACTTTGAGTAAAAGAAGTCTGAGTTACAAATATAGACAGATTGTTACACAAAGAGAGGGCGAATACCCTGAAATTAAGTAAGAAAATCAAGGGAAAAAATGCAAAGTAACAATGATGAGAAAGATAATGTTATTTTGAGGAAAATCATGTTTAATAAAAGGAAGATCAATTAAAACTTCAAATATTTTCATAAATATTTAAATATCCATTACATCTTCCAGTTGTTGTTTTGAATTCTAAGTCTCCGTCTTTATATATAATGCTTAAAACCAATGACATTATGTTTAACCATGTATGTATAATTAGACATGCCTCAGAGTGTGTGTATATTGAGATCAGTTTACAAGTACAAGTACAAGTCATTTCTTTAACTAAGAGGAACATCAATAGACCATCACATCCCATGAATAAAATCTGTGTTAAAAGTATATGTAATTAGTATGTGTAATATACTATATGTAATATTAGATGAAGTTGCTTGTGTTAATCAACAGCACTCAGCTAAAAAATATATTTGACAAGATCTCAAAATGTGTGAAATTAACAAATAAGCAAATATTGGAAGAGTTATGAATTTATCAAAATGAAACAGTTGAAATCCTGTAGGAAGCAAAAAATAACATTAAAGCTTCCACTAATGGGAGTCTATTATCTGATAATTGACTCATAGTAAAATAATTTCCACTTAGAAAATATACAATGATAATAATATAGTTAATAATATAAGCCATTGTCATTATATAAAAATATTTTGTATTATTAATTTTCTGTTCTACCTATGTAGCAAAAATAATTTTACTTGTTTATTTTGGATTTATACTTGATTGTTATGAAGCAATAGAGCTTCAAAGATCGTTAAGAACTGCAGAGCTTAATGAAGTTTCCTATTTAACAACAATGATGGAATATGTCTATCATGCTCACTCCTTCACAGGGACCCACAGGTCAGATTTATTTAGTTCTCAAAAAAATATTTACTTTGAGCAGGGCCTTGGTAGTGCACCCGCCTTTAATAACAGGACTTGGGAGGCAGAGGCAGGTGGATCTCTGTGAGTTCAAGGCCAGCCTGCTCTCCAGAGAGATTACCAGGATAGGCTCCAAAGCTACACAGAGAAACCCTGTCTCAAAAAAAAATATTTACTTTGTTCATGAACTTGTCATTCTACCACATGGGTTGAAGAAATGAATAGATGTGAATCTGAAGAATGAAGAGTATTCTGGTAAATTTCCTGGTCCTAGATTGCTTAGAACTATAATATTGCTGAAATAGTTTTTAAACATGGTTTTCATTCTGAACTATTGAAACCTAAGGAAAATGAAAGTAGGGTAATCTAAATTTGTATGTGAATAGTGTATTTTTATGTTTATTCAGACCATTCTGTCTAACAATATCCTGGATTAATACCTAATCAGCAAAATGAACTTAACTCTTTGATTCATTCATAATTTTATGAATTGTGAATACAGAAAGATCAAGTAGGGACTCTAAAGGCTGATCTATAGACTTGGACCATGATGCTGCACATGTACTTATGAGCTATGTAGCAACTGGAACAATAGCTCAATGGTTAAAAGCACTTCTTTGGTAATGAACCAGTTCAGTCCCCAATATCCAACAGCAGTTAACAACTGTATCATAGGCTTGCTTCCAGGGCTTGTTTTGCTTGATTCCTTCTGCAACCCAGAGCCAGTTGTACAGGGATGACATGACACATAGTGGGATATATGGTCTTACATCTATCATCAATCAAGAAACTGCCCTACAGACTTGCCTATGGCCTATTATTATAGAAATATTTTGTCAGTTAAGGTTTCCTCTTCCCAGATCATTCTAGCTTTGATTAAGTTGAACAAACCTAACCAGCATACCAATGATTACTGAGTTTATACTATTCTGTAGTTTTTATAAATGTTACAGGAATATTTAAACCTTGACTAATACTAAAAACTTATTCAGTTTTTGTTGTTCTTGTTTGTTTTTGAGAGACAGAGTTTTGCTATGTAGCTCGGACTGTCATATAACTTGCTCTGTAGACCAGTATTGCCTTGAACACAAAACCCCAGCCTCTGGTTTCTGAATTCTGGTATTAAAGTTGTGTACCTTCATGTCTGGGTTAAAACAGTATTCTTGACTTGAATATTAGAAAGGAGACAGAGAGGGATATAGGAAATAGAACACTCCATGTTGTTTTGATTAAATGTTGGGTAAATCTGTAGTTTATTAGTAGGGGTTTTCTAGGATAACAGAGTTTACAAAATTGATCTCTCTCTACATAGAGAAAGGGGTCCATTAGAATAATTTGTAGGCTAGAGTGTGGCTAATTCAACAATTATTTACTGTAAACAGGAAATCTAAGAATCCTGTAGTTCCCAAGCCACAGGCCTAGATATGCCAGCTGGTTTCAATATATTCTGGCATCCCAAACAATTATGTTCTAATGCCAGTGAAGGAATTGACTTGCTAGGTGGGTGGCACAGAGAAAGCAGGCAAAGAGAAAAAGCTTGTTTCATGTTCTTACATAGTCTTCTGTTTGTGGTGGTATCTTGTATATACCAATAAATCTTGTCAGAGGGTCAGAGAGAAGGAGTAAGCCAAGGCCATACCTTACCTCCTTAGTGTCTCAACAGACAAGAACACAAGTTCCTATGTCTCCCTGCTTATATAATATTTCTTCCCAGCTATGTCACTTCCTGTCTGTCTGTAGAGATATCAAGACCTGTGTGTTATCTAGTGGCAGGCTCCATTCTCTGACCCTCAGACCTCTCTCTAACCCTAAGACAAGCTTTATTTGGAGAAGCAAGATATCACTATATCTAGCAGAATATGTGGCCCAATTAGAGGTGTATCTTCCTGACTCAAAATCCAGACTAAAGCAATGTGTTTTCCCAGTTGGAAATGTCTGCACTACAAGTATATATTACTAAGTTTTATTACCAAGGGAGACTATTATTATGGACACAGTAAATTCAATAAGCAGTATAATCTAGAAGGAGTATGTGCTGATTAGTTTTAATTGTAAATTTAAGAAAGTCTCATTCAAGTAATTATATACAGCAAGTTGTCTTATGGGCATGTCTGTGTGGGATTTTCTTTGTGTTAATTTAAGTGCTGAGACTGGGAGTAGCACTACTTTCTGGGCTGGACCCTTCACTGCTTTAGTGAAGAAAACTAACTATGAGAAGCTGAGCAGGTCTGTGGATGTTGTTTGTCTAGCTGCTCAAGACACTGCCATATTATCTTCACAGATACGGATTATAAAATGGAAAAGCCAAAGCAAACTGGAACCTAAAAAGCAGAGCACACATTCATACTTAGAATACCTTGTTCCCTTGCACCACCAACTCCTGAAATTGTTTTGTATGTTTTATTTTTGAGACAGCTGTCACACAATTTCAATTTTATGTGTAACCTAGAAATGATTAATTTATGGGAACAGAGAGAAGAATTGTGGCTATTAGACTTCAATGTGGGTCTTTTAACAATGAGGAAATGATTGGTTTAAGGATATAAAACTGCAGTTGGACAAGAGGCATGGACTCTGATGTCTTGAAGCCTACTGAGAGCATGATAAATATGGTTGATAACAATTTGCTATATTTTAAAAGTTGTGAGATAGTATACTTTAAGTGTTCTCAAAACAAAAATGATGAATATGTGATATAACATGAAAATTGGTTTAATTTAGCCATGCCATTGTGAACATACTATATTGTGTATCATAATTGTGCATGACTTTATTTATGAGCTAAATAAATGAATGGAAAAAAAGGAATACCTTGTTCCCATTCAGTTCTTTTGCCCAACTGTGAGCTTATTTGTTCTGCGAGTTTATTATTAGTGACTGAGTATTTCCTTAAGGCTGGCAATTTTGACAGTAAAGTAGAAATGTGTTTCCTGATCCTATTCCTACAAAATGAACCTGAATTGAATGCAAAGAACTGGATTTTAAGCCCAAGCCTCATGTTATAAGTGGATAATCTGCAGAATAGATAACACTTTGTGGAAGAGCTGTTTGTTTTGCATGTTTAATAGCTGTGTGCAATGTCATAGTATCACTCTGAAGACTGCATCTTTCCTAAAATAAAACAGTATTTGCATAGCAAATTTTCAGTATAAAAATTAATACTTTATCAATAAGAACTGGAGTAGAGATTATCTTTCCTTGAACCTAGATGGGCCTCAGTGAGAACAATATGTAAGTATGACAAGACTTGTATAATGTGACTTCCAAAGTGAGGCAAAGAAAAATGTCATATGGTTGCTCCATTCTCATAGGATCGCTATGCTTGTAGTCAGATGCTATGATTTTAGCAATTGTATGGTGCACAGATTTTCAAAGTTAAAAGTATTGTCCCTCATATATGACTGAAACTTCAGCTATGAATCAGCCAATCTTCCTACCCTTTGAAAAAGCCAGTGTGAAACAGATTAGTTTCAGCCCCAACATCCTCTGAAAGTGCCTGGAACAATGATATTCTCCATAAGGTTTTGCATTTATTAGAGGTTTATGTGAAAATAGAATTTTAAAAACATAAATCTGATTACTGTAACATTGAAATTCCTTATCTTGAAATCTGTATTTGTCAGTTATTTAAAATACTAATTTAACATGTACTACATAACATGTTGAGATATATAGATTGACCCAGTATTTTTCAAAAGTACAAGTTAACTATTTTTATCATGATCCATTTATCCAATTAAATAATTATATTTCCTTTAAAATTTTAGTTTGAGTGCTGGGCAGTGGTGGTGCACACATTTAATCTCAGCACGTGTGAGGAAGATGCAGGAGAATCTAGATTTTGAGGGCAGCTTATTGTATAGAGCAAGTTACAGGACAGCCTAGACTACACAAAGAAACCTTGTCTCAAAAACAAAAACAATAACAAAAAATTGTTTGAATGTAACTCTTCATTGGATTTAGATTCCGTCATTGAATTCAAAGCCCTGTTAAATCTACTGATGGATTAATTTTCATTCCTGGCTTCCCTGCACTGCAGGGGACAAGAACATCCCAAATATATCCTTAGAGACCCACATTGCTCCTTTATCTAAATCTTTGGAAATATTGGGTTCCCCATCTTTTTTTAAAGTCCAGGATCATTTAAGCCTAACATTTTAACTTGTATATGAGTTCACATTCAAGATTTTAAAATCTTCAGCAAGTGAGAAATTAATTTTATCCTCTAATTATTCACAATTCTTTGTAGAGTGAAGACTGCTCTTTTTATACCACTGCACTCCCCATTTTCATGAACACACATCACTACATCTCACTGGTATAAATTACCCAACTGATCCATACTCCATGGTGTGGTATACTTTCTTTCATATTTTTAAAAGCATCTAATTATTTGTTATGAAAATAGGAAATTATAAATAGCTTAAGTGGTACTCTTTTTACTTGATTTCCATAAACAGAATTTAAGAGATATCAGATTGAACCTAGTAGGAAGAAAGACTAGATGAAGATTCATAATTGAGGACATTGTTGAGACAATGTCACAATTACAACTCCTGATGGACTTAAACCACAGCAAAGTGGGTCAGTTTACCTGTAAGTGAAAATTGTAGAAAATTCCAGATCATTTTTAGTTTTCATCTTTTAATTTTTTGAATGATTCTTCCTTGGCCCTTGAACAAATGTCAGCCACGACATATCTCATACTTTGGTTTTTGGACAGACACTCTGAAGGGACACTTCTGTGTATTGTGGATGATCTTGTCTCAGGTTGCAGTTAGAGTGTGCTTGCCATAGAGTTAAGACTGAAATCAGGTAGTAACAGTGCACTTGAGATACAGCATTAATGCCAAGATGTGACAAGATATCTACATAGAGGCTAAATACCTGACACTCAAATCCCTTCTGTGAATGTTTCTCTAAGAAGACTGTCTGCTACAGCTCACCCACACCATCAAGATAATTTAATGGATTTACTACTGTCTGAGTATTTTCATTTTCATTCTTTTTCTCCCTTGAGAAATGAGCTTTTGAAATTTTTCTTTTTTTATTACTGTAATTTTTAGTTGGTGTAAACAAACTCAATTTAGATGAGTATGTTAAATAATATTAATGAAACCTACTCCACTGCTTGTTAACAAATCTCCATAGAGCAAGACATTCAAATTTAACCATACTTATGGAGGTAGGAAAGCAATATGCTTAAAGTAACACATGTAAAGGACAATATTTAACATCTAGGTTGTATTATATGAAAGATAATCTAAACCTTTCATTCAATTTGCTTACAAACAGCAAATATGCATTAACTATTCATAATTCTATACATAGAAGAAATTCCCTGATGTACTTTTCTATATTTAACAAATATATAGTCAAGGTCAAAATAAAATCCAGCCAATTGTAGATGAAAGTGTCAAAATTACCATTATAAGTTTATGTTTCTAACATCTTTCAGTTAATATATAGATACATGAACATTTAACAAAATTAGGGCAGGAATGATGTCTCTGCAGTTAAAAGAAACTGTTGACCAGTGTTCAATTCCCAGAACACACTGTGGTTTACAACCATCAGCTCCAGGGAAATAGATAGTAGACCCGTACAGGGTTCACACACAAGCACTCAGGCAAAATAGTCATACACATAAAGTAATAATAAATCATTTTTCAAAAGTCAACATATATCTTACTGTAAATGTACTATTATATAACACTGTAAAATTAGTTCTAAATTATATTTCTGACTTAGAAACTATTGGTAACTCAATTATTTACATTTGATAGAATATATTGCATTAAATACTTTCAATGTATCCAAACAACATCTGTCTTGACTTTTTTGTAGAATACAGAAAATTGGAAATTATTAGTTTATCCCAATTTTTATAACACTACTTTGTAAATAAAAACGAAACCCCAATTAAATGAAATCATATTTTATGGTCTATGTAAACAACCTATCTTTTACAGTTTTTTATTGTTATTGGCCTACAGGCCACAAAACTATAATTGTATTTAGTACAACAAAATAGATTATTGCTAAAAACAATTGGTGATTGTGCTATCTGTTGTTTGAAGTGTCATATACTTGAAAGATTCTAGGCTTTGTTGGCAAGCTACATGTAATTATAATCACTCTTCTTGTTATCACTCAGCTGAACTTTTTTCTTTCATGTTGATAAACACATTCCTTATCTCCTACTATTTTTTATGTCAATTCAGACAATCTAGTCTATTATTCTGAAGAAAGATGAGGTTTCCTGACAGACTGACATTATGCAAATTACTCACAGAATGGACCACATACTCCTTTGGAAGAATTGTAGGAATATATTGCCCACATTCTCATTACTATATCAGAGACATTTTCAAGGAAATATAACGACCATATCCATGAGAATGTGGGGTTATGAACAGCTCATACCTATGGTTAAGGCATCTTTACTTCCCATTATTTGATATTTTGACATCTGATTTAAGCCTTTTACTTAAGAGACATTAATTTAGTTTGTGGTCTACTACAGTATTGTGTAGCGCCTGCACTACAACACTTCCACAGTATAGGGCGAGGGGCTTGAGGATTTAAATAAAGACAAGACAGCAGGTCTTTCTTGCAGGGAGAAAATGCTTCTTTATTCCAACAAGAGTGGGGGCTTATATACCAGTCAGCAGGGATGGTGGAAAACTAACAAGTTCAGGTTCCCAGGTGCATCAGGCAATCCTGAATGGGTGAATAACAGGATAACAGAAACTTGCACTCAGGCCTTCAAGGAAGGAAGAAAACAGGATGTACCTCTAGGTAAGCTCCTAGTCACAAGCTGTTCAGCAGACCCCTATGGAGGAAGGGCCCAAAGTATTGAGCAATGCACGTCAGTGATTAAAGTTCTCTGTTCTGTTATTTATTACTACAGAATACTGTACACACAGATTTTGGTTTCTAATTAATTTTTACTGTTTATTAGACTAATCATTTCTGAAGTTCATTTGATCAATAAATGTCAGCATCTGAACTTCACTATTCAAGAATTATCTTGTTCTCAAAACAACTAAAGCTCATGGAAATCGTTGTCAACAAATAAACCTGGTTTTCTGAAATAATTTATCATTTACCTACTCAAAGATTCACCTTTGGAAATGCATTCATCTTTGTAATAGTGAAATGAGATTCTTCACCCCAACCAGCTGGGCAATCAAGGAATGTTAGTACATGGTTTTCAAACAGTAAATCTTACATGAAAGCACTCTCTACAACAATAATAGTAAGACATGAAATGTGACTAACTCTTTGGAAAGCTGGACTCATGTGGAGAGTTGTGGTTTTATGTGTATTTAAAGTTCCCTGTACAGGGCAATTAGTCATATATTTGATAATTAGGTAACACATATCACTGATTTAAATAATCAACCCAGACTATTTCACTAGTATTTAAAACACTAAATTATGGTTTTAAAATATTAACTAACTAAAATATTTTATTAACATTTTCAGCTTTCATAGTAGAAATAATAAATATTTGATTTTTACATTTCTACTGGGTATTTAATTTGATAATAATGCAAAATCAGGGGTTTTCCACAGATAAGGTCACTGGTGCATGGATATGGCAATCTGTATTTTCTTTCATGATTATCATAAGTAATCAAATGATTCTTGATGTGTAATCTAAGAATCAGGAGTACAGTTAGGTTATGAAGATTATTGTATCCTATCCATACATACTCCTCTCGTTGCAATTTCTAGTATGCTAGTATGTTACATTACCTAATATTTGACAAACATCCTCACTTCACAGGCTTTAAGAACAACTAGTCATCTTTTAAAAGTGTTTTTGTCATTATAATATAATGATATCACTCCCTTTTTCCCCTTTCTCCCATTGAAAACTCTCATATACCTGTCTCCTGGCTCACTTTCACATTTGTCTCCTCTTTTTTCTTTAATTGTTGTTTTAAACACACACACAAACACACACAAACACACACACACACAGACACACACACACAAACACACACAAACACATACACTGTCCGTATGTCATCTTATATGTTCCTAGTCAACAAAAATATCTGGCCATCAGAATTAAATTGATGTGTAAAAACTATTAAAATATTAACCTTCATGTAGTTATATATTCCAGCATGTCAATCAAAACATTGGTAATATAGAGTATTGGAAATTTCACTTTACTATAATTACACATATCATAGGTTTTCTACTATTGATACATTCCATTAGGTAAACTAACATGCAATATTTAAAACAAATTAAATATCAGTCTTATAATCAATTAGGAAGTTAGGAAGGCAATTATTCAGCTAACACATAGACACACACACACTCATACACACACACACACACACACACACACACACACACATATATGTGTGTGTGTGAGAAAAAAAGAGATTGAGACACAGAAACAGAAAGATAGAAGGAGGGAAAGAGGGAGGGAGGGGGAAGGGGGATAAGGCAGAGAACACAATAATAAATGAAACTGAGTAGAAATTTATTCTAGCATTCTTAAGATTAAAATATACCATAAATGACTTGAAAATGTATTTAATATAAATAATTTTTGTTCAAATTTTAAATGGAAAATATGGTTTGATATGTGATTGGGTATACTTTGGTATTAATTATTATGTAAATTTCTTCATATATTTCATGTATGCTTCACACATATGTGAAAACTGTTATATAATCACATAGCCAAATATTATTCTGTAATATGTACACACACACATATGTATGTATATGGAATTGTTTTCATATGTAATTAGTGCAGGTTAATATGTTTTATTGTTTTATTTACATATTAATTTTATGCTGATGGTTATACACACAGATATAGATAGATAGATAGATAGATAGATAGATAGATAGATAGAGAGAAGAAATATAGGCAGACAGACAGAGACAGAGATAGTGAGCTGTCCTTCTTTCTCTCTCCCTGTTTGTGTGTTTGTTACTCTGGATTGAATCTAGTCTATAATACTTGCTTTGCCCACAATTTACAGATGAATGATCCTTCAGCTTAGTTTCTATATGTGTTTTTGTTTTTTAGTCATATGTTTCAGGGACAGAGGATGATAAAAGGTAATAGATGATATATCCAGGAATTTAAGTAAGTTTTCAATTTCCAAACAATATTTGTAATTGATTCTTATCATAATCCTAAGTAGTTTAATACTAAAATTTCAATTTCCACTATATATATATATATATATATATATATATATAGAGAGAGAGAGAGAGAGAGAGAGAGAGATGCACATATCTAATTATAAAATGATCTAGGTGTTGATTTTTATACTGTTCACATTTATATATAAAAGTTAAATTATTATAATTCAGATGATATCCAGGAACTTTCTTAATTTATTATAATAATTGCAAAGTTATTTGAAGCATTTCAAAATTTCTACCCTTTAATAGAATAAACATAAAAGGTAACCAAATCATGTCTTCTAATTTATATAAAAATATGGTATATTTAAAGTGTAGTAGCAGTGAGTAAAGATTTTATTTTCTCATTACAGTCAACACATTCTTGATTATTTTGATATTTTAATTAGCATTTTGATTAAGCCATGCTTACTGGATATATCTACCATACGGTATATTAGGATTATCTTAGACGTTTTAAGTTTCCTCATTTAAATGCACATAACTTTTAGTAAAATGTAAAGAAATTCATTACATATCTAGCAAAGGGAAGATCATTCTAACATTTGGTACTAGAATACATCAACTGTGCAAGCACAATTATTATCTGTTGTACAGATACATTTTTGCCATTCAGAACATAAAATACTATCATTATGCTGGATTTGGTGAGATATCACAACTATTAAACATAACACATTGTTATAATAAAGTAGACCAATCTGGCATTTTTAAATGAACTGCATCTAAAAATTAAAATTGCAATTAAAAAGTATTGATTTAGGTATAGCTTAGAAGCTGTCCAGTGGGTGAGAGATCTGCTTGTAGGCTGTATCTCAGCTATCATTCACTGAATTCTGTTCCCTCCCAACCCACTCTACTGCAAAAGCTCACCTGCTTCATCATCCTTCCCATGAATAGTCCTCCTCATTAACTTCATCAGACTTTAGACACAGACACAACTCAAACCAGGGGGAAGAGCAAATCCAGAGGCACAGGTACAGCCCAAACCAGTTGGAAGAAAAGGTGGGTGGATGGAATACACACTCAACTGTCCCAACCTACAGGACCTAAGTCTTGGGCATATCTCTTGTCCCTTAACCTCCCATCTAAACACCAGCAAGGAAACTGGGCCCCACCCCCAACTCTGGTTGAACTCCATTGCTCTGGTATAATCCCAGCAGCCTGCCAGTAGATCAGAGACCTGCCTGCAGGCTGTATCACCAGCACCACCACCCACTGGATTCTGTCCCCCCAAGATCCACTCCACCACCCAACCCTATACATGTCTTCATCCACTCCATGGCCAACCCTTTCCTGAAACTCCAGAAGACTCCATAGGCACAGGCATAACCCACACCAGTTGGAAGAGCAATCCCCAGCAGCTGGCTGCAGGCTGCACAAACACAATCACCACCCACTGGATTCTTTTCCGAAAAGACCCACTCTGTTGCCCAACCCACACACCACATCATCCTCCCCATTACCAGCCCTCCACTGTAACTTCAGCAGACTCTATAGGCACAGACACAGCCCACACCAGTTGGACAAACAGACACAGGTACAGCTCACACTAGTCAGAAAAACAGAGGGATATGATGCCTCGAGGTACTCCAAACCACAAAATCCTCAGCTGAGAAAATCCTATTGGAGCTGAAGACTTGCTAATAACCAGAATCCTTAGCTTTTCAGGCCAGAAGATAATAAAGGAAACAGATAATAAATGATCAAAACATACAAAAAAGACAAGATTCAACACCCAAAATTATAAATATCATAAAACTCCAAACACAAATGCATAAATGCCATTATAAGAATACATCCAGTAACAGAAAGAACAATCTGGCACCTCCAGAAGCCAGTGATCATGCAACAGCAAGACCTGAACATTCCAGTGCATCTGATGCACAAAAAAAATCCTTAAGAATTACTATATGAAGATGATAGAGGCTCATAAAGAGGAAAAAATATTCCCTTGAAGAAATAAAGAAGAAGACAAAAATTGGAAGAAATCAATAAATCCCTTAAAGAGAGCCAAGAAAAAAGGAAAAACCCTGTCAAATTGTTGAATGGAAAATTTTAAGACATGAAAACTGAAAAGGAAGCAATAAAAAAAACAAAAACCTAGAGAATTTTGAAATGGAAAATCTGCATAAGTGAACAAGAACTACAGATGCAAGTATCAAAAACAGAATACAAGAGACAGAAGAAGAATCTGAGATATTAAAGATATAATAGAGGAAACAGTTTCATGGGTCAAAGAGAATATTAATCCAAAATATTCCTAACACAAAACATCCAGGAAATATGGGACACCATGCAAAAAGCAAACATAAGAATAATAGGGATGAGAGAAGAGGATTAATTTGTCTGGAAATCCCAATTAAGGGGCCATTTGTGTAGACCCAGCAGCTAATCCAGGTTTGATCCTAAGAAGGGAAATACCAATTGAGAAAAAAGACAAGAAACAAGAGACAGAGTCAGGAGGGCATCCAGTAAATATTGAATCACAAGTTTATTGTTCAAAGATTTTTGTATATCCCTATCAAACGTGGGGGAGAAGGCAAAAACTTCCTTTCCGGATGTTACAAGGAACAAACAGTAATTATCCCTTCAATACCCAAAACATCAAGTAAACATATCCTGAGCTAAGTGTTCTGTTGTTTAGGCAAGACATGCAGAGACCGTACCTTAGACCAAATATCCTATTGCAGTCACATTTTAGGCCAGAAATCTTATTTTTTCACTCTGAAAGAAAAAGGGCAGATAAAAATATCTGACCTTACGTCAAAATGGAATGGAATCAATTCTATGGGCTCCAACAAAATCTTAGCTAAATGGCACATAAAATATATTAAACAAAATCAAAGAAGAAAACTTTCCCAACCTAAAGTTGGGCATACCTACAATGTTACAAGAAGCTTATAGAACACCAAATAGACAGGAAAAAAAGGTTCACCTCACCACATAATAAGCAAAGCAATAAACATATCTAACAAAGACATAATTTAAGAGCTGCAAAGGAAAAAATGCCAAGTAACATACAAATGTAAACCTATCTGAATTATACCTCACTTCTCAATGGAGACTCTAAAAGACACAAGTTACTTACAGACATTTTGTAGACAATAAGATGCCACACATGACAGCCCAGACTACTATACCCAGCAAAGCATTCAATGATAGTAAATGGAGAAAAAAAGATATTTCATGACTGAACCAGATTTAAACAATACCTATCCAAAAATCTAATCCTACAGAAAAACGCTAGAAGGAAAATTCCAAACCAAAGTAGTTAGCTGCACACATGAAAGCACAATAAATAAATAATTTACCTCAGCAAAACACAAAGAAGAGAAGTACACACACACACACACACACACACACACACACACACACACACACACGCACACACACACTGTCACAAAAAACACTAAAACTAGAAAAATAACAGCAATTAACAATCACTGGTAATCAATATCTCTTATTATCAATGGACTCAATTCACTAATAAAAAGACTCAGGCTATAAGAATAGATATGAAAACAGGATCCATCCCTCTACTCTATATAACAAACACAGATAAACTTCAGAGACAGTTGTTACCTTACAGTAAAAGGTTCAGAAAATATTTTCCAATGAAAGGGAAATAAGAAGCAACCTTTGATGGCTATTCTAATAACTAACAAATACACTTCAAACTAAAATTAATCAAAAGACATGGAAAAGGACATTTCCTATTCATCAAAGTAAAAATCCATCAGAATAAAATCTCAAATCTCAAGGTCAACACCAAAAATAAAGGGCTCCCATGATTGTAAAGGAAACATTAGTAAAACTGAAATCACATATCAAAACACTTGTTAATAGTGGAAGACTTCAACACCTCATTCTCACCAATGAACGAGTCTGCCAGACATATATTAAAAGGGGAATAAGGGAAGTAACAGATGTTTTGTCCTAAATGGACTTAAGAGGCCTCTAGAGAACATTTCACACAAACAAAAAAGAAAAATCCTACTTCTCAGCACATGATGGAACCTTCCCTAAAATTGACCACATACTCAGTTACAAAGCAAATTTCAACATATACAAAAAAAATGCAACAACACCCCTATTTCGGGAAATTACCAATATGGATCCAGGTAAAAATACAAGGGATTTTAATAGGAAAAGAATTACTTACAGAGCAACCTAGCCAGCCATCGGGCAGTAGTCTGTACAGCAAGCCGAAAGTGAAACTGAAAACGAAACCAGCCACCTGAATGCCCCTCACACTACATCATCCTGACCATGCCCGTACACCTGTAGGCAGCCCCTAAGTAGGCATGGCTACAGCATCCCCTACAATTCCCCTTTTAGTCTAAAACAGGATAAAAACTTAACAGTTTAAAGTATCCAAAATTAACAGTCATAAAAGTGAAATATAAGACACAACAATCTGCTTATGTCACATCCTAACTATCTATTTTAACTAAACCCTGAAGTCATCTGAAAGAGGTGTCCAAGCCTGAACACCTCCTTCCAATCTCAAACATAAACCATAGGAAGCTATCCCTAACTAGGTATATACACTATCCTATATACACTATCCTAAGTGACAACAATGGGGGAAAGGGGCATAGCATCCTCCAAGTTACTTCCTGCTGAAATAGGATGAAGACAGCCTTGTAGGGTCCTGTGGGGGGAAAAATGTTAGTGTGGTGAAAGTCTTGAATGGATTGTATCCAATCCATATTAGATGGGATTCACTTGATTGAAGATCTAGCTTGAAATCCTCAACTTGATTGAAGTCAGTACCCAAATCTCTGCACAGAGTGTCAGTTGAAATGGAGCAAGTTGGATCCAGAGCAGTCAAGGAGGTATGGCCCATTTTCTTTCTGGGGTGTCAAGGGATTGCTGTCAGGCAGGTAGGTCTTCATTGGCTGTGTGGGACTGAAACATAAACAGCACAGAAATGTTTACTTGTGTATGTATACATACTAGGAAAGGCAACCATAGGAGCATAACAATTGTGAGAATGTTCACACCTTGAAAGAAAGAGCCAAGAAAAGACAAAGGCAGTCCCCAAATTCTTCTTTTATTCTGTATTACATCAAATGACAGCTTGATAAAATACAGAAACTCTAAAGTTTAAACAACATGCTTGGATTTTAGAGGAGGAAAGACAAATTCACCTCTAAATCCAGCATTGGTTTAATTGAATAGGATCTAGGAAATATAGAGAAATAGAGTTCTCTGAGAGACAGCTGTGAAGTTTACCATATGGCACATTCCTTTTGTTTGATGGTTATACCTACCTTCTCTTATTCAGTATCTATTCACGCAGTGATCTTTGACATCTGGAGATGAGTTTTCCTGTGAAGATATAAGCAAAACACTTCCCTTTTCTTTGGGAGGTTTCTATATAGTTTATAAGATATGCCTTAGTAGAATACCTGTCATTTGTCCTCCTTGAGTTTTTCCTTTTCCACTCGAATCTTGATCAACTTTGATGGTATCCAAAGTTTTTCTTCTCCTGTGGAAACCAATGCAAAACCCCTATCCCATTGTAACACATGTCATGGCTTCCATACAGGGGTTAGTACATCTTTGAAGTATACAGGCTGATTGAGTTCAGCTGTTTGTACATTCTCATTGGCATTAAGAAAGTTTATAGTTAATAAAGCATTATGCAACCTATGTTTGGGGGGTTTTGTCTTCCACGCTTGTTTGTGAAGCATCTCCTTGAGTATTCTATTAGATCTCTCAACCACTGCTTGTCCCATAGGATTGTGTGGTATACCAGTGACATGCTTTATGATATAATATTTGAAAAACTGTCCCAATTTTGTGGAGACATTTACTGGAGCATTGTCAGATTTTATTTGTGCAGGTATACCCATAACTGCCATCACCTCCAGCAGGTGTGTAATAACAGATTCAGCTCTTTCAGAGTTAAGAGCAGTAGCCCATTGGAACAAAGATAATGCATCTATAGAATGACGCACATATTTCAAATTTCCAAATTCTGCAAAGTGAAAGATATCCATCTGCCAAACCTCATTTCTCCAAATGCCCTTAGGATTACAACCTGCTGGCAATGGAATTTGATTATAAAACTAACAAGTAGAACATTTTCTCACTATCTCCTTGGCTTGTTGCCAAGTGATGGAGAAGTCCTTTTTTACACCTTTGCTATTCACATGTTTCTTATGAAATTCTGAGGCTTCTAGCACACTTCCAATTAATAAACGATCCATCTCATCATTGCCTTGTGCTAGTGGGCCTGGCAGACCCGTATGGGATTGAGTATGTGTAATGTATATAGGATTACTTCTGTTTCTGATGGTTTCCTGTAATTGTATAAACAGAGAAGTTAATTCTATATTATCAGGAACAAATTCTGCAGTCTCAATGTGTAACACGACTCTCTCTGCATATTGAGAATCAGTAACTATATTAAGAGGTTCTGTAAAAATCCATAAGTACCATGAGAATTGCATATATTTCTGCCTTCTGTACAGATGTATATGGACTTTGAACTACTTTACTTACCTCACCTGCCTTATTACCTGCCTTACCTGATTTGTTGGCATCAATGTAGAAGGTAAGAACTCCAGAAATGGTGAGTTTGTCTTACAATATGTGGAAGAATCCAGACTGTCTTTTTTATGAATTTAATTCTGTCAGTTTTGGGATAGTTGTTGCTAATTGTTCCCAAAAAGTCAGTAAGAGCTATTTGCCAATATTCATTATCCTTCCTTTAGGAGGAAATTTCTTCATTAGTTATAGGTACTATAATTTCTGCTGGATCTTTTCCAGTCAGCTGAGTAAGTCTTAATTTGCCCTTTAAAATCAAATCAGAAATCTTTTCTATATATGTCTTTAACTTTTTATTTATGTGGCAGAAATATCCACTCCAATATGGTGTCTTACCTCTGCATCAGAATCCCAGAAGGATATTCTCTGGATAGTAAGATAACCAAAATACAGTCTAAATCAAGATTTATCCGAGCTACATAGCATCCAATGTTCTGTTTTCTACCCATTGTAACTCTTTTTCTGCCTCAGCAGATAATATTCAAGGACAGTTTAGGTCCTTATCACCTTTAAGGGCCATTTTTAAATGCTTTAAGTCATGTCCTTCTACACAAATAATCGTCTTGAGTGGAGAAATTTTCCCTAATAATTTCTGAAGAGAATTAAGAGTTTGATAATGATCTCTACTAATTTGTACCTTCTGAGGACTGATTCTTTGTATGTCTACTTTGTAAACTAAATAGTTAATAGAATCTCCTCTTTGTATCTTTTCTGGGGCAATCTGTAATCCCCAACGAGGCAGAACTTCCTTCACCATTTCAAACATACATTCCAAAGTTTCCTTATTAGAATCTGATAAAAGAATGTCATCCATGTAATGATAAACCAGAGATTGTGAAAATTTCTTATGAATTATTTCCAAAGTTTGCTGTACAAAGTGTTGACACAAAGCAGTACTATTTAGCATTCCCTGTGGCAAAACCCTCTGCTTATATCTCCTAATGGCTGTGAATTATTAAGAGTTGATACAGTAAATGGAAATTTTTCTCTACCATTTTCCTGTAATGGTATTCTGAATAATCAGTCTTTCATATCAATGACCATGACCAGCCATCATTTAGGTATTAAGGAAGGCCAAGACATTCCAGGTTGCAGAGTGCCCATTGGTTGAATTACCTTATTTATGACTCTCAGGTCTGTCAGCATTCTCCACTTACCTAACTTCTTTTTGATAACAAATACAGGACAATTCCAAGGCCTGGTAGATTCCTCTATGTGTCCAGTCTCTAGCTGTTCCTAAACTAGTCTTTCCAACGCTTCTAGCTTCTCAGAGGTCATAGGCCATTGTCCTAACCAAACAGGTTAATCTGCAAGCTACTTCAATCGCAGGGCCTTTGGCTCCTCTGAAGGTCCATCATTTGTATTTAATTTCTGTACAGCCTGAATGGTTGGTAACTGTTTTCCATAGGATCTTACCAGATCTTTTCTACTATCTAAAGATTGTACATGATTTGTATCTGACACTGGAGGAATATTAATCTGAGCATTCCATTGCTGTAAGAGATCACTATAGTAGAGATTTATAGCTATATCTGCCACATATGGTTTCAGTCTCCCTTTCTGGGCTGGGGATACAGCTCAGTGAAAATGCACTAGCTTAGCATACATAAGGTACTCTTGGTTTGAAAAGAAATCTACTATCAAAGAGATGATGTATACAGGGGGCTTTGAGCATTTTTTTAAGTTGAGAAGACAGATCACAGTGGCAGTTTAGGGAATATTAAAGCACTACTTATGAGACAGAATGCAGGTGTGGATATGCTGAAGAAGATAATAAGTCAGGCCACTTGCCATGATGTATCTTGGGAAAATTAATAATACTACAGTAAGCAAGTTCTCTGCCTTAAATTTCCTTTTTGGCTTTGAATTGAATTTTGTAATCTCTCCCCATTTTGGTGAACATAGACAGCAACAGGATTGGTAGATTTCTCCATCCTGAAGAATTTTACCTGAGGAAATACCAGGTCTGCCACCCCCCTCCTGTATACACAGTCACTTTGTACTGTCACTGTATTCTAATTTAGCATTAATGTCGGCAGACCTGGAAAAACAAGCTGCACTCAGCAGCATAATGAAACCAAAGGCATAACTCACTGTAGTTTTGTATCAGAACCATAACTTTACACACTGCATATAGCCTTCATGTGTGGAGAATTATTGCCCCAAAACACATCCATTTGTCTCACAAAGAGCATGACTTTGTAATTACTAGTAAATATCTCTCATACAACTGTGGCAAAACTGGGAAAACAATAATGGTAGAAAAGCAGACAAGCTCAAACCATGGACTTGGAAAGAGCTTGTAAATTGGTCTCTTGTCAATCCCCAGTCTAGCAGTCCTACTGTTCTTTAAGGTGCTCTTGACATTGTATGGTTTCTTGTCTCCCTTAGTGATGAACAACTCCACTTGCTGTTACCAAACAAGTTAGGGGGAACATATATACTACTTGGTATTCTACCTAAAAATGTACAAGTATTCATAGTGAAATGCTGAAATACCAACAGTTAACTTTTGTGGCACTGGTTAGTTGAAAATGAAAGTATCATGTGTGAAAAGTCTGATGCTTTATTAAAACCTTGGAGATGATATAAAAACTATTGCATAAAAACATACCAAGGTCAATAAGCTGTTAACATACAGTAGATGCATGGTTTCAATCCTTTGATGATACATGTAGTCAACCATTGCCTTTACCTGACAGTTAAAAAATGAGGCATTTGCTTGGTATGGAAAGTATGTATGAAATATCAGAAGAAGTTTAAGGAAGTTTTGTACATGTTAAATTTTACTAAGTTTCATATGCCCACATAGGCTGTATTCAGTTCCTAAAAATTAAGAAAATAAATTTACACTGGTTAATTTGACACATTTAACTGTGTTCCATAGATAGAGTGCTCCTTACCTATGACCAGTTCGAACAAGAATTCATAGAACCTTCCAGGTGTTTCTTCTTCCCGAATGTTCTCCTGGTCAGATTGGTATGCATATGTGGGTAGTAAGGTAGAACTTGGGTGATAGCTGGCTGCTGAGGTGTGTATGCCCTTTGGATCAGTTAGTTAGTGTGCTCTTGCTTCATGTAAGAGGCTTGCTTTCATAAGATACTAGTTTAATGCATCTAGTAACACAGACCTGATCCTACATTTTATATTATTTCACTGTTTTTGTAAACTGGGATTGTAGAAAGCACTCTTGCCATTGTATTCAAAGAATATTGCCCTCTTGAATTTTGGAGTTCTTAAAGTTTAAAGGGAAAATATAGGATAGCCAGAAAGCTCGACGCATTGTAAAATGTTTTGAACTGATCCTGATCTTGTTTTCGAGGAAGTAGAGGCAGGGGATATTAAAGAAAAGGAAGTGTGCTGTACAAATATGTAGTTTTAGAGCAGATTAATTATGGTGCAGAAAAGTGTTGCTGATTTGCTTATTTCACAGGAAGAAATGAGAAGTGTGATATGCAGTTTAATTTTTAAGGAGCTGGTCTCAATTTTAGTACTTTCTAATTATAAAAGAAATCAGTGTTTCCTTAAATCTTTTCATTGATATGTCACAATTATCTGAGGGTTCATATCTGACTCTCTATGGCAACTCAATTTTATATAGTCTTTTTAAAAAGTTCATTGTTTATGTATTTCTGACAGTATAAGAGAAAGAATATGAGGAATAGAAGAACTGTCTTTTAGAAATATCGGTGTTGTATCCTGGAATGTGAAGATGTCCCTTTAAGATTACAAATTGAATTATTTTAACATTGTTCCATTGTTATATCTTGAATGAATCCATGTTACAGCATGTGTCTGGATATCAGTAAAGAAAAGTAAATGACAATTGAAATGTTACCTTAAAAACTCAGAATTGGGCACTGTCTTTATTGCACTACTACTGTATCTTTTCTGAAAGAATTAACAGTATTTCCCTTTTGTAAAAGTTAATTCTGATGATGTTTCACATTCACCAGACTTTTGTCTGTATCAATTGCATCCCCAGATATTTAATTCAAGTAGAATATTGCATGGCTTGGGTATTCAGAGATAACAGGACTGAGTCAATTTTAGTTTCTAAAGCCATGAAGAGTTGCTTTGGGACTGAATGGTTCTGACTTATTTATAACAACACCCATCGTCCATGTTTCATTCCCTACTGTAAACGAATAGAACAAGTTCTATCTGGGTGTTGGTGGCGCATGCCTTTAATCCCAGCACTAGGGAGGCAGAGGCAGGTGGATCTCTTTGAGTTCAAGACCAGCCTGGTCTACAAGAGCTAGTTCAAGGACAGCCTCCAAAGCCACAGAGAAACCCTGTCTCGAAAAAAAAAAAAAAGAAGAATTGAACAAGTTCTTCATTAAAGCAGCAAGAAGTTAATTAAACCTTGTAAAAAAAAAAGAGTTTTCCAAAATATGAGTTTCTCATTTTGTCCATTCACATTTGATTCTTCATCACTATTCAAACTAGCATCTAGAGCAGTATCATTTTTCACAATAGGCAAAGAATTAGCTATTCGTCCTGTGAGAGATTTTCTTGCATCACTCAGGGAATGGCTGGACCTTTCTCGATGTGTGGGCCTTCTTGAGTCCCCCCTCAGGGTTTCAGGGCCTTAACAGGTTTCGTTGCATGTCCCTGATCGATCTACATACATTGGTCCAGTGCCTGCCCTTACCAAATCTTCTACACAATCCAGAAAGTAGTGGCCTTCCATATGAGGCATAGTTAGAATTCGTTTGTCTACAATTTCTCTTAGTATGTTCCATTCTACAACAGCTGAAACATCTAGGTGCCTGGCGTGGTCTCCTGGGGAAGGCTCTTCCCACCCAAGGTTCTGGTTCATAGGAGTAGTAACTCTAGCCTCTTAGTACCTAAGTTGACCTCTGTAAGCTGCTTCTCCTTCCCAAGCTCTTGCATCCTCACCTCTTAATCACCTTTTAATCTCCTGTTGCCTTTTTAAACCTTTCGAGATGGCTTCTCCTACACAAGCTCCAGTATCTTACACATTATAATCAATGTTGGCTGCCTGCAAAATTCATTCTTCTAGCAGAGCTGATCTGATCTTTAAAGGCAAAAGTATTCTTTTGCATATTGGGTTTGCATTTTCATAAGCTATTGTATATATAATTGATTGTCTTGTTTCCCAATCTGTTACCTGTAATTCTAATGCCCTAGTTAACCTTTGTAAGAAGTCCTGGAACTATTCTGTAGGTCCATGTTCTATTCTGGTATAAGCTTCTAGGTGTTTTCCTGGCTCAAGAACCTTATAACAGGCATTTAATGTTGCTTTCCTGCATAGAGACAGTATATGGTCATCATATTCACCCTGAACCTGTGGGTTATCATAAATACCCTCACCAAGAATCTTATCTAGAGTGTCTTCAAAGCCTTCCCTTATGCCTTGACACTCAAGGAGCTTCACCAATTCCTTGACCAATGCCTTCCACTAGATTTGGCATGAATTCTCAAGTACAGCTGCTACCAATTGTTCCCAATCTGTGAGTGTCACCTTGATAAAGGTTACCCATGAGTTCAATAGCTGTTTTACATATGGGCTATCGAGACCATATGAGACAACTGGTTCTTTAACATTCTTAAGATCTTTCAGCTGTATAGGTTGCCATACATAAGTCATCTGTCCCTGAGGGTGTTTCTTAGAAGCTGGCTTTTCTACCACAGTAGTTGGGTACACTAATGCTGTACAAGTAACAACCTTAAAGGAATAGTCATCATACCTGGGTGGAGTAGGTGCCTTGGATTGGAGTGATTCTGCCTCTGAGGCATCCCAATGATCTTTAAGCCTAGTAAAGATATCCTTATGAAAATTTTTAATTTCCTTAATCATAAAAGATTCCAAGCATGTTAGTGAATCTGTAAATTGCTCTAACTGCTCCTCTACACGTTTTTTTTCTAGGTCATCCTTAGGCAGCATCTGGATGGTATGGAAACTGCCTTTTAGGTATTGAAGTCTAGATTTGAGGTCATGATTTGCTGATTTTGAGTCCTCAGCAATTGACCATATGGACCTCTCTAATCTGTCAGTCCTGTACTCTAAATTATCTTCCAGATATTTGAATCTACACTCAAATTTGTGATCTGTTACCTTAGATGCTTCAATAATTGATTGAATGGCACTGTCCGATTCTTCAACCCTATCCTGGGTATTTTGCACCTTTGCATCTAGTTACTGGGTCCCTGAGCCTATCTGAGTTTCTAGCTGGCTACAGATATTCTTTAGTTCATCACGGTCCTCTGACAGCCTGGCTTCTAATGCCTCAGACATGGAGGATCTCTCTGTGTTTATCTTATCATAAATATGCTGCATCTCATCTTGGGTAACAGACAACTCTGTCTTTAGTGTATTGGACACAGAGCCAAGATTATCATCCAATTTCTGTTCCACTTGCTGCACAATTGTGGTTTGACCTAATCTGTTCTCCAAAACCTCATTTCAGAAAGCTGTTATTTACTGTAAGTAGGTGGTGAGGTCATCCTTGTCCCTGTTTCTGGGGAATCTGGCTAGTACTATTATTTGTACCAGCAAGCTAACCACCATTACAGCATATAGGACAGTAATTGTCAAATTAGCATCCTCCTCAAACATTGAATTCATGTAATAAGCAAAAAATATTACCAATTTTAGCAAATGATAAATATTCTGCCATAATTTTACCTGATTTCTACTCCAGATGCAGTAACTATCTTTCACCAGCCGGTGACATAGGCATTCAACTATTCAGCATTTGGCAGCTGTTGGTCAGGAAAGATGGTGACAGTGGTGGAAAGAGGTCACAATAGCAGCTGCACTTATCTTAAATAGTATATGCCCTTGAAGCTGCATCCACTGAAAAACATGCGGCTTTATGGCTGCCTTGGCCAGGGGAAGCTGCAGGCTCTGCTAAAAGCTGAGGCTTACTCAGCTCTAGGACAGGAAGCTTTTGGACACTGGTAGGCTGAAGTCAGTGCTGGTTTCATGCATATGGTGGTGAAACCTTGGGAGTTCTATAGAACTCTCCCATCTGGCCAGAGTGTTCTGAGGATCTCAGCAGCAGCAGGAATGTACTTGTATGTGGCAACAGGTCAGCTGCAAACTGGGAGCATCTGTGGAGAGAGGGTGCTTTCCTGGCCTAGGCAGCCTTCCAGGTGGGACCCTCAGGCTGTCTCAAATGGAGCCTAGGTTTACAGTATCCCACTCCTGACAACCACATATTGTGGGAAATTACCAATATGGAGCTAAAAATACAAGGGATTTTAATAGGAAAAGCCTTACTTACAGAGAGGCCTAAGATGGACAGTACAGCAAGCCAAAAGTGAAACAGAAACCTCAACCAGCCACCTGAATGCCTATCAATCTACATCACTCTGACCACACCCTCACAGGTGTGGTCAGGCACACCCATAGCCAGCCCCTAAGCAGGTGTGGCTGCAGCATCCCCTACACACCCCTCCTATCTTTACCAGATAATTCTGGGATAAAGTTATAGTTCCACAAATCTTAGAAATTCAGGAGGACTGACCATTTCTTATATGAATTACCATGGGGTTAAGGACAAAATAAGGATATAAATTAAGGACATCTTCAAATCCAATGAAAATGAATGTAAAATTGTTCTGGCCTGAAGGCATACATGCAGGCAGAAAACTGTATACAAAATAAATAAATCTTAAAAAAAAAGAAAATGAACAAGATAGACAAACCTTTATCCAATGTAACCAAAAGGCAGAGAGAGAAGATGAATATTAACAAAATCAAAATTAATAGGTCTATATAAAAACAGACACTGGAGAAATCCAGAGAATCAATAGGTCATACTTTGAAAACCTATACTACACAAAATTGTAAAATTTAAAAGAAATGGACAATTTTCTGGATAGATATCACTTACCAAATTTAAATCAAGAACAGATAATCAATTTAAATAGACCTATAACCCCTAACAAAATAGGAGTCTTCAAAGTCTTCCCATCAAAAGATCGTCTAAGGGAAGATGGTTTCAGCATAAAATTCTACCAGAAATTCAATACAGAATTAATAGCAATACTTTTCCAATTATTCCACACAATAGAAGCATAAGGAGCATTGCCAAACTCTTTTTATGAGGCTACAATTTCCTTGGTACCCAAAGAAAACAAAGACACAACTAAGATAGAGAACAACTACAGACCAATCTCCCTCATGAATATTAGTGCAAAAATACTGGCAAATCAAATAAAAGAAAACATAAAAAACACCCTTCAAAATGATCAATTAGGCTTCACCACAGGGATGCAGGGATGGTTCAACATATGAAAATCTATGAAAGTATCTACCATATAAACAATCTGAGAATGAAAAACCACATGATCATCTCACTAGAGGCTGAAAAAGCCTTTGACAAAATCTAACACCCTTTCATGATAAAGGTCTTGGAGAGATTATGGATAAAAAGAACATACCTAAACATAGTAATGGCAATATATAGCAAACCAACATTCAACATCAAATTCAATGGGTAGAAACATGAGATTCCTCTAAAATCACCTGGTATAAGCCAAGGCTGTCCACTCTCCATATCTCTCCAATATTGTACTTGAGGTTCTTGCTAGAACAATAAGGCAACAAAAGGAGATCAAGGGGATACAAATTGGAAAGCAAGAAATAAAACATTTACTATTTGCAGATGATATGATAGTTTACATAAGTGACACAAAGAATCCTACCAGGGAACTCGTACATCTGGTAAACACCTTCAGCAAAGTGGCAGGATACAAGATTAACTCAAAATAAGAATCAGTAGCCCTACTATAAATAGACAATAAAGGGACTAAGAAAGAAATCTGAGAAATATTAGCCTTTATAATAGCCACAAACAACATGAATTATCTTGGGTTAACTCTAACCAAACAGGTGAAAGACCTGTATGACAAGGATTTTGAATAGTTAAAGAAAGAAATTAAAGAAAATACCAGAAAATGGAAAGATCTCCTAAGCACTTGGATAGGTAATATCTACATAGTAAAAATTCCAATCTTACAAAATCAAGTTGCAGATTGAATGCAATACCTATCAAAATCCCAGCACAATTCTTCCAAGACCTTGAAAGGAAAATTTTATATGGAAATCATATAAAATATAGCCAATACAACCCTGTACAATAAAGGAACTTCAGGAGTCATCACCATCACTGACTTCAAGTTCTACTACAAAGCTATTGTAATGAAAACAGCTTGGTTTTGGCAAAAAAATAGATGTGTAGACCAATGGAATCAAACTGAAGTCCCTGATATTAAACCACAAACCTATGAACACCTGATTTTCAAAAAGAAGCTAAAATTATACAATGGAAAAAAGAAAGCATCTTCAACAAATGGTTTCCACATTACTGGATTCTGGCATGTAGAAGACTTCAGATAGATTCATATCTTTCACCATGCACAAAACATATGTCCAAATGAATCAAAGATCTCAACATAAAAATAGCCACACTGAACCCCTTGGAATAGAAAGTGGGAGGTACCATTGAGAGGATTAGTACAGGAGACTGCTTCCTGAACAGAACACTAGTAGCACAGACACTAATATCGACAATTAGTAAATAAGCCCTCCTGAAACTGAGAAGCTTCTGTAAGCCGAAAGACACAGTCAACAAGACAAAACAGCAGCGCACAGAATGGGAAAAGATATTCACCAATCCCATATCTGACAGAGGGCTGATCTGCAAAATTTCAAAGAACTCAAGAAGCTAGTCTCCAAAACACCAAAAAATTCAATTAATAAGTGGGGTACAGAACCAAATAGAGAATTCTCAATAGACAAGTCTAAAAGGGTTGATAGACTCTTAAGAAGTGCTCAACATCCTTAGTCATCAGAGAAATGCAAATCAAAGCATCTCTGCAATACCATCTTACTCCTCTCAGAATGGCTAAAATTAAAAACACCAATGACAGTTTATACTGGATAGGATGTGGAGAAGGGGAAACACTCCTCCACTTCTGGTAGGAGTGCCAAATTATGCAGCCACTTTGGAAATCAGTAAGGGGATTCCTCAGGAAAATGGGAATTAGTCAACTGCATGATCCAGCAATACCACTCTTAGGCATATATCCAAAAGATGCACATTCATATAACAAGGACATTGTACAAATATGTTCATAGCAGGATTATTTGTAATAGGCAAAACCTGGAAGCAACCTAGATGCCCCTCAACTGAAGAATGGATAGAGAAAATGTGGTAGATTTACACAGTATAGTATGTACTCAGTAGAAAGAATCAATAGAATCTTGAAATTCATATGCAAATGGATGGCACTAGAAGAAACATTTCTGTGTGAGGTAACCTTGACACAATAAGACAAATGTGATATTTACTCACTCATACATAGATTTTATACTTGGAACAGGGGATTGCCAGCCTACAATCATACTGCCAGAAATTCTAGGAAACAGGGTGGACCCTAAGACAGACATACATGGTACCCCGATGAAGGGAAAGGGGATAGTATCTCCTGAGCAAATTGAAAGCATGGGGGCAGGCAGAAGGAGCTGGGAGAAAGAGAGGGTTGGAAGACGAGAGAAGAGGAGAGGAGAGGAGAGGAGAGGAGAGGAGAGGAGAGGAGAGGAGAGGAGAGAGAGGAGAGGAGAGGAGAGGAGAGGAGAGGAGAGGAGAGGAGAGGAGAAAATGGGGAAGCAGGAAGTTTGAATCAGGGAAAGAATATTGAGCAGGATGAGAGATGGCATAATAGAGGAGCTATTAAAGGTTTGACGAGAGATGTGGCACTAGGGTGATTTCCAGAGATCTACAAATGAGACACCAACTGGCAGTCTAAGCAACATTGAAGACGTTACCTTAAATGCCCTTCCCTGATAATCAGATTGATGACTATCTTAAATGCCATCCTAGAGCCTTCACCCAGTTGCTGATGAAAGAAGAGGGAGATCTCCACAGCTAAACACTCAACTGAACTCCTGGAACCCAGTTGCAGAGAAGTCATGACCAAAGGCATCCAGACTGGGCTGTTGAAACCCACAGAAACAGCTGACCTGAACATGGGGGATCTCATGGACCTGAGACTGATGGCTGAGAGGCCAACATGGGACTAATCCACATACCCCGGCAATCTATGGTGCCTCGGGTAGTAGATCAGTATATCCTTGGCATAAGAATGGATTTTGGGAACCCATTCCATGTGGAGGGATGCTCTCTCAGGCTGGATACATCGGGAGGACCCAAGTCTTGCTCTGGATGATATGACAGACTTTTGGGGATTCCCCCATGGAGGTCCTCAACCACCTTCCTTGCAGATCTGAGGGGGTACGGAGTGGGGTGTTGGGGGGATAGATGGGACATGGTGGAGGAGTGGAAGAAGAGGGAGCTTTGATTGACATGTGAAGCAGGCTTGTTTCTAATTTAAATAAAAATAAATTTTAAAAAAGAAAAGGAGGAGGAATGGATGGGTGGGCATAGGTAGAATGGATATAGCTGGATTAGAGAAGGGAGGGGAAACTCCGTCAGAAAGTAATATATGAAATAAGAATATATTTTTGTCAATTTGTTAAATATTATGAATCTAATTTTTCAAGCTGGTGTTTTCTTAAGGGTAATATATTTCCCTAAAAATTTTGAGTACCAATTTAGAAAACAGAAAACTAAAATTCTATCTTCTTTTAAATATCTAATCATCATCAAATGAAATGGAAGTTTTCTGATTCTATAGTATTTAGAGTAATTGGTCTGCTAAACTCAGCTCTTGTAGTCACATTGCATTTCTACATTTGGAGATGTTCTGAAATACAAAAGAAAGAAAAACAGATTTAAAAATCATCTTTAGCAATAATTTGAGAAAAGAGGTCATGAATTTGAAATTTAAAAAAATGGAGAAGTACATTTCACTGTTTGAAGGAAGAGGAGGGGAATTGATGTAATTATATTAGAAACTAAAAGTATAAAAAACATTTTAAAAATAATAAAATGTATTTTAAAGTCTTTAAAGAATGTGTTCGAAGTAATATTCAAAATCTTTTGTCTGACAACAATCTTGTTTAAGACTTTTTTTGTAGGTTAATAAACATGGTATCTTCAAAATATTTAAATTATTTCCCTCTTCAGCTTTGGTTACATGTTGCAATCTGATGTCAGGCAAAAAAAATGAATATAATAACATAAAATGTGGTGGTGCCTATATATTGAAATGAGTCTTTTGTCTATGCTGTACCAGCAAGAAATGAAGAGGTATCCAATGTGAGGTACTATTTGTGATTATACATATTCGCCTATTTAAGAATAAAAGCAACCACTGAGGCACTCAGGTTTTAAAAAAAAACTAGGGAGGATCTATAAGAATAATTGGTAACAATATTCAAATCTAAAATCTAAGTTTCAGTATATTTGGGGATTTTTCCTCTTTTTATTGATTTCTTTTGTAAGCTTCTTATTTGTTGTATCAGGGGTTTGAGTTGATTTCTTTCATGTTTTCTTCCCAGGCAAGGACCCTGAGTAACAACAATGTTTGTATATCTCTTTCTCCATAGTGTTGAACTTGTAAAAACCTATATTTATTGCTTAAGTTTATTTTAATTTGTAGATAGTAGAGAAAATGTATACATTAATAATGAAATGCTTCTAATATCGTCTTATTTCTGCACCTTGTATAATTCCTATAGATATTGAAAATGAGCATTCATGTATACACATACTTAAATATTTATTTCAATGCCCAGAAAGATTTATAATACTTTTTCTTTGAACTAGGCATTAATGTAGGCCTTAAAATTTTATCAACACATTTGGCAAAACATACACTCAGTTTATATCATTTTATCTTTAGAAAGTTTTTAATTCTGAAAGGGATAGTAACCATCCAGATATAGATGTGTTCTCACTAGTGTGGATGGCATTTCATGGTATCCTCTAGCACTTTCTTAGTTTTTACTTTTGTTATAGTTTGATAAAGTTTGTTTGTTAGTGTTAGCAATATTTTATTGTATTTTTAAAGGATTTATGTATTTTTTCTTTAATTTGTGAATGGGAAGTAGCAAACATCACTCCATAATTCAATATCAAATATTTCATGTTAATTAAGGAAAACTTAGAAGAAAAAAACTGACAGTACTATTCCAGAAAACAGTACTTACTAAACTTTGATTTAACTTACCTTGGGAATCCTTAATTGTCTGGCAGATGTGTAGTTCTTTTAATTTTTTTAGATTTCAATTTTCCATGTAATGTATTTTAATCCTTCCCTCAAGCTCCTCCCTCATCTCTACCTATCCACCCAACTTCATCATGCTGTAAGGAAATCTCAAAGTTTACCAATGCAACCATAGAAAAATGAAACTTTTACTGGCATCTCTATGTAAGACACATAGAACAAAATAGGGAAATAGAAAGCATTCAAACACATGAGTCATTGGGTCCATTTTTATTGAAACACCCCATTCCACTCCTTGGCACCCAGAGTCTTGTCATCATATCATGAGGCAAAAATGCATTCAGTCTAACTTTAAAAGTCCCAAATGTTAAAATAACAAATTTCAAAGTCATTTCTGTTATATAACCAATCTTTCAACTGTAATACCCTGTAAAATAAAAATGAAAAAGCAGATCACATACCTTCAACACATACATTACCATGCAAAAATGAAGGAAATGGAGCACAAGGAGGAAATACTTGACCAAAACATGACTGAAAATCAGCTGTGAAAACTCCAAACTAAGATTAGTTAGTGGGAGTCTTGTCCTGAGGTCTCCACTAACTTTACTTCATTCAATGTTTATTTCCCTGAACACAGTACTTAGCTTCATTCCACTTAGTAATGCCTCTTTTCTCATCAATGTGTCCAATGTGTACTTCCTTTGCTCAGCATCTTCCTATTTACAATATGTATGCAAAAGCATGAACACTGATGACCACAGGACACAAACTATTCTAGGTTGTCTTGAAATTTCTTCTGCCAATGGAATTAATCCAAAACATTTTAGCCTAAGGCAGAATCTTTGAATAAGGGCAAAATGCATCTACATTCTTAATCAAAATATCAAAAAAGTAATCTCTAAGCAACATTCTAAAATTATTCTCTTTGGAAACCTCTTGAACCAAAAGCACACTGTTCAATCACCATCAGCAACATGATCTTCCCTGCACCAATTAGAATGGCCCATTAAGTAGTGTTTAAAGCATTCCACTCTTTTCCTAACCTAAAGTTCCAAAGACAAACTTCCTCCAAACAAAATCACAACCAGGCCTATCACAGTAATATTCAATTCCATGGTACCCATTTTTCTTTTATTTAAGAACTCTATTTGCATGAAGAAAAACTATGACCAGGGCAACTATTTTGAAGGAAAATATTTAATGGGACTAGCTTACATTTTCAGTTTAGTCCATTATCACGGCAAGAAGCATGACAACATGCAGGCAGACACAATGCTGGAGAGGAAACAGATTTCTACATCATAATCCACAGGCAACAAAAGGAGTCTGGGTGCCAATTTGGAATAGCTTGGGCATAGACCTCAAAGCCCACCACCAGAGTGTCACCCTTCTCCAACAGGGCCATACCTATTTCAACAAGGCCACAACTTGTAATAGTGCCACTCCCTATGGGCCAAACATTCAGACACTTGAGTCTATGGAAGCCAGTACTATTCAAAAACCATATTATATTTTATTAGTGTGGTTACCTCTTTGGGCTGGAAATTTCCTTAAACCTTCTACTTCGGGGATATATTTGTAAATACATATTGATTAATTTTAGTTTCATTAGGAAATGTCTTATTCCATCTACAGTTATTGAATCTTTTTGTATGGTTTGCAGCCCGAGATTACATATATGGTCTCTTAGAGTCTGTAAAGCATCTGTCCAGTACCTTCTGGCTTCTAGAATCTCCATGGGGAGTCAGGTTTTTTTTATTATTATGCTTCTTTTATATGTTCCTTGCTCTTTTTCTCTCACAGCTTTAATATTCTTTCTTTATTCTGTGTTTAGTGTTTTGATTAGTTTGTGTCAAGGACACCTTCTTATGCTTCTTGAACTTTTATAGGCATCTCCTTCTTTAGGTTAGGGAAATATTCTCGTATGATTTTCCTGAAAATATTTTCTTCACATTTAACCCAAGTTTCTCCTCCTTCCTCTATTCCTATTGATAGGTATTTTTGTATCCCCTATACCAGGTTTCTTCCCTACCCCTGCAATAATCCAGATCAAACCAAATTAAAAAGACAAGGTACAATCTGAGCAAAGTACTCTCTTGTGATCTCCAGCCCTCCAGAAGTGAAGTGTGTGTGTGTGGGCGGGGGGGGGGAATCACAGGGCAGGCCTAGGATTACACCTTAAGTATACTCTAGGCATGGTCTTGAGCTTTAGTGGAGCAGTCTGAACTTTTGGAGATCTTTTGCAGGAAGCTGGGTTTGGAGAGAGAGGAGTATTGCTGAGATTGATTTTTGAGGCCAAGTTTCTAGCCAAACACCCTTTAAGATAGTGTTTAAAACACTATCTTTTGATAGTGGCCCAGATTTCCTGGATATTTTGTACCAGAATCATTTTTGATTTAACATTTTCTTTAACCCTAGGTATATATTTCTTCTATTGTATCTTCAATGTGTGAGATTCTATCTTCCATCTTCTGTTAGTAAGACTTGCCTCTAACATTCCTGTTAGAGACCCTAAACTTCCCATATCCAGAATTCTTCAATTTGAATTTGCTTTATTGATTTTCTATCCCCTTTCAATCTGAAACAGACTTACTTATTTAATTCCACTGTTTGCTTATATTTTCATATATGTCTTTAAGTGATTTATTCATTTCCTTTTTAAGGATATGAATCCTATTCATAAAAGACTGTTTTATGGACTTTGTCTTGTGATTCATCTATGGTAAAATGCTTGGGGCCTGCTGTGATAGGGTTACTGGCCTCCACAGATCACTTATTGTCTTGGATGTTTCATATTTTGTTTTTCTGCTGGAGTTTAGAAATCTGGTTTGGAAAGATTAGAATTCTGGGGACTTATATCTGGTCTCGTTTTTATTGAGTTGGTGTTTTGTTCCTTGAATTCTATTGCCCTCTCTGTTTCTTAAGGGATTGTGGAATCTGTGAGTTGCCTTGTAGTAGGTTCTTCTGGGATTCTGATAGGTGTGAACACTGACAGTTCCAGGTAAAATATTATTCTAGGTATTGGAATCAGTCACTTAGGAATGTGGATTGACTAAGAATGGTGCCAGTGTGAGGGGTTCCAGAGATGAAATTAAAGCAGGGTGTTTTACTGCCATGTCCTTAGTCCCCTGGGAATGGAGAGAGAGGATGAAGAGGTACCACAGCTGTTGATCTGCTACAGAGCTGAGAATAAATCTAGGGGATTGGATTTGGAGGATGAGAGGGGGAGATGAAGATATGCAATCAGTTTACTTTCTTCCCTTGTAGGAGTATCCTGTGGGTCCAGAGAATGCCTCCTGAAGTTGAGGGCTTAGCTATTACAATTAGTCAGGGAGTATGGGGGTGAAGATCTCTACAGTGGAGTAGATATGAGGGTTGGAAGCAATGAGAGGCTGCATTGGCTGGTCTCCTACAAAATAGAGATGAAATGGCGGGTTTGATTTGGAGGAGAGAATGGATGGGTCAAACATCTTTATTAAGCTATCTGCTTTCCTGGCTTGCACCAACAGTGATTTCTCAAGTGGTCTTAATTTCTTTTTTCTAAATCCTGTTGTGTTTGTGTATACATCTTATGATGGTTTTCCAGTGACTTTCCTCACTAGGCATTGATGCAGCAGCAGTGGCAGAATACTTTCCATGCTGGTATCAGAGATACAAATACTTATTACTATGAACTACTAGGAAATTGTGTTAAGAAGTATCACACTAATAGTAATTGTTTATTTATATGGAAAAAGAGGTGGTTCAATGACAAGAAATCAAACATTTCGGAACTACTATAGTTCCTATGAAGGCACACATATTTGAAAGAGAGAACTTAAATGAGTTTTCTCTATTTAAAGCCATATTACCTTCATAAATTATTTTACATATTTATTTGTGATATATATATATATATATATATGTATATATATATATTATATATACTTGTGCAATGAATAGTAATAATGGATGACATAAGTGCAAAGTGGCTTCTCATATATGTAGAAAAAATAAAAAGTTCCAGTGATGGAATTAAACTTAATATTACTTGGAAGAGTTATCTAAATATTCACTTAAATGTTGATGCTTCTCTCTGACCCTCTACTACCTTATGTTTACTTATCTTTCTCTCATGATTAACCTCCTTGCTAACTTTCCAAAAAGCTTCAGTCAAGTGTTAATTACTTGTAAAGTTGGTTACAACAATCTCTCTTCCCTTACTTCAAAAATAAAGCATAGCTTCAGTGAAGAATAAAAGTGTACTTAGTTTGAATCATTGAAAATAGTTAAATGTAAAACAGAGAAACCCTTAGAAATAGACACACATCCATATTTGTGAACTAAAATGTCATTCTATATGTATGTACCACACTGTTTTAAGACTCAGGCATCTTAGTCATGTTTGCAGAACAGTATGATTAAAGGATCATTAAAAATATGTACCTTTGCCAGGTGTTGGTGGAGCATGCCTTTAATCCCAGCACTCAGAAGGCAGAGGCAGGTGGATCTCTGTGAGTTCAAGACCAGCCTGGTCTCCAGATCAAGTACCAGGACAGGCTCCAAAGCTAGACAGAGAAAACCTGTCTTGAAAAACGAAAATAAAAATATGTACCATCAAATAATGAAACTACTCTTTTTAAAAACAAACTTTCATTATTTCATGAGTTAAAATATTTTTCACTTTCAGGTTCACTAATAGAAATATCCTAAAGTACTAAATATTTTATCTAGAGTGATCACATATTCTGTGTCTATGGCTCTGACTTTTTCTGGATGTTATGAGGAGTTGCTGTCTTTAGTAAATTCTTCCAGTGTTTTTACTCCATGTGGCAAAGTATGGGGAAATACTGGCCATGCCTGCGTGGGTGCTGGCACAGGTGACGAAAACCATGCACACTTGGGCGTGGTCAGAATGATGTAGCAAGAATTTAAATATGAGGGTCGCACTCATGCAGCTCTCTCTTTCCCTGACCTGCCTGGTTGAACAAGATCGACTTCATCGAGTGGGTACTTTCCTAGTAAACATCTGCTCATCAAACTTGCTCTGACTCCATTGTGATCTGCATTAATTGTGTTTCACTATATGGCACCCATCATGTTCTTGGTTTTATTGACTCATAATATGGAAATTGGAAATATGTACTGTGGATTTTAGTGTCCTTAAAAGAAACAGTAGTTTGTGATTTTAAGAGAAACGAGAAAAAATACAATTAATGAAAATATTATTCAACTATACAATGTGCACTAAAGTTAAATTTGTAGCTTTAATTGCTACGTGTGATCTCTCTGTAAACTCTTGGCCGAGAGTTTGCTCCCAGACCATAGAGCATTCATGGAAGCAGGAACATCATGTACAAATCTTATGATAGTTCTAAGAACATGAATTGACTGGGGATAATGGATCATCACACCTGTTCCAAGGATTCATGCTTACCTGCCTCTGTCACATGACAGAATACACTCAGGCAATAGTCTGTTTAGCTAAGGGTTCAAATGAGTGATAGTCTGCAGACAAAGGACCCCTTTAAAAGAAAGGCCTCTGCCTACTTATTCTGTTTTTCTGTCTCCTCTCTCTCTCTCTCTCTCTCTCTCTCTCTCTCTCTCTCTCTCTCTCTCTCTCTCTCTCTCTCTCCTCTCCTCTCTTGTCTTTCTGCTCCCTTTCCAGCTTTTTTCTCTCTGTTCTCTTCTCTCCTGCCCCTCTTTGCCGCTGTTCCATTGTGGCTGACAGGATTTATCTGTCTCCCTCTTCTCACTTAAACTCCGTCTACTAGCATTGTTTGTCCCTGGCCTTGGTCATTCTCACCTGCAATGGAATCATCCCTACGTGCCCCTCAAGCTTTATCCTAACAATTATTTCTAACATTTGAGAAATTTGGAGCAAAAATACTACTCTGGATTCTGATAAGAAATGACCCATGACTTTACAAATACCATTTCTTCTTGACCTTTCCTCCTGCCCTCGGCTCCAGGAGATTATGAGAATCACAGGATCAGGGAAAGATTCTCTCTGCAGTTGTAGTAGTTTGGAGAGAATGGCTCCTATTGGCTTCCATGTTTGAATGGCTGTGCCCTTATTGGTGGATCTAGTTGGGAAGCCGTAGGAGATGTGATATTTTTGGAGGAGGTACATTACTGAGAGTAGACATTGAAGTTTCAATAGCATATGTCAGGTCCACATTTGTTCTCTCTGTCTGCAATTGCAGATCAGCTACAAGCAGTAGCTGTTTGCCCCAGCACCATGTCTGTCTGTTTCCATAGTTCCTGCCAGGAGAATCATGGTCTAGCCCTTTGCAACTCTAATCAAGCCACCAGTTAAATACTTCATGTTATATGTTGCCTTGGTAATTGTTCTTCAGCACAGCAATATGACAAAGACAGCATTTCATCATGAATTCTTCCCTATTTGCAAAGACAATGACTTGTTTCTTCCATCCTCTTCTGAGAACAGAAGGCATCACATGCTCTGATGTGTACAGCATCACATCATTTACCTTTCTGTGTTAAGAACCATCCTAGACATTGAACAGACCTGATAAATATGTCCAGAAAATATGTCTCTTGTATGTGAATGTGGGATCCACATGGAAGTGATATGACACAGCTTATGTTTTCAGGAAGGCTTTTACCATGGTAATTTTTGCATGAGACCTTGGTGTTCTGGCACTCCTTAAGGGAGGATATTCTTGAAAAGGAAGATGCAGTTTACTAATGAGTGGTGACATAGCTTTTTCTTAAGTGGAACAATGGTAACTGCATTTATGTGAATTCCCATGATCATCTGCATCTTAGAAATATGGAGAAATCCATAAAATTCCCTGGATTATCAGTAACTGAACAGTCAAGAAATACATTTTTCTAGAAACTTCAGGAACACCTTGCCAGTCAAATATCTGTCATCTTTTCTCCAGAATATCATGGAATCATTTGATTTTTTTAAAACACATTTTGGGTGAACTTGTGACAATTACTCTAGAAAGCTATCAGAATAATTTAAGTTTACACTAGTTTTACTTTGGAAATAATTCAGTAGATATATGAAGGTACATGACAGATATATATGATTTGTTATTTCCTAAGTAATAAAAATGCAAATAATATATATGATTACCACAACTAGGTATTAAAATAACATATAACATAAAGAACAAAATAAATATTTTAATAGCTATATAATAGTTGAGATATAAACAGTATATATATTAAGAACAACTGATGCATTGATCCTGTTGGCTCTTTATTAATATAATTTAAAAACATCTATATAAATACAAGTGGCAAGAAAATTGTAGTGACATGTGCCAAGATAAAATAGTAGTTATTTTATGTTTCAGTATAATTTTGAAGATTGTGTTTCTTATTATTTTTTTAATTTTTATACATTTTATGAGTTGTTTGAGAACTATATGCAATGGATTTTGATCACACTCATCCCTTACCTCAACTATTCATTCATCATTGTTCCCTTCCCTACTAAAGATACTTTCTGTAACTTAAAAAAAAATAACATTAAGTCTATATTTTGCTAAACTTATATTATTTATTATAATTTTCCATTGGTTCATGGTCATCTTATCAGGGCCTAGTGTCTTAATGAATCTAATTCTCTTCTTTACCAGTAGTTAAGATTTGCCAACCTTTACTGATTAAGGTATAGGACTCATGTCCAACTTTACTCTCCATGATAAGATTTTTGTGTGGGTTGAGTTAGTATAGGTTCTGCCTTCCTGCCATGACTACTGTGAGTTCTTATGTGCAGCTACCCTGCTATGTCCATAATACAATTTTCCTTATAGTCATGCTCATGTAGTCATAGGTCTTAGCCACTATTTGTACCCCATCTTCAGCAGTGATTCCCAAACTATGGGAGGAGGGGTTATGCTACATATGTCCCATTTAGGCTGAGTATACCACAGTTTCGTATTCTCTTCACTTTGTCCAGTTGCAGAGCTCTATATTAATTGCCAACTATTTCAAATGCAAGCTTCTCTGATGAGGACTGAGAGAAGTATTAATCTATGGGTTTGACACTTAATCGTCAGTAGTCAGTTTAATAGTACACTCACTTAAGAAAGTAATAGTAGGCTCTCTCCTAGGACCAATATTGCTAGAGATTCTTGGTTCATTAATGTTACCACACATGGATTTCTTCTTTTGGAGCAGGATATAAATTAAATAAAAGCATGTGACTGCATCATGATTCTCATGTCACTGTTGCATCTGTGTTCATGTCTTGCTGAGGACAGTCATCAACATATCGTACAAGTCCCAAAGCGATTACTTGTTTCAAGTATTGTTCCCAGCTTCTCAGATGATGGTTGAGTATGGCAATTTTGACAATATTTTTTCTGTCTTGATGAAAATATTATTATTTCTTATATTAAATTTTAGGACTTCTGTATAAGAAGTCTATCATTTTATTAAAATACCCTGACTCATAAATCAAATAAAATATATTATAAATTTTTTTGATTGTTGTTCAGCAACAGAAAATCTCTTGAATATTTCAGTTTAAACAGATTTAAAGCTTGACTTAATGAATTTTTAATGTTTTACTTTGTAACACAGCATTTCCTCCATAGTATGAAAGAGAGTAATTGGAATACATGGTCCAGTTCATCTTCAATTAGTAATATACGACTTCATATGAAAACTTGTGATGCTGCTGCATAATTTCATTTGTGGAAACTTTCCTGTAATTGGATTTTATAATGATAATTCAGAGATAAGGATGGTAAAAGAATCTCATAGCTGTTTTTATTTCTCTTTAGAGAGGGGTATTTAATTACTGACTCCATCAAATTTGAATCTGTTCAGAAATCTCATTACATTAATGACTTCATAATTACAAAGGATTACCTAAAGAAGATTATTATTCTTTGTAAATAAAATATTTTTGATAACTAAATATATGATGATTGATTCAAAAATTAAAACCTGTCTTTTAAAGACAAAAATTATACTAATATATGAGTAGTTGTAAATAAACAATACTTTTCAAACAGTATTTGACATCTTGAAAAACCACTTGAATAATAGTTATCAATATATCATTGTAAGATGAACACCCAAAACATTTTAATTCTTTATGTTCAAATTAAAAAAAATTATGATAAATGAAGGATACCTATTTAAACTACTTTAATATCTATATAATTACTTAGCTATATATGAGAAAAATGTGCAATGAAATTTCTCAAAGAACACTGAATTTTAACTTGAAGATTTTGTAAAATGGGACTGTTTTAAATTAAATATTTAGTGTTTAAAATGCATTTTAATTTTATAAATAAAAGAACTTATTAACGTCAATGTTTTAGATTCATTTTCCAGTTTTAATTCATTTCTAAATACTGAGAATTTCCTATTTGCAATCTATAGCATGGATCACAAAGTTAGAATTTTATATTTCATAAAAATGGGCCTAGGCCCTGCCCCAAATGATGTGACTGACTTTGATGATTCCCCCATGGAAGACCTCACCCTTTCCATGGAGCAGAAGAGGGATGGTATTGGGGTCAGTGGGGGGCATGGGAGGATAGGAGGGAGAGGAAACTGGGATTGATATATAAGATTGTTTCTAATTTAAATTAAAAAATCAAAAAATAAATAAAATATAATTCTGGATGTAATGTATGCTCTAATTTGAATTACTAAGATATAAGATAATATTATTAAGAAAACACTTGAGCATAGACTTTATGCATTTGAATATTAATGTGTGTACTCACCTGTGTGCACATTTACACATGCATGCATAAACACACACACACATACGTGTGTGTGTGTGTGTGTGTTTGTGTGTGTGTGTGTGTGTGTGTGTGTGTGTGTGTGTGTGTTTCACGACAGGGTGTCTCTGTGTAGCTTTGTAGAGCAGGCTGGCTTGAAACTCACAGAGATCCACCTGCCTCTGCTTCCTGAATCCTGGGATTAAAATCTTGTGCCACCACTCCCTGGCCTAACATATAATTCTTTACATGTTACCCATTACTTAGTGCAGTGACCTCAACCATCATTAAATTCACACTATTAAAGTACATTAATCCCCTATTCATACTCTGGAATTAAAGATGCTTGTCTTTTGGTCCTTATTTGCAAGAATTATTTTTGTGTATGATATAATATATATTCTTATTATGAAACATTGCCACATGGGTAAATGAATTTGCTACTTGGCCAGAAGACTTGAGTTCCATCTCAGAGACAAAGAGTTTAGAAGGAGAGAATCAATTTCCATAAGCTATCTTATGACTTCCAATGAGACAACATTTTATCAGTGTCTTACACACAAAGACACTCATACACACACATGTACACTCACTCTCACACACAGGCACACACAGAGAGAAAAATGGACACACAGACATAGACACGCAGATAAATATACACACACAGCTACATATACAGACACACGCAGACAAACAATTGCACACACACAATAGAAGTACAGACACACATGGGCATACAGGCACACAGGCATACACACATGCACACATAATACTTAATGAACAGTCACATATATACACATGCACACACAGGTACAGAAATAAAAATGAAGAAATTTTGTTGTGATTATTACAGTTTTGTTACTGAGTATCTGAGACACTGATAAAGTAAGTAAACATCTGAAGGCCAGTGAACCAGTTATTATAAGATCAATATTGTAACCATCCAAGAAATCTGAGAATTCTTGTCTCATTATTTGCTAAATAGAGATTGAATTCTCTGTATATAATTTTTACTTTTTAAAACATGTCAAGAAATCCTTTTATTCTCAAAGTGACTAAAGTATATGTATCCAAGTGTGTCTATCAACAATACTATTTTTCCTATCATGTCTATTCCAGGATTGGATATTACTCACACATTCTAGTCAAGCTGGAAATTAGTATATTCAATGAAAACATATATGTTATTTCTGTGCAAATTATTTTTCTTGATATAAGTACACATTTCTTATGGTATTTTTATTAAATGTACTTATATTAATGTAAAAGTTCTATGCATATAATCAAAGGCAAATGACTTTATGAATATTGAAAGATAATCTTTGGAATAACTCACAGTCAAACATGAGATTGCAATTTCCTTAGCAACTTTAAAGTGGTTTCTATTTAGAAAAATTTAAGACTAGTGTTCAACTTGAGATTCATCATTACCTGAGTCACTATTATTTCATATCCAACTTTTATATACCAAAGCCATAATTGTACAGTTTTTACAAATATATACAATGTGCTTCATTATTTTTAGGATATAATAGTTTTATTATAAATACATTAAAATATTTATTAGACTTCCTATAAAACATTTTAATAAATACATGCAATATTTAACCTTAGTTTTCCACATTTCATGTAATCTTGTGCTTTACAAATGGATATTTTAAGGAATTAGCCAATGTATTTGAGAATACTTACATGTGTGTACATGTATGAGTGTACACCACTGCAATAGCTCATATGTATAAGGATAAAAGACAGACTTATTTTCCAGGGTTCCTACCAGGTGGAGGTCGAAAATTCCTGTAGATTTTCAGACCATGAGGCTAGTTGCGTCAACTGATATCAGAATATGTTGGAATGGGAGAATCTGAGGGAGCGGGAACTGGGACTGATATGTAAAATAAGATTGTTTCTAAATTAAATAAATAAATTTTAAAAAAGAATTCCAAAGAATTAAGCTCTAATATCAGTGAATGAATGGACTTAACAGCAAGAATAAGAGCAAGCAGGCATAGAGAGAGCAAGCTTCCTTCTTCCTATATCCTTTAAAGAGGCTTCAAGCAGATGGTGAGGCCAGAGTTAAAGGCAGGTCTTCCCATCTCAAAGATGTGCCTCTTCCCACTTTACATAATTTAATTCAGAAAAAATTCATCATAGATATGCCCAGGCATTCAGGTTTTAGCTAATACGCTGAAGCTGACAAGCAAGAATATCATCACAGCCTCAAACTTCACCTACTCTGAGGGTCTCTTGTTTCTCATTTGCCTGCCCACAGCTTCTGGACATTCTTCAGTCTCCAACTTCCTTCTTGCCATAGATGATACTACTGTGAGCTACCATAAATGGTTTTAAACAGATTCTGAGGATCCAAACTAAGATACAGACTTACAGACCAAGTGTTTTATGCACTAATACACCTTGTTATTCCCTGGCTCTCTAGAATGGATGCTTTTATCATAGTAATAATGAATATATAATAGGGCATTTGATATCTTTACAATTTTTGCTTTACAAACAGATTTTTAAAGAAATTATAGGATTATAATTTAATTGAAACATTTCTTCCTTCTGTTTCCTTTTTGCTAACTCTCCCATTCATTCCTCCCCTCCTTCTAATTAATGGCCTTACTTTACATCAATTGTCATTGCATGTTAATATGTATTTCAATGTACATATATGTTTGTATGTCTTTGTATTTATTCCCACATATAGTATGTTGATTCCATATAATGGTACATGTATGTATGTTTTAACTCCAGAATGTTTGACACTAGACAGCCAAATCTCTGCTTTACTCTGTTTTCTATGACTCTTGGTGTAAGACTGAAGCTTCCTGGATATTTGCTTGTCTTGTTTGTCATATTTGTTGATGTCAACTTGTTTATCTTAAAATTGGGCAGTCATGTTTGTGATACTTTATGGATGTAGCTTTTCGTATCACTGCCTGACACAATCTCACAGCAAATTCCCTGATCCTCTCTATCCCAACCTTTATGCTGCCTTTTCCACAATGTTCTGAGAGGTTTATCTGTGTTTGTAGTGTTTGTACTTTTTAGTGTTTGAAGATGAATCCACTAGGATTGGGCTCCACAACTCAGTACTTATTTGGCTGTGGTTTTCTGTAGTGGTCTCTGTTTGCTCCAAAGATAAATTTCCTTGATGAGGGGCAAAGTCTAAATTTATCAGTGGATACAAGGATAAATGATTATAGATTCTTGTTAGGTGTTATGCTAGTGTCTTTGGATTGATTCTCAGTTTTTGTAGCCACTCAAATCAATGCAAATGTTTGTGATCACTTCACACATATACCAGACCTACCGTAAGTAGCAAATTTTCTGTATCCCCCACAAGAATCTGTAGGTCTTCGCTATATTTCCCATTTCTATCTCATTGTTTCTTTAGAATACTTTATGACATAATATGTTTTCATGTCTGGCTTACTTTAGTAAACCTAAAGTCTTTGCTGAGAACTGATACTGTAATTTGATGGGAATGACGTTGCTTTTTTTTTAATTGAATGATCAAAGTGCTTAACAAGGATATGGATGGGGATGTTTAGTGCAATTTGTTTTCTTTGTTTCTTTCTTTGCACTAACATTGTTAATTTTTTAATATTACAAATCATTATAATTAAACATTTTATATATTTAATGCTTACTTTTAAATATTTTATATGTCTATAGTTAAAATGACTGCATTATACAGTAATTGCAAGTTTGACCAAAATATACTGATGTTGATAGGAAGATTGCAAATACTTTAGGACATAGAAAGAATCCTATATGCTTTTGGTTTGCATATCTTTAATGAATAATTATTTTTAGCAATTTTGATCCTTGTCTTTGTTACTTGCATGTCATTTGAGGACATATTTATAGAGCTATTTTATCTATGTTAGTTTTAAAATACTTTTTGCTGTTTACTTTAAATATTCTGATTCTTAGGCCTTTATTGCCTACCATTATTTTCGCTGATATTCTAGGGTATATATTTCCATACTTTTTCAATAATTTTTATTCTATAAAATAATACATGTGAGAATTTCCTCTTGAAGGTGGAATTAGCAGGAGAAGCAAGATAGCTCATTGAGTTAATGAATTTGACACATAATCTTTTCTGAGGTATGTGCAGTTTCCAGATTACAGGTAGGAAGGAGAGACGCTACTCCCCTCCACAAGTTCACTGTAGCAAACACATATCTCCACTCATGTCACTCATATATACACACACATACATACTCCATAAGAAAAGAACTTTTAACATAAGAAAAGAACTTTTAAAATAACATAACAATAGAAAATATTATTATTATAAAATTTATTGGAAATATCAGTGGCATTACGGGTTATGTTTGACTGCCCTCAAGCAGACAACTATATACCAACAAGTATACCAAAATCTGACCTCATACTGCTTAGGTGACAAAAATCAATAAATACTACCCAGCTGTTCTGATTTTGTAAGCCATGCTATAATCATCACATTTTAAACACAAAATGCTATTTAATGAAAGAAGTATTTAATAAACATACATTATTTTGCCAGAAAACACTGGTAAAATTATTTAGTTGGTTATGCATAAAACTATTTTTCCAAACAGTGTGATTAATATGTCAAAAATATCACAAAACCTTATGTTAAATAAAGTGCAGTCCTGAAAATCACAAGTATTTTAAATATTTGTGCCAAAGAAAAGCAATATTATGGATGCCAATTATCTGCTGTGTATTTAGAAAAATATCTGAAGAGTAACTAAAAGTATGAAGATGTAACAAAATATTACTCTCTGTAAATTAGAGGACTCCACAAGAAAATCTAGAGAATTTATGGAATAATAACTGGAAGTCATAATTGAGTTCAGTAATTCTGCCTCAGAAAAAAAAAACAGTATTGAAATCAATTATCTCCCCACATTAGCTATAAAAAATAGAAAAGTTAATTACAAATATAAATCTATTATTTATAATAGAATGAAAATCATGGACTACATAATAATAAGTTCAGCAAGTAAAAGCAATAATTTCATGAGCAAATAATTAACTTTTCTAAAAAAGAAACAGAGTATGTTAATAGAGTATATATACAAAGAGCACTTTAGGAAGACTGACACAAAATTAAAACTGTAAGTTTATAATTTATTTGACACAGAAAATAAATTCTCATCAGTTTCTATTAAATATACTAGCATTTGCCAAACAATGTTTTAGTTCCATTTTAATAATTGTTTCTGTTCTATCATGTTACAGTATTGAAATCATACCAAAAGTACCAATAGTCACGACAATCCATTTGATTTAATAATGTAAATTTCAAGACTTGTTAGATTTGTAAAATACTGATACAACTTATGTTCTACTATTTTGCCCATGAGGTTGATGTGCTTCATCTGACCATTGTCTTCATAGTACTCATAGGGACAGTCCATATTCGTGTTTCTCAGAGAATCAAGTTGGAATCTTGAGTCATAGCAAAGGGAACAGGCTAGACAGAATCTCGCATTACAATAGGTAGTCCTGAATCTTATAATGTTCAATATGAAACTAAGAGTAACCACTATCCTTCAGGAGAAAGCATTATGCACAGATCCAAATTGTGGTTAAAGTAAACTTTATGAGTGTGGTGACTTGAAAATGAGGAAACACTGTAGCACAGAGATCTTCTTTGTTCTGTCTTATTAAGTCTCATGTTATTTCTGTGGAAACACAGTTGGGATCTAAAAGCAGGAAAATCAATGATGATGTCAGGAAAACCAATTAAGATGGAACTGAAGTTAAGCATATTTTTAAATGGAAATACTCTCTGAAAAAAACCACCGTCCACACTGAAGCCATCACACCACACAAACTAAATACAAAAACACAATAGCACAATAGCAGTATAAATGATCAAGTTTCCACATAAATTCTTTCTGTTCATTTCTGTTTGAAAAATGAGTAGCAATAATTCTGGCTTCTGTTTTTCTTCAAGAGAAAACCATGACACAATTTGTTGAGAAAACAACACAATTATGCACATCATAAAAACCCTTGAATTAAAAAACTGAATATTTATTTACGTTTGCTCCCAACATAAATGTACTTTGAAATCATAGATTTGAATATATTCTGCCCAAATATGTGCTAAGAATATAGTAGATGACTAGAAACAGGAAAATATTTTCATCCCATTATTCAGCTCATTATGGTTTCATTTGAAGGTATGACTCAATTTGTATTGACAAAACTAAATATTTTAAAGGAAAAGGGAAGTCAAAATAATCACGTAGCCCAAAATGACAAAATAATAAACTGAAAAAAAAAACAAATCTATTGCTTAAAAACTATGATAAAATAAATGAATTGCAAAAGAGGGTAGTGCTTGTAGGGTCAGTCAGCAGTTAGTAATTCTTATTGTCAGGCCTAACATCATGAATTTAGCCTCTCTCTCAAAACTTTGCTTTAAAATGTGAAGTATTTCAGTGAAATTATTATTAAGAATTTGAAATGAAATTATTACATATAAAATGTTTCCTACTCTCAAATATATCTATTATTATATTTCATTAGTTTCCTAGAGTTTCGTGGAAAAGTCTTTATCATGTAATACAAAGTACCATTACACTTGTGTCTATAATTTGCATGATATCTCTTTAATAGTGACATTTAAAAGAAAAAAATAAAAGTTATATAAGAGACATTTCATATTTCTCTAGGCATTCAAGTTTTATTCTATTTGTTAAAGATTGATATGGAAAATTATGAAATCTTTATATAACAGTATAGAATGAATATGCCTTAAAATATATTTATTCTTAGCTGGGCATTGGTGTCACTTGCCTTTAATCCCAACACTCTGGAGGCAAAGGCAGGTGGATCTCTGTGAGTTTGAGATCAGCCTGGTCTACAAAGCAAGTGCCAGGATATGCTCCAAAGCTACACAGAGAAACCCTACCTTGAAAAACAAACAAACAAAATATATCTATATCTATGTCTATATCTATATCTATCCATATCTATGTATATTTATTTATTCTTGTATAAATATAATCATATGTTTATGTGCATAAAATGTTATTTGAGTAAATTATGGAAACTTCTGATGCCCTTCAAAAATCCTCTAGGTATGTACCCCTAGCAACAATAATTTGTTAATATTTTCCTTAAGAATTGGGGAATGACAGTGAGGAAGGTATGTATCTAAGTATAGAGATCTAAAGACAAACTCTCCCTTTACTATTTTAAATACTCTACATGGTACAAGGAGTCTCTGGAGGAGGCATTTTACAATCTGAGTATGTATTTGTGATCCTCTAACCTGAATATTATTACTGTGATGTAGAGGATGGATACTTTAAATGTGCAGAAAAGATAGCCAATTACAAACAATGACTTGGTTTAAAAAAACATCAGTACACAAAGTAAATCCATTGACCTCTCTCTCTCTCTCCCTCTCTCTCCCTCTCTTTCTCTCTTTCAAAAAGACATGGATTTAAGGGGTATGGGAAAGTGGCAATATGGTTCAGGAAGTAAAGGTGCTTCCTTCCAAGCCTAAGAAACTGAGTATCATTCAAGCCGAAAATTTTCTACTACAAATTGCCCTATAAAATCCATGTGTTCACCATGCACAGCATATTCACTGTTTCTGTCTTGTCTCCATCTTTGTCACTTTTTTCACAAACACAAACATGCAAAAATGGATAAACAGACAAACCAAAAATGTATTTGAGTAGTCTAGAATGTGTCAAATGCTTGTTTAACATTTGGGGAAATATTGGATGTGGCTCTCCCCCAAATGATGATCCTTTATGGAAAGCCTCACCCTCTCTGAGGGGTGGAAAGAGATGGGATGGAGAGTAGGTGGGGGAGGGGAATGGGAGGATGGGAGGGAGAGGGACCTGGGATTGATATGTAAAATAACATGTTGCTAAATTAAATAAAGTAATTTTAAAAGAAGAAAACATTAGTAGAAATATTGTTTGAATCTTGAGTTTAAGTTTTGTGCAATGAGTACTCTTTTGGATTCAAATTGCTAAGGTAAATATTATACATCTCTATTGACATATGATAATTAAACTGTAGATTAGCATTGGAAACTTTCAACTCCCAACTTTGAAGTTATCATGAAAATTTTCAAATCTAAATGATAAAAAATGTTACATTAACATTAGGTTTTTAATATTTGGCAACTTGATATTTAATTAATTGATAAATGTAAGAAATGAAGTTGGTTAGTGTGTTAGTTAGTGTTCCTATCACTATGATGAGACATCATGAATATGGAAATTCATACAAAGGAAAACATTTAATTGGGGCTGACTTAGAGTTTTAGAGGTTTGTTCCAGCATTATCATAGTGGGAAGAATTGTGGGACGCATACAAACATGGTATTGTAGGAGTCAAAGAGTTCTACATCTGAATGCACAGGTATCATGAAGATAATGAGACACACTAGGCCTGGCTAGAGATTGTGAGACCTCAAAATCTCCCTCCCCCCACTTCTCCACGTGACTCACTTCCTTCAAAAAAGCCACATCTACTCCACCAAAACCACACAGCCTAATAGTGTCAGTACATTTGAAACTATTGGGTTCATTTTCTCTACCACAGTGAGCTTGACAAAGACAAAAAGTGACATAAGCCAAAGTAGTGACCATGAGATCATGTGAAATAAAGATGGCTTCTGTTCGTTACTGCTTCTGTTCAAGCAGCAGTCTTTAACTTTTCACACAGTTTACATCAATCAAAATTGTAGAATAGTCTTGAATATAATTAAGCACATCTACATAAATTATACAAAAGTAGAGATGCATTTATCATTAAAATTACTGAACTCCATTAAGATTGAGGAAATGTATAAGTAACTGGCATCTCTATGTAAATGGATCACAGGATGGATGTACATTGTCCATTAGGTTTTAGGTGACTTTTGATATTTTACATTTATAGATGAAGGATGCTAATTTACTTTAACAATCATATATTTTATAAAAGTAAGTTTCCATCCAGATTGAAAGCCTATAGCTTTTTAAATTTCAGAATGCTCTGTTCACTCAATAGCAAGAAAGAGTAATGAGATGGAAAACTGCAGTAATGAAAAATATATATACATCCAATGAACAATACAAGAGCTCAGAATGGTAGTAAAGAAAACTCAATTAATTTTATGACTATTTTAAAATTTCAACTTTACATAATTATTTTCAGAGCTATGGGAAAATGTTACTATACCACAATATATCATAGCATATGGACTCTTTTAAAGTATAAAATCTGCATAGAGGCATAAGATAGTTTTACTAATATTCACATAAAAATCTTTGTAACTATCAGCAATCTAAATATACTTAAAATGGAAGCAGACAGAAAAACAATTAATACTAATACTCATATTCCATCTTTATTCTGCAGTTCTAACTACTAAGCTAACAAATCACTGACACCCAGTTCATTTATCACACACTAGACTCAAAACAGAATACAAGGTACGTTACTGTCACTTATTCTATGCACAAACAAAAATTATCTGCCATCATTAATTAGTACAGAACAAAATAATGCTACATATATTAACCCTTTAAATACTAACAAATATATTTAATTTTACTCATCAAAAATCGAAATTTAATATCCTTTTAATCAATGCTGAAGAAAATATAAAATTACATGACATAGGGATGAGTTATATATTTTGAACCTATTTTCCAGGTATCTCAGAAGAGCCCATTATCACTTTGCTTATTTATAGATATCACATGACAATTTGACTTCCTTTCGAAGGAGACTGTGGTCAGTTACTAAAACACAGTTTATTTTAAAGGATATTTTCAGGAAATTCTGCCTCAATCATAGGTCTTTCAGTTCTTACAGCCCACTTATAGAGATACCATGTGGAGAGGCATCACATAGATTTTAATCCTTTGTCCTACCTGCTAGATCATTTGTGAATGTATCAACCATTTGCTTGACAAACAGGACTGCTTGGTTGAGAATCTCTGAGGGCATGTCTCTGGTTATGGCTGTGTATCACTTTGGGAGAACTTCTAGAACAATTGATTTTTCTTCAAGTTTTTACATTAAAATATGACACTCAGATTTTCACATGCAGATAGCTGTCTTTCAGGGAATCTTGTATTTGGTGGGTGTCAAGGCAGAGAGGGGAATATATTTTGACTCTCCAACATGAGTGAGTGTCTCAACAACATATTGGCCTTGATGCAAATACTTATTTTTGTAACTTGTGTGTTGATTTTGTCTAAAAATAAACATTAAGTTTTGTTGCACTAACTGAACAATGGAAAAATAATATTCCTTACTAGCCATCTACCATGCTTGCAGAACATAAGCATAAAGGATGCAGTTAAGGAATAATTATTTAACTCTTCATTTAGTGTGTGTCTTCTTTTCTTCTGTCATTTCTTTCTTTTTGTTCTGTTATTCTCTGTTATATTTATGCATTATTTCACTTCCTGTTACCTAGATGAGAAGATGAATTTTAAGGCATTACTGGCAAATCACATAGAATCTCATGACAAAATTTTCTCCTACTAAAAGAAAGATTCTTGTGAGATCCCTCTGGCATTTTTATCTTTTTTTCAGGTCATCTGGGCTAGGTACCATAAGTCCTATCTCAGTTCTTGAAAAATGGTTTCACAATGAAATTTCCTTCATCTCAAGGACTGTGTCTCTGAGTGATTCATTTTCTATGTCTCTGATTTATGCATGCACTTAGATTCTTTTCATGATCTCTGGTTCTATTTAAACATGGAGGAACTGGCATTTGTGAACTGATTGCATATATTCCATCAATAATAAATAGATGTCCAATTTCTACAAATTAGAGATTCAACTAATCTAGTAATTTCCTAAGATAAAGAGAAGGAAACAAAGTTTAAATGGAAACATTTAAAGAAAACTTCTCCTTAATATAGTAAAACCATAGTTTTGAAACTGAAATGGCATTCATGACAATAAGCTTTCAGCTTCATTGAATCTTTTGTTGAAATAGGAAACTCTCTTTTTTCTTTTTTATCTATTATTCTCTTATATATAACATCCCCAATACAGTTTTCCCTACTTCCTGCCATCCCAATCAGTCCCTTCCACCTTTCCTCTCCTCTATGTCCACTTTTCTTCCATTTCTTCTCAGAAAAGACCAGGATTTCCAGGGACAGCAATCAAGCATAGCATAACAAATTACAATAAAACTAAGCATATACTCTCCAATAAAGGCTTGATTAGGCAAACCAGTAGAAGTATATAGGTACCAAAAGAAGACAAAATAGTCAGAGACAGCTCAAGGTTCTATTGTTAGAAATCTCACAAGGATACCAAGCTGCACAACCATAGCATACATGCAGCAGACCGATGTCAAACCCATACAGACTCCCTGATTGTCCTTACCCTCTCTTCCATGGGATACTCTCAGCTCACACTAATGTTTAGCTGTGGGCGTATCTGCTCCTGTCAGTTGTGTGATGAAGCCTCTGATGATAATTATGCTGCTTTCTACTCAAAGTACAGCAGAATGTCTTTAGGAATCATTTCATCTAATATTTTTTTGCCTGTTGTGCCATCCTATTAGATGTATGCTTCTTGACCATCCATGAAGTGTCAGACATGGGCTTTTACTCTTGGTACAGTTATTAACTGGCTACTCACACAAGTTCTGTACCACCCTTACCCAAGCACATCTTTCAGCCAGGGAAAACTGTAGTTAGAAAGTTTTGTGACTGCCTTGGTGTCCAAGTCCCTCCACTGAAAGCCTTGCCTGGTTTTTGTAGATGGCCAGTTAAGTCTCAGTGTTCTACTTAGGAGGAACGTTTTCAAGGGTCACCCTTGTAGATTATAGGGAGTTTGCATTACACTATGTTTCTACCTTACTCCTGAAGTGCCCCCAATTCCAGTCCTGTGTCCCACTTCCCTCTTTAAAATCTAATTCTTGATTTTATTCATGAAAATATCATGAATGTTCATGTTTGGTTTTCTGTAGTCTTTAATCAGTTAGTCAACAAGAAATGTATGGGCTGGGTGGTGGTGGTGCAAGCCTTTAACACCAGCACTCAGGAGGCAGAGGTTTTCCTATGACCTCCATAAGTCCACAAGTGTACTATGGTACATGTATCCATATACAAACTCTGGAATAAACATACTACTACACATGCAATAGTGAAAAAGAACTTTACACTTATAAAGTATATGAGATACATAAACTAAATAAATCGCAAACAAACAAAAGTACTAAAGATACCAACTGTTGAGCAGGAAATGGACCCAAAGAAATTCTGATCCTTTGTTGGCAGATGCAGCCAATGTGGAAAATTAGATCCAGAGTTTCAGAGGCAGCTGAACATGATTGTCATCTTATGCAGAATGGAGCTCCCAGGGATTTCTTAAATGATGCAAACCTTCATCTACACAAAATCTACCTGCCTAGAAATATTGCTAGTTCTTCATTCATAGTAGCTGCTAACAAAAAATAGAACAAATAAATAAATTGCCTCATGTTTATTCAGTGTAATTTCCTCTGTTGATTGGAAGGGCTACAAAATCATATAAACATTTGGAATATTTTAAGGCTAATGTCTCAGCAAAAAAAGTTTGTCTAAAAAGAAACAGTATACTGTGTATTTTATAATTCAGCTGAATTGACATTCTGTAAGGACAAAACTGTAGAAATAGTGACAAGTTCATAGGTTTGGAAAGGGGGATGAAGGTATATTTGAAACCAACAGAGTACTTGGTTACAGCTACTCTGCCTGGTGGAACTACTCTGTGAAAATACCTGGAGACACCCTATTGTCCCAACCTGCAGGACATCAACCTGGGGCAAGAGAGTCAGGGATAGGGAATGGGGACAAGAGACACAGAAAGAACAACCACAAGACAGGATTCTCATCAAGTGGCAAACTTTACTTTTCTCAGGCTAGTCAGGATTTGGGGAGGGGCAGAATGGGTTGTTTGTGCACCAGTTATTGGTATAGGTAGGATATTAGGAAGCCACAAAGAGGATGTTTGGCAGGGTAAAGTGTTCATGAGTAAGAGGTCCAGGAAGGGGTTGCCTAGGTAACAGAGCCTGTGGGTGGAGGACTGGGTTAAGTTGTTTCTTTTCTTGAGCTGAGGTTCTAAGGAGCTGCTATGTAAAGGTTAACTATGTGGCCTTCCAATAATGCCTAGGATCTCATGCCAAGCCCTGAGATTTGGCTCCCAACACCCTATGTTGTGACTCTGTCAACACACAAGCAAATTTATGTCACAAAGAACTATCCTAATTGTGACAACCAAGAGAAATATTTAAGTTTCCAGGAATTAAAGTTGAAATTCAGACCTGTTAAAGTTGTTACAAATTTCGGAATAGTCCTTTCAGTAATCACAATAATGTGTTTATCCAAATGATACTGGAATTATACAGAGACTGAAAGTGAGTCAAAAATATAGAACCATAGCCTTAAAGTATTCCCCTAAACAACTAGATGTTAATCATTGTAAGGGCACTGAACTTACATTCTGTGGTTTATAACTTAAGCAATAAATGATATTATCTCATCCTAAAAATAGGAGTTTTAGAAAAGTTGGAATAAGCAGATTTCATGAATTACTATTGCTAACATCTATGGTATCTGGTGTGCCACCTGGTTTAGGCATGAATGTATAAAATTCTTTGTAGATATGTTTCTTTGCATAGGACATTATTCACATTTGTCTCTATAATCTCTAAATTGAAAAGGAAGTTATCTTTGAGCACATAGAGGTTTGAGATCCTGTTTTCTACTACTACTTTGAATTAAAAAGCATAAGAGATCTATCAAGAAATTATTCTATCAACAATATAACAAATACAATTATTCTGTAACATGTCAAAATTTAAGAAAGTGTAATTAAACAAATAGGCCTGTCACAGAATACTTCAGTCTATTGAATGGTCTCTTATTGACCAACAATGAAATGATTTGAAGAGAACTAATGAGTGAGCAGGCAACTTCCTATAGAAAAAACAAATAAAAATTTTATTCTATCTCAAATTATGTATTCATGAATACATATGGATTAATAAATAATTATTAAATAGAGTAGAAGCTAATAATTTCTACAGAATAATTCTAAGAATTCCTATAGACACGTTGTTCTCAAATTGTCAGCACATAAACTTGTCCTCTTCCACCCTTGTAAAATGAAAATAATGGGTTTCTTCAAAGTCTAAGATAACAAACTTTGTGGATGGAGGTATACTTCTGATGGAAAAGTGAAAACACAAGTGTGTCAGTCAGGTGATCAACTTAATACCAGCAAAGAAAGGCCATGATAGCATATTCTAACAAGAGCATTTTGAGGTCTAGCCACAAGATCCTCTCTGTTCAGAACACACAATATACCTTCAAAGTATTTACAGTGTCTGAGGGATATCTGAGGGCAAATGAAATCTCAGAATTGTTTTGCCAATTCAGTATCTTTATTGTTCTGTTTCTATTCTAATTCTGCTGTCCTAATTCTAATTCCTCCTTGCTTCTTCCTTTTCTATTCTAAAAACTCTTCCCCTTTAGGAGCCTGAAACAATAAATAAAGTTACAAGTGTGGCTCTCATCGGTAAACACACATTCCTAGGGTAATCAATAGAGAGTCAAGCCATTACTATAGCAACACAAGACCATAGGAGCAAGAATGAGAACAGATGAGGTGTAGGGCACAGTACCCATTGAAAACTTTGAGACATACATAGGTCTATTGTTAGCAGACTTCCAAATCAAAGAATTAGCATGCCCTTTCTAGGGTACTCTGCATAGGTACCAGATCCTCCGATATCAGAGACTCTGACCTTATGCAAGCAGTAACGTTTTAGGCTTATGATGTATTTCCACAAAGCATTTAGTCTACTTTGAATGTACTTGGAGATGCAAGTGAGCTAATAGTATACTCTTAGTCTGACTGAAAGAACAAGGCATGCTTTTAATTGTCTATAATCTTGTGGGAGAAATAGGTCCAATTACAAAGAATTTTCCAGTATATTTTCTATATATCAAAATTATATAGCTAAATGGAAAGTTATCGTCCTGACAATCCCACAGCCATATGTGCCCTGAGGATGGAATATTTTCATGAGATAAATACACAAGCAGTAGGAAAACATTTAAAGCTATTCTTAGGGAAGAAATGAAGTTCTTAGGGAAGAAATGAAGTCACTCAGGACAAATTATAGACAGGATCAATTGGTTTCTCCAACCATTAATTCTACAGACTTTCCAGGTCGGGCTCACTATCCTAGAATCACTCATCTAGTATGTCAACCTATTGAAAACTAGTTATCACCTGGTATATCTCTCATGGACAATGATAGTATTCTTTCTGTAAATAAATGGGATGTTACTTTATTTCTGTGGTCAAGAATTTATTAGTTTGGTCTATTAATTAGGAAATTATCAACCATAATTAAACTTATCAATGTAAAATAATATTAGAAATTAGAAAATTAGAAAAATATAAGACACAGTCTCTACTTCTTAGAACAATTAAGGCTATTAAAAAACAATCATGACATAAGGTGTCATGAGGATAAAATAGAATATGTTACGCCAATGGGATACTGGAATAACAAAAGGCATTGGGTAAAAACTAAGAACTATCAACTTTGGTAAAAATTGCATAGAATTATTGAGTCGTTAATCCTGAAAAAATATTAATGATGACTAATCATGAACAATGATTAAATCATTTTACTAATAAGAAATTGAATTGATACGATTGATACATTCTCCTATAATGTATCTATCAAGTTTTAACTTTAATTGTGTAAAATATTTAAGAAAAAAATTAGCTATGTACTTTGAAAAAGAAGTAATCATTTTAAAATTGTATACAAAGCATGAAAGAAATACAGTAGGGTTACATAAATAGCTCCATGTATACAGTGCTTTCTATACCATACTGAGGACCTGAGTTCAGATAACAAGCAATCACATAAAAATATTGGGTGTTATAGTCTACTTCTGTGACTCCAGAATTAGATAGCACAGGACTGGAGTTCTCTGTGCAAACAGTGCAGCCAATTTGTCAGTGACATATTCAGTTATGTCCCGAATTCAACAAATAGTAAATAGTATAGAGTGATTTAGGAAAAAATATTCTTGAATCATTTTTCACAGTCACATATATGTGTGTTCACACAGGAACACACACACACACACACACACACACACACACGATGGGGGAGAAATGTGTACACTAAATTAAAGAAATAATAAAAGATATTCTGTATGTGCATAATTAATTTATGTATCTATGGTTTGCCTGAATAATATTTGGACCTTTAAATAAATTTATTAGAGAATAAAGAATGTAAAGGCTATGTGATCTAAGGTTTGAATGTAAGGGGTTATTGAAGTAAGAATGGACTGAAATTAATTAAGAGCAATGGTATACTACAGTAATTATGAAATGAGTAGCAAAGACATTTATATTAAAGCAATATCAACAAATATAACACTTACCAAAATTCATGAACTATTAAGATTGAACAGTAAGGACAAATGTGGATATTATAATACTTGGGAAAGAAAACATAATTTGGTGTATCTTAAAGATATTAAAAGACAAAAATAATGACAACTGTCAAAACAAATTTGAGCAAGTTAGTCACAGCATCACAATCCTTTAACACAACACTATGTAGGCCAAGGGAGGTGGATCTCAGTAAGTTCTTCACCATCCTGTTCTATGTAATGAGTTTCAAGACAGCCAGAGCTACATAGTAACAGATTAAACCAACCAAACAAAAAAGATGAAACAAAACAAACAAATGAATGATCAAATAAGCAAAAAAAAAAAAAACACAACTGGAAAGCTGGATCAGTTTAAAAGAATTTGTTGCTGTTTCATAGGACTTGAATTCAGTTTCCTGTACTTATGTGGTAGCTCAACTCTCAGAAGATCCACAGCTGACTTGTACAGACACTAGGTACACACTTGGTACACATATATGCATGTAAACAAAACTCAAACATATAAATTAAATAATAAATCTTCAAAAGTAAATAAGAATGTACTTTATATAAATAAATTTTAAAATATGTAAAATGGATAGTCACTACTTTAAAAAATATGAATAGAAACTGACAGAATCCTAATAGACATGAAAATATCAATCTGTGTGTATATGTATATTTGCACATGGTTTATTAATGAGATAACCTAACTGTAAACAGGTTGTGTACATGGAGATAAATTCATAGAGATTCTCAGTCAATTAAAATATATATCTTATTAGTATTTTATCAATTTTTTATGAACAATACAAACTGTAGACATTCTATCATCATATGCATGGCCATTCAAAGAAACACCAATGGCAACTTTGTTTGGAACCCAGCAGAGGAAGTGGAATTCACACATTGCATTTGCAACCCTGAGTTCAATGATGGAAGGTGAGAGGATTTGCTGTAAATTATCAACGCTATTCCTGGTCTCCATAACTTGCGTGATAACTCTCTTGCCTGAAGGACAATTTGACTCTATTTGTCAAAACCCTTGTGTCATATCATTCTCCATAAACTTAGCAGTAATAACTGGATCATACTCAAATATCATAAAAGAACAGCTTTCTTTCACTCTATTGCCTCAGATCATGTAGCAGTAATATTACTTCATTCTACAAACTAAAAAAAAAAAAAAAATGTTAGACAGGCAGGCATTTTTAACCAGGTTTCTCTCAGCACTAATGTTACATCAAATTAAGAAGGAAAAGGAGTATTTATAGCAGAAAATCTTCAGTAATTTGTCCAGTATCTACAAAGGCTTCCCTGGATCCTGTATGACTTCTCTAAACTCTGTGCAGTCACCTTGCTCTAACTTATTTTCAGTTGCTGTTAACAGTCCATGCAATCCATCTTCTGAACAAGATGAGCCTTGGAGAGCTGGGTCACAGCTAACATGACACCCATGCTGATGGATAGAGTGCATCTTGCCTCCTCACTGATGCTGATCTTGTCTGACTCTATGATGTAAAGTTTGATACACAGATTACTGATGATCCTGACTGGGAAAGGGATGGATCTTTGTGGCAAATTCAACTACCAATCATAAAGGGGCACTGCAGCCCCACAGCTCTGAAGACCTGGATGCTGAAAAATAATGTGTGTTTTTCTAAAGTCAACTCATTATTCCAGAGTTAGAAACTCACATTATCCTAATGCATGTTTTGCCTATTTATTTAAATCTACTAAAATCATGTGACACTTAAAGAGCAGACATTTGTTTGTAGTATGATTTTTATCATTTTGAAGGTGAGTCCATTTTTAAGAAAGTTTCTAACTTATTCATTTACAAGATATAGCTGGATTGAATTCTTCTTTATCACTCACTATTCATTCTAATGGAATTCCACTATCGCCTATTTCCTATTGAGTTGGAAAAGAATAGTCCTTTGTTATGATAAAATGCTCTTGATTCTGTGTAGAAAAATAGAGCACTATACTAAGGCATAGCAATTTACCTTAACAACACAGATGAGCCCATAACTACTCTCCTATTAAGGCTGTTGTTTTTCTCTCTTAAAAGTCCACCTCCAAGGTTTGAATATTTCAGAGTTGTCTCCAAACAAAATGTGTTTCTTTTTATAAAACTTCACTTATGTCAGTTGAACTGTTATTCTGAATAAGGAAATGGAGAGAGAAAAGTCATTTCTATTTTCCCCTAAAGGCATTTTATTCATGAGGAGAGTCTAAATGGCAAAATCCGATTCCTTCTATAAGTTTCTTCACAAGAATAAATGTTATTTTACTTATAAGACATCACATGTGATCCTGAAAGTACAGAATAATTTAGTCCAAGATTTAAATGTCCACTGAATTACACCATTTTTTCTTTCCCATTAAATCATTCCAAACATTTTTCTGTAAAGCAAATTAGCTACTGAACCATAAAATAAATTTAATTGTGATTTTTATTTGTTATATCATACTAAAATAAAATAAATTTTAAAAGATTTCAATTAATCTATAAAAGTAAAGATTGTGATTGTGCTTATATGTACATCAATAAGTCTATATATCCATACATATAAATAAGTGTACATATATATATATGTATATATATATATATTAATAAGTGTAAAAATGAGAAATAGCTACGATTATTCTTACCTTTTGCTTAAATGAATGTGAAATAGTGTAAGATGGTCACAGTCACAATCACACATGCACACACACATACGTTAATGGTTGCAAATACCACATATATAGTATACATTTATACATGTATATATTTTTAGTTGTGGTGTTTTGCATATATACAAATATGTTTTCCAGACTTTTAAAAAATTACTGCTACTGAAACCTTAACACCTTGTAAATTATTCTTCTGAATTTATACTCATTCTATTTTTACATTATGAAAGACACAAACTTCCTCATCTATGTTTCTGACACAGCATGCTCTTGACAAATCTTCCAGTCACCTTTTAAAATATTAGGCATGTTTCTTTCTGAATGAGGATTCCAAATATTCATTTCCTTAAAGGATTCCTTCTGGCCAAAACTTCTGAAAATCATCTTCCTCCTTTGAATGCAAGTGTTATGTGTAGGGCAAGCTAGAAGTCAGTAAGCTGAAGACAATGAGATCTGAATTACACCTAACCTTCACTATAATTGCCATTTTTAAACTGTCAGTAAGACTATAACTTCGATAGAAATCAGAGTGATTGTCCTCAATCTGAAGAGTCTCCTGTTACTTTTGTTGTAAATGCTGTTGTCTTGTGCAGTGCTGTGTGTTCTAATCTCATTCACTCACTGGAGGTACCAAAGAAAAGGAAGGTACTGTAAACATTTATGACAAAGGATATATCTTACCAGAAGACCTTGGAGAGATTCCATTGAAATATAACTGGCCATCTTGAAAGAAAAAGCCCAATTAATTTCTGTAAATATAAGAACTGCACATCAGTGTGGTGGCTAACACAAGACCAGTAGTCTAACTTTAGAGAAAATACAAGCAAACTCCAGGATGTCAGTTATTTCTTATCACTTATAATGCCAAATTTACTAACATAGTCTTTCAATATTTTGCATAATCTTATCAAGTTGAAAAGGCTGTGCCTGCTATAGATTATCCATATTGAATGAAACAGTGGCTTTCAAGATTATCTTTGCTCTGGATACCTTCATTTTACAAAACATTTGGATACACATTGAGCAAAATTGCTGAGACAGAAAAACTTTGCATGTCATTGTGTCAGCTCCTTTACATCCAGCCATGAAACAAAGACTGATAAATAACAATTCTAATAGTGAGAATCTATGTCTTATAAAGTTATAAAAGTGATTGGGAACATATAGGTATATATGTACATTGAAATTACTTGTGTGTGTTTGTGTGTGTGTGTGTGTGTGTGTGTGTGTGTGTCTGTGTCTGTGTCTGTGTCTGTGTCTGTGTCTGTGTATATAGACTTGAGTATTTACTGAACACATTAGAAAAAGTAAGTGCAGTATGCTAACCTAGACTCAATAAAGAAGCTATAGAGTATCAAGATAGTGACAGTCTCACCAGTCTCACCAATCTGTAATTAAAATGACCTCAGTGAAGTCAAAGACCTCAGGGACCTTTTGTCCATCCTTCATGATTTAGCTATGATCCATGCAAATTCCACCACTAACTCAGTATCCTAAAATTGCCTGTTCATCTATTAATCTATCCAGTTCCCTTCATCTTGTCCTTAATCTCCATAGCATTGTGTTCCTGTGCCTCACTTCTACATCTTTACACTTTTAAAGCCGTATGTGGGTACAACTGACTAAATCTCAATACCTGTGCTTACCATGTACCTTATAACCTTTTTTCTGTGAGTTTCAAGCAGCTCTCTTCAACTTGGTTGTTAATATATTTTTTAAATACCTATAGTAGTTTGCTTTGTGTCTGTTAATTCTATCTCTGTATCTAGATGAAGCTTTCTGTTATTCTACTTTGATCATTTTGGTATTTTTTTTTTTTTTGGTTTTTTCAAGACAGGGTTTCTCTGTGGCATTGGAGGCTGTCCTGGAACTAGTTCTTGTAGACCAGGCTGGTCTCAAACTCTATTTTGATCAATTTTTAGCTGTACTGTAATATATAGACAGATAGATACATGTTTGATTCATCATTGATACAGATGTTCATAGAAATAATTATCACATGATAAGTAATGTGTGATCTCAGAGTGAGCAATTAGGATCTGAATAAAGAATCTGTGTTTTACAACTCTCAACTGTCAAGGGAAATTGGAACTACTTGGGAAATTATAGCTAACAAAATCAATATAGCTTGTGGATTTATTATTTTCAATTAATTCTAGAAATGTGAAAATATTAATTTGTTTTTCAATTTTCTCACAATAAAATCATGAATCCCAGCATTTACATCTCTCTTGCCCTAACTTGTAATGAAGTAGAATTCACCATTATTTTCTTATTTCAGAAGTCTTGCTTGAAGTGTAGCTTATGCGAGACTTTATGTGTACCTGACTATGTAATCATTTCTTTATAGTTACATACAGAGAAAGGGTCTATTTTTATTTTTGCCTCTCCTTCTCCCTCTTTATAACCATTTATCCATTCCCTTTCTTCCTCTTTTTTTTATATCTGTGGATAGGATATTATGTGATAGGAAATCCAATTTGCCCTTTCAGTTAGTAATAAATTATGATAGTTTAAATCCAGTATTTAACTTGTGATTTTGTACACTGTGAATATATGCAGCATGTTTTGTATTGGTAAAGAGCTAATAGTCAATAATTAGGCAGGATTTCCAGAGACAGATGATGCTAGGAAGAATAAGTTAGAGTTGTTAAGAGTTAACAGCCAGACAGAGAGGAAGCACCATAGGCTTTGAAAAGTAAAGATAACAGAGCCATAGAATAACATAGTTTAAATGGCATGAGCTAATTTTAGTTCTAAGAGCTAGTTAGTAAAAGCCCAAGCTATATGCTGAGCTTTAATAATTATTGAGAAATCACTGTGTGTCAATTTGGGAGGTGGCAAGCATGAAAAAAAGCCCCACCACAAACGGTGCCCAAAATCTGACCACGTATATCCACATAAGACATGAGAAAGCATAAAGATAAAAGGTTCTAAAAACACATAAACAGAGCCAAACATAGATTCCTAGTCTTGAGGCTCTCATGCAGGAAGCAGTTAAGAGGTATGTCTCCTGGCAGCTGCCTGCATATCCTAGCCATGAGTACACCATGAGCTAAGTCACATGGTGTTCATTTCACCAGAAAATGTAGATATGCACTAAAACAGGTTCCGATTGGAAAAAATTTAGAAAACTTTTAAACATGTTACAGTGTGTTTAAAAAAGTGTTTGTAAGCTTAAAAGGAAAGGAAAAGGGGGTATAGACCATTATAGAAAAACAGTTTAAATATAATAAAGTCTTTTAAGACAGAAGTAAAGTAATAAAAAAAATAAGCCATATAAGGATTGAAAATACACAGGAAATCTTCATGGTATCTTATTAACTTTAATTTTTAATGCTAATGTACAAAAATCAATAGATGCTGTGAGACATTGGATTATGTAAATGACTAAATTGTACCAATTTATATATTTAAAAAGTTTCTTAAGTTCAAAGTGGAAGTCAGACAATGTATTGTGTTGGAGGAGGGATTATGCTTTTGTTTTAACAGGAAATGAAAGTCTGTGGATTCTTTCAGATTTATAGAGATCAGATTTTACAGGGGGAGAACTCTTGAGTATCTTGTCAACAGATACAGGGGAGGAAGCAAAAGAAGACTAGAGGACAGGTGACATGTAAGCTGATCCCTTGAAGTGGGAATTCTGAGATGAGGTAAGACATAAAAAACCTTGTTGGCTAGAGAGTCCCTATGATTTATTATTACGTGCCATCATTTAATGTGTCATGGATAGGGAGTTATAGTTTGATTATACAGTCCAAAATGACTTATAAAGTTGACAGATGCCTGCTCAAATTTACCTGCTCAAATATAAAACAACAAAAACAATTATCATTATCTAACTGTGCACAACATATATTCCATACTTGTATAATGCAGATGTGGTGGCTCAAACACCAACGAAAATGGGTGGTCCAGGTGACTCAGCCTTTCACATTGCTCCTGTTGTATAATCTTCAGCATTCAGAATTCAAAATAGCTTACACTTTCCCATTGCACAGAGACTGGACTACAAATAATACAACTATTTACCCCAGGACTTGTTCATTATCCTAATTTTCTCAGCATCTGCCAAAGATGCCAACAACCCCAGAGAGTAATACGGAGTCTAAAAAAATGACACACACATTGTGAAGAGGTGGTGTGGATGGCTTATAAAAGTTTGTCAACATTTAGGCCAATAAGTTCCAAGTTTTTATTGGTAATGGTCAGGAAAAAACTACATAAAGGAGTTAGATTCAAGGATCTCTTTCTGAAGAAAAAGAGGTGTATGGTATAACAATTATTAGATAAAAAGTTAGATTATTGAGTCTACATTTAAACAACAACTAGTCTCATATTGTGGCTTGTTATAAATTTTTCAGTTATAAATGGTACAAGTTTAAGGTTATTTTTGTTGTAATGTATATGTTTCTATTCTTGTTTAAGATATTGTACCTAAGTAACTCATTTTAAAAGGTTAGGTAAAGTTTTAGTCTTTAAAGCTATTTAGATTAACAAATAGTTGATAATAGTCATCTACATCTATCAAAATTATACTCAGATATGTTTTAAATGTCATGCAGAGATATATGTTAGATAGGTAGATGATCTTCAAACACTTCAAATCACTACAGAATATAACATTTAAAATGCTTTGATAACAAGTGTTTTCATGACAGTGAGACATATTTGCTCCTGGCAGAAATTTACTTCGAAACAAGATGCTAGGTACTGTAGTACCACCAGTGAAGTGTGATTATTTGGGTGCAGGTAGGTTGAATGAAAAATAAATGACTAGTTTTACCCACAATTATTTATTGTGATAACCTCCTATGTGTGTTCTTCTGGATGCAAATTTGAAGATTCTCTTTCATCAAATCTAAGCTTGCCTTGTGACTCCATTTACCTCATGAAATAATTTTATAACTATCTCATGACAGGAGTCTTCATTGTCTGCTCTGAATATCTACAGCATGTCTATAACATTGCATTGCCATGGAGAATGATATGATATTTTATTGAAAGATGAGACAGGTTTTGGAAGAAAGGGTATGTTTTTTCTGCTGGTTTCCTGAGCTGACACATAGAGACAAGCCTCATAAATGAGGAGGACTAAGATAGCCAACTACTCTTCCCAAAGCTGAACAAACTGTTGACTAATGTTTTTAATATAATGGGAAATCTTTAAAACTACATAATGTATTTATTTATGTATTTGTGAGTATGACGAAGTTTTCCATGATGCAACTGTGCCACTCAGAGGACAGCCTTTGAAAGTCATTTTTCTACTTCCTTCCTATAGGTCTTCATAATCAAATTTAGGACATGAGAGATGGAAAGCATAGTAGCTGTTGAGCTGTCTCATGAGCATGGAATAAATAACTTAGGTCTTAGTCTGTAAAAAAAAGCTTGGGTTTTGATCATAATATCAATAAAGATTTTTAATATTTGTTATTGGATTAAAAACTCCTATAATTAAAAAGAGATGCATGTATTTCTATTATATATGACATGAGTGTTTTATATTGAATATATTGTTATGATACATCTTTACTCCAAAGCCACCTGAGCCCTGCAGCAATGTTAAGGTCCCAAGTAACACAAAGAGACTTATATTAGGTACAAATGCTGTTTGGCCAATGACTAGGATTAATAATCTGCTAGCTCAGTCTTAATTATCATAAATCTATATATTTTATAAGACTTATCTAATTGAGGATGCCTCCTGCTGGCACACTCTCTTGCCAGTGGATCACTTGGCAACTCCGGATCAGAGACCAGGAAGACGAACAAAAGAAAAGGAATGACTTTCTTCTGCCTGCTATATCACTTCATACCTGGATTTCTACTATATCTCCCAGAATCCTCCTTGACTCCTAGTTCCACGTAACTTGCTGCCTCATTGGCCAAACAGTACTTTATCATACAATAAGACAAACATATACACAGAACCACTTCCTCCATCAATATATGATTGTGTACTTATGTATTTTTCCAAAGGAAAGTAAAAGATATGTTTATTTAAATAACACACCCTGCTGGAGAGATGATAGTCATACAGCTACAAAGAAGGATGAGGCTGCTGCTTCTCTGAAAGCAAAGACATTTCCATTTTCACCAGAGAGATGAGATGTGGGGGCTGTTACTATATTAGAACACTTGGATTGTTTCAAAATCCCTTGGTGATAAATGTTGAATTTTGAATTCACATATTTTCATGAGGGCATCCTCATGCCACTACCATATTGATTTTCCAAGTATAATACAGATGAGGCTGACTAAGTACTCTCAGACAAGGTTCCAGTTGGAAAAAATAAAGTGATTGAGAAAAGGGATGAATACACTGGGCTGCAGGAGACTCAGAATATCGACTGAGAGGCAGAAGAGCAGGTACGACATTTGAGGGATGTCTGTGATTTGCTTGTATTTTTTTTTCCTCAGGTTTCCATGGACTTTCTCATGAAAGTCATATGTTCATCACAAGTTTTTGTTTTGTTGTTGTTAGTTTTGGTTTGGTTTGAGCTGTTGCCCTTTAGTCTGTTTTGCTTTTACTGTATTTTTTTTCTCTGTTTTCCTTCATGTCTATAGTAATAAAGGCACATATGATAGATACCTTTTGGTAGCTTATTAATAGTGGAGAAATAAACCTGTTGTACATGGTTGAGAAAGCCTATCCTTTGTTATTGTTATCATTGTCCTTACTACAGCTTTATTCATCTCAAGATTTTTCCTACCTTAATTTTAAGGAGTACAGAAAAAAGTCTTGATCTGTTCTCCACAGATAGTTCCATACATGTTAACATAACTTAAATATTTTGATAGCTGATGTAATATTGACATCCATAAGTGTCATATGATCAGTTAAGGATGGTTTCAAAATGACTATAAAGAGCGGCATGAAATTGAATTGACACTATCTGGATAACATAGACTGTGCATGTCAAAAATTATCTGAGACTTTCCCTACTGAGATATTGGCTTGGGTTACTGAAGATAAGGGATGATGACTTTTATATCACACCATAATTTAATTATGAAATGATCATCAATTGGGAAGAAGAGAAATATTTAACAGCTCAGGAAACCACTTGGCTCTTTGGGGGACTCTCAAGGCAATACAATCGTCATATGCCATCACTGTGATAGAACATGTTAGCTATTGTATGTGTCACTATACTGATGTATATGATTTGTTCTGCCTCCAAGGGCAGGTTTATTGTCCTTGATTGTTTCCATCAGAGGCAATTTTGAGTTTTGGGGGGTTCTGTGCTGTAACTGGAGGACATGCTGTAGTCTGTATTTCATACTAACTCAGAAACCACATGGAAGTCCATGATCCATGCTTCTTACTACTATGATGAGCACTGAAGCTTCTTTGGCAGTAAACTGATAACTGCAAAAACATAGTTAAAAATGAGAGATAATGAAGGCTTCTGGCAGCCTCTCACCACCCACCATCCAAAAAAGAAAACATAAACAAGAAACAGTCCAGAAACCATTGAAGAGAGTCCTTAAAACAGATGAAGAAGAAGAGAATGACCTTAAAAACACCTTCATGAAGATAATAGAGGGCCTCAAAGAGGATGTGAGAAAATCCCTTAAAGAAATGGAAGAAAAAGTGAACCAAAGAATACAATAAATGAACAATTCTCTCAAGGAAACAGTTGAAGACCTAAAAACAGAAATAGGGACAATAAAGCACAATCTGACAGAATGCTGTAAATAAAAAAAAAAAACTGGGTAAATGAATAGGAACTACATATGCAAGTATAAACAACACAATATAAGAGATGGAAGAGAAAATCCCAGGAGTTGAAAATACACTAGGAGAAATTGTTTCATCGACCAAAGAAAATCTTAAGTCCAACAAATCCCTAACACAAATTATCCAGGAAATATGGGATACCATTCAAAGACCAAATGTAAGAATCATAGGTATAGAAGGAAGTGAAGAAATACACCTCAAAAGTACAGAAAACATATTCAACAAAATCATAGAAGAAACTTTCCCAACCTAAAGAAAGACATGACAATGAAAGTACAAGAAGCTTACAGAACACCAAACAGAATAGACCATAAAAATGTGTCCTTGCCCATAATAATGAAAACCCCAAACATAAAGAATAAAGAAAGAATATTAAGAGCAGCAAAGGAAAAATGTCAAGTAACATATAAAGGCAAAACTATAAGAATTACACCTGATTTTCCATGGAAAATCTGAATGCCAGAAGGTCCTGTATAGATATTCCTCATATACCAAGAGACCATGGATGCCAGCCCAGACTACTATACCCAGCAAAGCTATCAATCAATATAGATGGAGAAAACAAGATAGTCCATGTCAAAACCATGTTGAGAAAATAATATCCACCAATCCAGCCTTACAGAAATGTCAGGTAGGAAAACTCCAACCCAAGGAATTTAACTACAACCAGAAAAACATAGGCATGTAGGCAATAAATAATGCCACTTTAAAAACAGTGAAAAGAAAAACAGGGGTAGAAATCCACACACAATTCCACCACCACAAACAAACACAAAACAAAAAGAATGAGCAATAAATCATAATTCATATCCTTCAATATTAACTGTATTAACTAGTCTATATAAAGACACAGGCTAGCAGAACAGATATGAAGACAGAATCTATCCTTTGCTACAAACAGGAAAAACATCTCAACTTCAAAGACAGATGGTACCTCAAAGTAAAGGGTTAGGAAAATATTTTATAATCAAATGGACCCAAGAAACAAGAGATGGTAGCAATCCTAATATCCAACACATAAGACTTTAAACTAAAAACAATCAAAAGAGATAAAAGAGGCCACTTACTACTCATCACAGGAGAAATCCATAAAAATGAAGTCTCAATGCTGAACATCTATGCACCAAATAAATAAGGCATCCACATTCGTGAAAGAAACAATACTAAAACTCAAATCACATATAAGATTTTACAGTTATACTGGGAGACTTCAACACCCCACACTCACCACTACAAAGGAACACCAGACAGAAACATAACAAAGAAACATAGGAACTAAAGGAAGTGATGGTCTAATACGGTTTAATAGACATCTATAGAAAATTCCATCCAAATACAAAAGAATATACCTTCTTCTCAGCATCACATATAACCTTTTCTAAAAAAGAACACATACTTGACAACTCACCAAACTACAAAAAGGTACAAAAAAAATTAAAATAAGCCCCTGTATATTATCAGACCTCCATGCTTTAAAGTTAGAATTAAACAACAACACAAATTGCAGAAACTCTACATTCTCATGTAAACTGAATAATGCCCAATTGCACCATCCCTGGGTCGAGGAAGAAATAAAAATAGAAATTAAATATTTCCTAGAATTCAATGAGAATGAGGACACTACATAACCAAACTTATCAGACACTGTGAAAGCAGTGCTAAGAGGAAAGTTCATAGCACTAAATGCCCACATGAAGAAACTGGAGAATAGTAACACTAGAGAATTAACAGCACACCTGAAAAGCTTTAGAACACAAGGAAGCCAATGCAGCCCAGAGCAATAGACTCCAGTAAATAATCAAATTGAGGACTAAAATCAATATAGTAGAAACTAGGAAAACAATACAAAAAATCAACGTAACAAAGAGATGGTTCCTTGAGAAAATCAACAAGATAGATTAACCTTTATCCAAAATTACCAAAAGGCAGAGAGTGAAATGCAAATTAATAAAATCAGGAATGAAATGGTAGACATAACAACAGACACTTAGGAATCCAGAGAATCACCAGGTCAAACTTTGAAAGCCTGTATTCTTCAAAATTCAAGAATCTAAAAGAAATGGACAATTTTCTGGATTTCACTTACCAAAATTAAAGCAAGAACAGATAAGCAGTTTAAATAGACCCATAATCCTTAAAGAAATAGAAACAGTCATCAAAAGTCTCCTAAAGTGGAAATTACCAATACAGTGTTAGATAAAAATATAAGGGTATTTATTAAGAAGAAGCCTTACTCACAGTGCAACCTATTGAGCCAGCAGGGAAGGAGTAAGTACAGCAAGCTGAGGATGAAAAGGAAGAAGGGAAGTTCTGTTAGAGATCAAACAGCCATCAATAGGATATAGGTTTTCTTTATTCAGATACAGCAGTGAAGCACAAGCCAGAGCTTGCCCAGAGGCAGTAAGGCAGGGAAGCCAGAGAGAGAGGGTCCCTATGTGTCCGCAGCCCTTTAAGAACCTATCCTGACTTCCCCTTGACCATGCCCTGACAGGCGTGGTCAAGCACACCTTAGCCAGCCCTTAGGAGGCATGGTTACCATTCCCATTTTAGTCTAAAAGAGGAGTAAAACTTAATAGTGTAAAATATCCAAAATTAACAATCATAAAGGTGAAATACAAGAAGATACAATAATCTGCTATTGCACATCCTATGCTATTGCAGCTAAGCCGTAAAGTTAAAGGGGGTGTCCAACCTGAACATCTCGTTACAATCCCAATCCTAAACAATAGGAAGGTCATTCTTAACTAGGCTTACACTACCCTAATAAACAATAATGGGAAATGGGAGTATAGCATCTTCTAAGTTACTTCCTGATGAAATGGGACGATGGTAGCCATATGTGGTCCTGTGGGGGAAAAAAATGCCAGTACAGGGAAAGTCTTTAATATGTTATCTCCAGTCCACGTTAGATGAGATTTGCTTGATTGAAGATATAGGTTGAAATCCGCAACTTGAATGAAGTCAGTACTCGAGGTTATGGTTGGAGTGTCAGTCGAAATGGAGTGAGTTGAATCCAGTGCAGTTGGTGAGGTGTGGTCCAATTATTTTTCTAGAGCATGCAGAGTTTGTTGTCAGGCTGGTCCTCATTGCCTGTATGGGACTCAAACATAAGTGTCATCAGAGAAATGTTCACTTGTACATGTATGTGTACTGGGAAAGTTTTCCAATCCTTGAAAAATGACAATTATGAGAGAGTGTAGGCCTTGAAAGAAAGAGCCAAGAAAAGATAAAGATAGTCCTCTAGTTCTTCATTTATTCTGTATTACAGCAATTGACTTCCTGATATAACACAGAAAATTTAAAATTTTGTTAAATAACTTGCTTGGATTTTAGGGTAGGAAAGCCAAATCCAACTCTAAATCTAGGATCAATTTAATTGAACAGGGACGAGGAAATGAAGAGAAACAGTTATTTGAGAGACAGCAGTAAATTTTACCGTATGGCATGTTCCTTTTGTTCGATGGTTATAGCTACGTTTTTTCCTTAAGTATCTCATCATTGCCTTGTGCCAGTGGGCCTGGCAGACACATATGGGATCTGATATGTATAATGTATAGTGGATTACTTCTGTTTCTGATTGTTTCCTGTAACTGCAAAACTACGAGGTTAGTTCAATATTATTAGGGACGAATTTTGCAGTCTCTATGTACAAGACGACTCTCTCTGCATATTGGGAATCAGTAACTATATTAAGAGGTTCTGTAAAATCCATAAGCACCATGAGAATTGCATATAATTCTGCCTTCTCTACAGATGTGTACGGATTTTGAAGTACTTTACTTACCTCACCTGCTTTATAACCAGTCTTACCTGATTTGTTAGCATCAGTGTAGAAGGTAAGAACACCAGAAATGGAGTTTGTCTTACAATGCGTGGAAGAATCCAGACTGTCTTTTTTATGAATTTAATTCTTTCAGTTTTGGGATAGTTGTTACTAACTGTTCCCAAAAAGTCGGTAAGGGCTATTTGCCAATATTCATTATCCTTCCATAAGGAGGAAATTTCATCATTAGTCAAAGGCACTATAATTTCTGCTGGATCCTTTCCAGTCAGATGACAAAGTCTTAATTTGCCCTTTAAAATCAAATCAGAAATCTTTTCTCTATATGTCTTTAACTTTTTATTCTGCTTATGTGGCAGAAATATCCATTCCAATATAGTGTCTTCCCTCTGTATCAGAATAACAGAAGGGTATTCTCTGGGTGGCAAGATAACCAGAATGCAGTCTAAATCAAGGTACAAGATCTGCATGCGCATCCAAAATTCTGTTTTCTACCCATTGTAACTTTTTTTCTGCTTCAGCAGATGATATTCGTGGACTGTTTAAGTCGTTATCACCTTTTAGCACCATTTTTAAATGCTTTAAGTAATGTCCTTCCACATGAATAATCATCTATAATTGAGAAATTTCTCCTACTAGCTTCTGAAGACTGTTAAGTGTTTGATAACGGTCCCTTCTAATTTGTACCTTTTGAGGTCTGATTCTTTGTAAGTCTATCTTATATCCTAAATAGTTAATAGAATCTCCTCTTTGTATCTCTTCCAGAGCAATCTGTAAACCCCATCTAGGCAGAACTTCCTTCACCATTTCAAACATACATTCCAATGTTTCCTTATTAGAATCCGATAAAAGGATATCATTCATATAATGATAAACAAAAGATTGTGGAAATCTTTTACGAATTATTTCCAAAGTTGTTGTGCAAAGTATTGACACAAAGTAGGACTATTTAGCATCCCCTGAGGTAAAATCTTCCACTGGTATCTCCAAACTGGCTGTAAGTTATTAAGAGTTGTCACCGTAAATGCAAATTTTTCTCTATCACTTTCTTGTAATGTAATAGTGAAAAAGAAGTCTTTCAGGTCAATTACTATGATTGGCCATCCTTTAGGTATTAAGGAAGGCAGTGGCATTCCAGGCTGTAGAGAGCCCATAGGCTGTATTACCTCATTTATGGCTCTCAGGTCTGTCAGCATTCTCCAGTTACCTGACTTCTTCTTGATAACAAATACAGGAGAATTCCAAGGGCTGGTAGATTGCTCTATGTGACCAGCCTCTAGCTGTTCCTGTACTAACTTTCCTAGAGCCTCTAGCTTTTCAGAGGTCAAAGGCCATTGCCCTATCCAGACTGGTTCATCTATAAGCCATTTCAATGGCAGGGCCCTTGGATCCTCTGAAGGCCTATCATTTCTATTTAGTGTCTGTACAGCCTGGATAGTTGGTAACCATTTTCCATGGCATCTTACTCGATCCTTTCTACTTTGCAGTGATTTTCTAGAATTCATATCTGACACTGGAGGGATGTTAATTTGAGTATTCCATTGCTGTAATAGATCACAACACCATGAATTTATAGCAATATCTGCCACGTAAGGTTTCAGTCTTCCTTTCTGTCCTTCTGGTCCAATGCAGACCACCGAGTTAAAACTCCGTCGAACTCTAGATAGAGTTCCAATTCCTAAAAATTGTACATTTGCCTCTTTAAGGGGTCATTTTTTGAGGCCAGGATATCTGGATAATAATAGTTACATCAGTTCCAGTGTCTACTAGGCCTTTGATAGCTCTGCCGTTAATATTTATTTCTAACTGAGGCCTTTTATCATTAATAGAAGCATGCCAAAATATGTGTTTCTCATTTTCACCAGTCACATGTGATTCTTCATCACTATTCAAACTATCATCTAGAGCAGTATCATTTTCCAAATAGGCAAGGAACTATCTATTCGTCCTGTGATTTATTGTCTCCCACTGTCACTGGGAATGATTGGATCGTTCTCGAATTGGGGGACTGCTGGAGGTCTCCTTCAGAGTTTCCCGATGTTAACAGATTCCCTGGAATGTCCCTAGTAGATCTGCATTCATTAGTCCGGTGTTTGCCCTTACCACATCTCCTACATAACCCAGAGGTCAATGACCTGTCACATGGGGAATCGTTAGAATTTCTCTGTCTACAATTTCTCCATATATGTCCCATTTTACCACAGCTGAAACATCTATTCTCCTGATGCATTCGTGGACTCCTGGAGTGTGCTCTTCCTATGCGAGGCTTTGGGTCATGGTGGCGATGAGCACTGGCCTCTCAGTACCTGTGTGAGCTCCTGTAAGGTGCTTCTCCTTCCCAAGTCCTTCTGCTACTATCTCTCCTAATCTCCTGCTGTCTGTTGAAACCTCTTGGGACAGCTTTTGCTGCCCAAATTCCAGCATCTTGCATGTTACACTCAATGTGGCACTATGAAGAACCCATTCTTCTATCGGAGATGATCTTTAGATCAAAAGTATTCTTTTACACATTGGGTGTGCATTGTCATAAGATAAGATATATACAATTGAATGTCATATCACTGGATCTGCTACTTGTATGTCTACTGCTCTGGTCAATCAGTCTAAGGAGTCCTTAAATGGTTCTGTTTGTCCCTGTTCTATTTTCAAATACGCTTTTATCCCATGCATTTATTGCTGCTGTCCTGCATAGGGACAGCATATGGTCGTCATATTCAGCCTGAACCTGTTGTTCAGCATAAATACCTTCTCCTAGGATTTTATGGAGGGGCGCATCATCCCCGTCCTTGATGGCTTGACATTCTAGGAGTCTTCTTTCTCCCTAAATAATGCTTTCCACTCAATTTGGCAGGAATTCTCAAGGACAGTTGACACCAATCTTATCCAATCTGCGGGTGTCACCCTGTTGAAGGTGGCCCATGAATGCAACAGCTGTTTTACGTATGGGCTATGAAGACCATATGAGACAAATGATTCTTTAATATGCTTAAGATCCTTTAACTGGGTTGGTTGCCATGTATATGCTGTCTGCCCCTGGGAGTGTCTTTTAGATGGCTGCTTTTCCAGCACCATGGCCGGGTAGCCTAAAAGTGCTTGTGTAACTGGTTTAGGATGATTGAAATACCTTTTCGGAGTAGGCACCTCAGATTGGAGCAAGTCTGTTTCTCTTCATCAAATCGATCCTTCAGCCTGGCCAGGACATCCTCACGAGAGGCTTTAATCTCATCCATCATGAAAGATTCAAGTCATGACACAGAATCCATGATTTGCTTCAACAATTCTACTGTAATATTTTCTAGATGGGTAATACGTTCATCCCTAACTAGCATTGGATAGCATGGAGATAGTCATCCAGAGATTGAAATTTAGAATCAAGGTTGTGATTTGCCTGAGCAATTGACTTGATAGACATTTCCAGTTTGTTAATCCTGGTATGTAACTCCTCCTGTAAGCTCAAAACTCAGTTCTAATTTCACCATAGTCCCTCTCACATTTCTCAGCCATTGATTTAATGTCATTATCCAATTGTTGAAGCCTATTCTGGGTATCTTGTACCTTAGTAACAAAGGAATAGGAGCAAGAGTCTAGTTGAGTTTCTAGTTGGTTACATACACTCTGCAATGCCTCATGGTCTGCTGCCTGCCTAGCCATTAAGGCACCATGGTCTGTAGCCTGTTTAGTTTGTAGCATCCCTAGAAGAGATTTCAGTTCCTCATGGTCTGTAGCTTGCCCTATCTGTAAGGCCTGTATAAGTTCCCGAATCTCACCATGGTCCTTTGTCTGGTCAACCTGTAAAGACTCTAAGGATGGTGCATCTGTCTATTTTTATGTTATTATAAATGTGCTGCACTTCAGCTTGAGTAGTAGACAGGTCTGCCTGCATTGTATAGAACATAGAACAAAGCCTATCATCCAGTTTCTGTTCCACCCTCTCCATAAGCATTACATAGGTCATCTTTGTTTCATCTAGAACTTCACTATGCAAAGTTTGTATGTCCTGTAGGTGGGTGGGGAAATCAGCCTTCCCTTTGTTCCTGAGGAACGACAATATGCGAATTAATATATTCACAGCTAATAAGACATATAAGCCAATGTTTAGCAAATCAACTTGTTCCTCCAGTACTGAATGCGCATAGGAATACTAGAGATTGTACAGTGACAAAGGCGACAGACATTCAGCCACATTTATTGGTAATGCCATTTTCAGATGCAGTAACTATGTCTGACCAGCAGGTGGCACAGCCACGTCTATTTTGAGTAGGATGGGACTCTCAGAAAATTTTTAGTCACCAAGGATATTTTTAGAACGTACCTGGCAGGTATTTGTGTCAGGCAGGTGACCAGGACCACAACTAGATTTGAAAGCTCACCCTGCAGCAGATGCACCCAGGGTCTGGCCCAGCGGATGGTGGGCGGGGCCTGAGAAACAAAGCAGCAGTATGGTGGCTGCAGCAGTGGAGGCACGGGGTGGGAAGCAGCTCGGCTGTGCCTCCAGAGAAGCTCCGGAATTCAGGCCAATTCAGGCTGTAAGCACACACAGAGCTAGATTCGAATTAGCAAGAGCATGCAGTGGAGTGGCTGAGGGAGGTTGACCGCGTGGGTCAGCAGGCAGAGAGTGGCACCGGCGGGACGGTGTGAGCAAACTTCAAGTCCAGCTGGCGCCCACGGCCAAGGGGAGAAGCAGCGGGTTTTAGGGGATTCAACTCACTGTGTATTTCACAGTCCAGCAGAGGTGGACCCATGGAGATGGCCGGATCCACGTGGGCAGGCGGGTCGTGGATTCGGTGGTCACCACATGTTAGAGATCGACCAGCCTTCAATAGGATATAGGTTTTCTTTATTCAGATACACCAGCGAAGCACAAGCCAGAGCATGCCCAGAGGCAGCAAGGCAGGGAGGCCAGAGAGAGAGGGTCCCCATGTGTCCGCAGCCCTTTAAGGACCTATCCTGATCTCCCTTTGACCATACCCTGACAGACATGATCAAGCACACCTTTAGCCAGCCCTTAGGAGGTGTGGTTACAGTGTCTCACTACATAGTTCCACATGCACACCCCTCTCTCATAAACCTTCCCTACATCACCCTGACCACACCCTCACATGTGTGCTCAGGCACACCTGTAGCCAGCCCCTAGCAGGCATGGTTACCGTGTCCCCTACAGTCCCCCAGCCAAAAAAAGTCCAGGGCCTGTTTGTTTTAGTGCAGAATTCTACCAGAAATTCAAAGAACAGCTGATACCAATTCTCTTCAAAGTATTCCATGAAATAGAAGCAGGAGGGTCAATGCCAACTCTTTTTACAATGCTTCAATAACCTTGATACACAAGCTACACAAAGACACAACCAAGAAAGACAATTACAGACCAATATCCCTCATGAACATTGATGCAAAAATACTCAATAAAATAATGGCAAACTGAATCCAAGTAAACATTACAGAAATCATCCACCATGATCAAGTAGGCTTCATCCTAGGGATTCAAGGATGGTTCAACACACAAAAGTCCATCAATATAATCCACCATATAAACACACTGAGAAAGAAAACCCACATGATCATCTCACTAGATGCTGAAAAATCCTTTGACAAAAATCCAACACCCTTTCATGATAAAGGTCCTGGAGAGACCAGGGATAACAGGAACATAGCTAAACATTATAAAAGCAATGTACAGCAAGCCAACAGCAAACATCAAACTAAATGGAGAGAAACTTAATATGATTCCCCTAACATCAGGGACAATACAAGGCTGTCCACTCTCTCCTTACCTCTTCAATATTATCCAAGAACTTAGAGCTAGAGCAATAAGACAACAAAAGAAGATCAAGGTCATACAAATTGGAAAGGAAGAAGTCAAACTCACTATTTGCAGATGATATGATAGTCTACATAAGTCACCTGAAAAACTCTCCCAGGGAAATCCTACAGCTGACAAACAACTTTAGCAAAGTGGCAGGATACACGATTAACTCAAAAAAAAAAAAAATCAGTAGTCCTACTATATACAGATGATAAAAGGACTGAAAAAGAAATCAGAGAAACATCTCCCTTTAAAATTTCCACAAACAACACAAAATACCTTGGGTAAGTTTAATCAAAGAAGTGAAAGACCTGTATCATAAGAATTTGAGTCTTTAAAGAAAGAAATTACAGAAGATACCATAAAATGGAAGAATGTCATATGTTCATGGATAGGTAGGATCAACATAGTAAAAATGGCAATCTTGTCAAAAGCATTGTTTAGAGTTAATGTAATACCCATCAAAATACCAGCAAAATTATTCACAGACATGGAAAGAATAATTATCAACTTTATATGGAAATCAAATGACCCAGGATAGCCAAAAGAAACCTGTACAATAAAGGAACTTCCAGGGGTATCACCATCCCTGACTTCAAACTATATTATAGAGCAATGGTCCTGAAGACAGCTTGCTATTGGCAGAAAAATAGGCAGGTAGAAAAGTGAAATCAAATTGCAAACCCTGATATTAGCTCCAACACCTACAAACACCTGATTTTTGACAAAGAATCTAAAACTATACAATGGAAATAAGGCAGCATCTTCAACAAATGGTGCTGGCATAACTGGATGATAGTTTCTAGAAGACACAATGGAAGATAGATCCATATCTATTGCCATACACAAAACTTAAGTCCAAATGGATCAATGACTTCAAAATAAAGGCAGCCACACTGAACCTCTCAGAAAAGTAGTTGGTTGGTATCCTTGAACAAATTGGCAAAGGAGACTGCTTCCTGAACATAACACCAGTAGCTCAGGCACTGAGATTGACAATTAATAAATGAGACCTCCTGAGAATGAGAAGCTTCTGTATAGCAAAGGACACAGTCAGCAAGACAAAATGGTAGACCACAGAATGGGAAAAGATATTCAGCAACCCCACTTCTGGACAGATGGCAGATTTCCCAAATATACAAAGAACTCAACAACCTAGTCTCTAAAACACCAGCTAATCCAATTAAATAGTATGATACAGAACTGGCTGGGTGTTTGTGGCACATGCCTTTAATCTCAGCACTCGGGAGGCAGAGGCACGTGGATCTCTGTGAGTTCGAGGCCAGCCTGGTCTCCTGAGTAAGTGCCAGGATAGGCTCCAAAGCTACACAGAGAAACCCTGTCATGAAAAACCAAAAAAAAATAGTGTGATACAGAACTATATAGATAAGTTTCAATAGAGGAATCTAAATGGCTGAAAGACACATAAGAAAGTGCTAAATATCCTTAGCCATCAGAGACATGCAAATCAAAACAACTTTAAGATACCATCATCTTACTTCTGTCAGAATGGCTAAAATCAAAAACACCAATGACATTTTATACTGCAGAGGAGGTGGAGACAGGGGAATACTCTTCCACTGCTGTTGGGAGTGCCAACTCATACAGCCACTTTTGAAATCATTTTGGCATTTCCTTAGGAAAATGGGAATCAATCTACCACAAGATCCAGAAATTCCACTTTTAGACATATATCCAAAATATTCACATCCATACAACAAGGACATTTGTTCAACTATGTTAATTCATTATTTGTAATAGTCAGAAACTGGAAGCAACTTAGATACACCTCAACTGAGGAATGAATGGAGAAAATGTGGTACATTTACACATGGAGTACTACTCAGCAGCAAAACACAATGGAATCTTGAAATTCATAGGCAAATTTAAGGAACTAGAAGAATCCATCCTGAATGAGGTAACCAAGGTGCAAAAAGACAAAATGGTATATACTCTCTCATATATGGCTTTTAGATCTAGAACAAAGAAGTAGCAGCCTACAATCCACAATGTCAGAGAAGCTAGGAAACAAGAAGGTCCTTAAGGGAGACATATATGTTCCCCTGAAGAAGGGGATCTTCTAAGCTAATGGGGAGCATTGAGGGAGGAGAGAGTGTGTTAGAAGAAAGAGAAGGTGAGAAGTGGAGAGGTGAGGAGGTCATGAGGGAACAGGGAGCTCTAGTCAGGGAAGCAATAGAGGAGAGCAAGAAAAGAGATACCATAATAGAGGGAGCCATTATATGTTTATAGAGAATTCTGGCACTAGGGAAATATCCAGAGATTTACAAGTTTGACCCCAACTAAAAATCTAAGCAATAGTCGGGAGACTACCTTAAATGCCCTTCTCTCATAATGAGAATGATGACTACCTTATGCGCCATCCTAGTGCCTTCATCCAATAGCTAATGGAAGCAGACACAGACACACATTGGTATGCACTGAGCTGAACTTTGGAATCCCGCTGCAGAGAGGGAGGAGTGATGAGCAAATGGGTCAAGACCAGGCTGGAGAAACCCACAAAAAAAGCTGACCTGAACAAGGGGTTTAATGGACCCCAGACTCATAGCTGGGAAAGCAGAATAGGATTGTTCCAGACCCTCTGAAAGAGGAAGTTAGTTTAGAGGTCTGACACTCTATGGGGCCACTGGTAGTGGATCAGTATTTACCCCTAGTACAGGTATGGATTTTGGGAGCCCTATCCACATAGAGGGATACTGTCTCAGCAGAGACACACTGGAAAGACTTATATTGCAGACCTTTAAGATCCCCCATGGAAGGCTTCACCCTCCCTGGGGAGCAGAAAGGGGTTGGGATAGGGGGTCAGTTGGGTGCAGGCGTGGAGGGGAGGGGGAAGGAATTGAGCGTGACATGTAAAATAGGTTGTTTCTAATTTAAATAAAAAAGAAAAGAAAAAAAGAAGTTGAAGAGCAGGCCTTTATGGTTAATAGCTTCTTTACAGGGAATGGGGGGTGTCGAGACTCAATTTTCTATAAGGTCTATTGGAGTTTTACCATGCTCCAACAAGTATGAGCACAATACTATTTGGACTTTAATTTTTTTTTTTTTTTTGTGGTTGAGGTGTAATCATGGCAGGGTAGTCCTGGGAAGAATGCAGAGTATGATCAGGGTGAGTTTCATGAAGTGTGCAAATAAATAACAGGTATATTATGATAGAAAATTAACCTAAAGTGAAGGTGAAAAATGAAAAAAGAAAATAAACAAAATAATATGAGGCAGACACTTTTTATGCTCCCCATGTCCCTAGAAGGCAGTCTACTACAATTTTAAAAGATGGTGTCATTATGGGAACCCAATCTGTTTATAATTTACTTATATGGATAAGTAGAACAAAGTTAAAATGTCATTTTAATGACATAGCAATCCATACCTCACAAAGCAATGGTCTTCTACAACTGCATGTTATATCTAGAGAAATTCCAATAAACTTATCCTTAAACACTAAGATATAACAAAATCTGGAGCAGTACTGAGAAGAATAGAAAACATAACTAGGATTGATACATTTAAAATCATTGAGCTCTTATTCCTAAATTATTAAAGCAAAACAATAAGGTTGGAATGTTATGACATAAACACACAAAGCAGTAGTATGATATATTAACTATACAGTATATTTATTAAGTTTAAATATTGATTTTATGACTTTGTGAAATATTATACCTGGCTTTACATTTTTTGTTCCCACGTAAGTTTTCATGAGATCAATTGTGAAATATTTGATATCATATTGTAGCTCAAAACATATTGTTTTCCCATTATAAAATCTATATTTGGAAAAAAATGTTTTCAGTCCATTTAGGATTATTCTTACTCTATATGTAAAAGTAATGACACAACAAAAAGGAAAATTATATTTAAAATAAATAAAATTTCATAAAATTACAATGAGTGAAATGACTTTATATATTTTATTCTGTGTATCATCAAAGGTTGTATATTAAGCTTAATTGTGAATCTAGGTAAATTTTTACACATTTGGCACATGCAATGTATAATAGCAAACCTGTAGTGCTTTGTATTATATATATAGTTGATGCCATCCTGGCTGCTTTTAATACAAAATCCTTTTTATTTCAAAAGATATTTAAACCCAAAACAGCACTGACATGAAGTAATATTAAATACAAATTTTGTGTGTACTATATTTTGAAACAATATATTTACATATGGAAAATTTATTGGGAATGTTAAAAAATGAAATGTCCTTAATTCACAGTTAGCAAAACTATCAAAATAATTGCAATGTACAAATTATTGAATGAACAAACAATTTATTTTAAATATGGTTTATACACTTAGTGAGACTTAACTGGGGAAAATTGATTTTTCATTTGTAAGAAGTAGTCAGTTGGAGACAGCTTCTTGTTTAGGGATCGGATGTCATGGTCAATCCCACTCTCAGTGCTGGAACTCTATTTGACTTGGAACTGTGGAAACCCTGTGAATGCTGCCACAATCTCTGTCATTTCCTGTGTACATTAGTTTTACTGGGTCTGGAAGATACTTTTTCCTTGATGTCCATCCTCTCTGGGTCTTAGAATCTTCCTGCCTTCTCTTCCACATGCATCATAAATCCTAGAGAGGAAAGGTTTGGTGATGATTTCATTATTAGTAGTGAGGTTTCCTATGGCGTGTTGTAGATATACAACACAAAAAACCTCAATGGATTTTTATTGCACAAGTGAAAAAAAATCTTTCTATATGTGGTTGTGTTGTATCAAACAACAGCAAATGTCTCTTAGTATAATTGCCAGAAACCAGTTTTATCACTGTTACTAGAATTTTTACAAAATCAACCAGAATTTTCCTAATTCACAAACTCCTGGTGTAAGAAGATGTTATATAGTAAGAGAGATTGGCAAATACAAGTTGTAATTTAATGGGTTAGCTAGGTGTGAGATTCTCAAAAACACTTTTGTGTCAGAGCAAAATGTTGAAAAGTTTAGAACTATTATTAATTTTTCTTTATATATTGTTCTGGTTTGTAGCTTTGTTTTTATTTTGTTGTTTTGAAAGGGGGGTTAGGAATCAGGGACAGTGAAAACAAACAGACATTATTAGGATGGCTGAAAATTGGGGCATGAATGTGATAGGAGTAAGGGATAAAGTAAATATGACCAAATTGCATTATACAAAATGATGAAGGAACTAATACACTGAGAAAAGCAATAAATAAAAATCAATGAAATAAAAAGTAAGAAGGCTGATCTAAGTCTATCACTGCAAAACTTTAGAACCAAGTTTTTGAATAGTTATAGTAGAAGGTTTGAAAGTTCATGGGTTCCTTGCAGTTTTTTTTTCCAAGTTATTGATGACACAATTTTAGATTAACTAGCTACACTTAGGAATATAGTTGAACACATGAACTTCCCTTGTCTCTTCTTAGGAATTATAGGTTCCCTCATAAATAATAGCTCACTCTGTTGACCAATTTGCCTCTTAAGTAATGCCTAGGTGTCCCCATCTGAGCCATAAAGTAAGCTAACAGGTGACTGCCTAATTTAGCCCTTATGTGTTTTCATGACATTGAGAAATGCATGCCCAGTAACTTTGCTATTACCGGAGAATTGCTGATTATCTCTGTAAGTGTATATAAACTGAAAAACCTGCAGAACAAAAGAAAGACTGATGTTATAAGAATAAAGAAACTGATGCAGAAAAATACATTGTGAAGAATTCATTTACACAACTCTAAACTCTAACTGAACAATATTTAAAAATAGTTACAAAGGTCTCCAGATTGAGCCAGGATAGGCTCCAAAGCTTCACAGACATGGAAAAACCAATAATAATAATAATAATAATAATAATAATAATAATAATAATAATAATAATTCACAGTTAATGCAATTAGATCATATAGTATGAGTTTTTATACCTAATATTTTAGATTTTTTGAAGAAAAAATATGTATGATCTCTGGTAATCCTAGTGTAATTCTGAATGTGAAACTGTGGTGGGGATTTTCTTATGTCAGACTATATGACAGACACATACACAATTAACGGACTAAATTTTCACTTATATTTCATGAATATAATTTTCTTTGAATCTTTTTTATAAAAGCAAAATTCAACATTTTTATTAGATAGATATTATGTTACTTGAAACTCTAACAGTTGCTGAGTTCTAATGAATGTGGAAGACAAAGTCACTGCAATCTATTATCTGAAATTATTGAGAACAATATCAAATGTTTGCAATCATTTGAGTAAAGGTACTCTGAGGAGCTCTGACTTTTCATTTAGTGAATCAATTCCCTGAGGATGTCCATCTCCACTACTACAGCTCAAAGGTCCTGGCTCTATTTTCTCCTGATGTTCAATTCATTGTTACATGTAGGAAGGCTGTTCCCTAAAACACTGCATTCTGTTGACAATCTATTATAGAAGACTTACAGACTAAATCCATACGGTTTCTACAATATGTTCATCCCCACTGCTGAAGCATGCTTATCAACACTTCATATCCTAGATGCAAATCAACTCCACCAGATGTTTTTGTTCATCAAGTAAATTGGTACATAAGAGTAGGAATATGTGATCATCAGAACTCAAAGAGATGCTTTGCTTTGTTCCCGGTTACAGAATGGAAGTGGTACAATTTGTGATTTGGAAGTGTCACTCCCAGGTGTTCATTTCTAACAGACCATTTAATAAAACACTTGCTAATTTTTCTGGACACTTGAAACCTGTTTATCTCTACAAGTGTGCATCTTAATATTCATATCAACACAGTAGTAAATTTCTCAGTTCAGGGATGTGAAAATGATGGAGTCATTAGAGAGGATGGTTTAAGTTGTCTTCCATACAAGGTATTCACAGTCAAATTCTAGTGTAGAAACTGAGCACATAATTTAAGAAAAACTAATAAAAATTGCATAAATTTTGGATCTTTTTTTGGACATTGATTAGAAAGAACAATTTGTTCATAAGAAAACATAGAAATAATGTAGGTCATATTAACCTAAGCAGACATCATAATGAGCAATCAGCTGAAGCTAGAGCTACTAATTTACTCTGTAAACAGTATTGTATTTATATTGCCTTTTGCACTGTAGGTTATTTTCATTGTGATGGAATAGTCTAGTAAACAACTAGAAATCCAAATGGATATATTTTGTGAATCTGTTAAAATTTGAAGAGTGACACTAGTCTATCCCTCTTTCAAGAAAATAATATCATTTTTATTATCATAATGATGACTTTTGGATGATATTTTTGATCTCTCTATAAACACATTCACTCCAAATGAGAGGCCTAAATGTAGCATGTGTGACATAGTAGTAAGTTCTAAGAAATATTATTTTGAGGACTGGTAATATGGATAATGTATTTGTTACATAATTTGCAAGCCACAGTTAGAGTATTAACTCAGTATTTTAAACTTATTACAAGGTTTAATTGAAGCCACATCAGAATGCATCAGATCCTGGTTCATTCTACATGTCAGTATACCACCAAAGTATTTTCACATCTAATGCCCAATCTGTTGTTGAGAATAAAAGAATTCTGAAATTTTCTATGAAGTGGAAGCTAAAGAGATTATAAGATTAACCAACTTTAGACACACTAAACACATTGGTTATATTTCTTGATTCTCTGACAAAACACCTGACAGAAGCAACTTTAGAAAAAGAGAGTCTGTTTTGTTTCCAGGTGGAAGATTTCCATCCAGCATGACAACATATGCTTGAGTAAGCTTTTCAAATTGCATCTGCAATCAGGAAGTTGGAAAAGATGAATGTTGGTGCTTAGCATACTTCCTCTTTTAATTCTTTTCTTCATTTTTAATTTAAATTAGAAACAAGATTATTTTAAAAGTCAATGCCAGTTACCTCTCCCTCCCCTCCTCCCCTGCCCACACTAGTATCCCATACCATTTCTGTTCCCCAGGAAGAGTGAGGCCTTCCATGGGGTTTTACAGAGTCTGTCCCATCTTTTGGGATAGGGCCTAGGCCCTCCCCCATGTGTATCACCTGAGGGAGTATTCTTCTATGTGAAATGGGCTCCCAAAGTCAATTACTATGCTAGGGATAAGTACTGATCTATTACAAGAGACCCTATAGATTCCCAGGGCCTCCTCACTGACACCCACATTCATGGGGTCTGGATAAGTTCCATGCTGGTTTCCCAGTGATTAGTCTTGGCTCAAGAGCTACCCCTTATTTGGGTCAGCTGTTTATGTGGGTTTCACCAGCCTGGTCTTGACCACTTTGCTCATCACTCCTTCTCTGCAACTGGATTCCAGTTCAGTTCAGTGTTTAGTTGTGTGTATCTGCTTCTACTTCCATCAGCTGCTGGATTCAAGGCTCGGGAATAGCATATAAGTTAGGCATCAATCTAATTATCAAAGGAGGGCATTTAAAGTAGCCTCTCTACTATTGCTTACAAGGTTAGTTGTTTGTCATCCTTGTAGATTTCTGGACATTTCCCTAGTGCCAAATTTCTCTTTAAACCTATACTGGCTCCATCTCTGATGGTATCTTTTATTTTGCTTTCCTCTATTCTTCTCCCTACACAAACTTCCTGCTCCCTTATGTCCACCTCACCCCTCTTCATCTGCCCTTCTCATTCTCCTAGCTCTCATTCCCCTCCCCCATGCTTCCAATTTGTTCAGGAAATATTGTCCCTTTTCCCTTCTCCTGGTGACCATGTATGTCTCTCTTAGAGCCCTCCTTGTTGCCTAGCTTCTCTAGTGGTGTTTGATAGGTTGGTAATCTTTTGCTCTATGTTTAAAATCCATATATGAGTGAGTGAATACCATGTTTGTCTTTTTGTGATAGGGTTACTGAACTCAGAATAGTTTCTTCTAGTTCCATCCATTTGCCTGTGAATTTCAAGATTCCATTTATTTTTCTAGTTAAGAGTAATCCATTATGTAAATGTACCACATTTTCTCTTTCCATTCTTCAGTTGAGGGGAATCTAGGTTGCTTCCAGGTTCTGGCTATTATAAATAATACTGCTATGAACATAGTTGAATAGATGTCCTTATTGTAAGAATGTGCTTTTTTGAGTATATGTCTAAGTGTAGAATTCCTGAATTTTGTGGTAGACTGATTAACATTTTCCTGAGGAGTAGCCATACTGTTATCCACAGTGGCTGTACAAGTTTGCACTCCCACCAGCATTAGAGGAGTGTTCCCCTTTCTCCATATCATCTCCAGCATTAGTTATCATTGGTGGTTTTTTTTTTTTATTTTAGCCAATCTGACAAGTGTAAGATGGCATCTCAGAGTTGTTTTGACTTGCATTTCCCTGATGGCTAAGGATTTTGAGCATTTTCTTATGTGTCTTTCAGCCATTTTAGATTCTTTTTTTGAGAATTCACTATTTAATTCTGTACCTCCCTTTTATTTGGATTATTTGATGTTTTGGAAACTAGCTTCTTGATTTCTTTGTAAATTTTTGAGATCAGCCATCTTTTGGATATGTGGTTGGTCAATATCTTCTCCCATTCTGTAGGCTGCCATTTTGTCTTGCTTACTGTGTGCTTTGCCCTTCAGAGGCTTCTTAGTTTCTGGAGGTTTCATTTATTAATTGTTGATTTCAGTGTCTGTGCTACAGGTCTAATGTTCAGGAAGATATCTCCTCTACCAATTCATTCAAGGATACTTCCCACTTTCTCTTCTAAGAGTTTCAGAGTGGCTGGATTTATGTTGAATTTAATTTTTTATTTTAATTTTAATTCATTGGGACTTAAGTTTTGTTCATGGAAATAAACATGGATCTATCTGCAATCTTCTACATGGCAGCATCCAGTTATGCCAGCACCATTTGCTGAAGATGTTTTCTTTAATACAGTGTATACCTTTAGTTCTTTGTCAAAAATCAGGTGTTCATAGGTATGTGTGTTATTGGGGTTTTCAATTCGATTCCATTGGTCTACCTGTTTATTTTTGTTCCAATACCAAGCTGTTTTCAGGACTATAGCACTATAATATAGCTTGAATTCAGCGATGGTGATGCCTCTGGAAATTCCTTTATTATACAGGATTGTTTTCACTATCCCATGTCTTTTCTTTCTTCATAAAAAGTTTAATGTTCTTTCAAGGCCTTTGATGAATTGTGCTGGGATTTGGATGGGACGTACATTAAAGCAGAAGTTTTTTTTGCCTAACTCTTTTTATGAGGCTACAACCAGCTTGGTACTCAAGTCACACAAAGACACAACTAAGAAAGAGAACTACAGACCAATATTCCTCATGAACATTGATGCAAAAATACTCAATAAAATACTGCAAACTGAATCGAAGAACATATCAGAAAAATCATCCACCATGATCAAGTAGACTTTATCCCCAGGATGCAGGGTTGGTTCAACATACAGAAATCCATCAATGTAATTCACCATATAAACAAACTGAAATAGAAAAACCATATGGTGATCTCACAAGATGCTGAAAAAGCCTTTGAGAAAATCCAACACCCCTTCATTATAAAGGTCCTGGAGAGATCAGGGATAACAGGAAAGTACCTGAACAAAATTAATACATATATATATATATATATATATATATATATATATATATATATATATCCAACAGCCAACATCAACCTAATTGCAGAGAAACTCACACAATTCCTCTAAAATCAGGAAAAAGATAAGGCTGACCACTCTCTCCATATCTCTTCAATGCTATACTTGAGCTAGCTAGAGCAATAAGACAACAAAAGGAGATAAAGAGCATCCAAATTGGAAAGTAAGAAGTCAAATTTTCACTGTTTGCAGAAGATATGATAGTTTACATTATTGAGCCAAAAAACTCTACCAGGGAGCTCCTACAGCTGACAAACATATTTGGCAAAGTGGCAGGATACAAGATTAACTCAAAAAAAATCAGTAACCCTGATATATAGACAATAAGAGAGCTGAGAAAGAAATCAGAGAAACATCACCCTTTATATTAGCCACAAACAACATAATATATCCTGGGGTAACACTAACTCAACAAGTCAAATACATGGATATCAAGAACTTTGAATCTTTAAAGAAAGAATTTAAAGAAGATACCAAAAAATTGAAAGATCTCCCATGCTCTTGGATAGGTAGGATCAACATAATAAAAATGGCAATCTTTCCAAAAGCCATCTACAGATATTCCTCCTTTAAATGAATCCATGACACCAGTCCATAGAATGCAAGTGCCCACATTGATGGCTGCCCTCCCACTTCATTTAACCCAGTTAGAAAATACCTTAGAGTCAAGTGCAGAATGTCTTCTCCTATGTAAATTTGGAATCTGTTAAATGACAATATTAGATCACACCAGAATGGTGTTATCATCTAAATTTTTTAATTGTAAAATCCAGACAAATTATGATATGATCTGACAATCCAAGAAATGGTGAAGAGGATAACCTAAAAGCCCTTCCCCTAAAAGGAGATTGATGACATCCCTTTATGCCATCCTAGAGCCCTTATCCAATTGCTGATGGAACCAGAGACAGACATCCACAGATATACTCTGTGCTGAAATCTGAATTTAGTTGAAGAGAGGGAGGAATGAAGATCGAAGGGGTCTGTACCAGGTTGGAGAAACTCACAGGAACAGATGGCCTGAACAAGGGAGAGCACATAGACCCCAGATGCTGTCTGCGAGGTGAGTACAAAACTGATCCAGAACCCTGAACACGGATGTCAATAAGGAGGCCTCCGCACTCCAGGGAGCCTCTGATAGTGGGATTAGTATTTTTCCCTGGTGCAAGAAGGGACTTTGAGAGCCCATCCCTTGTGAAGGGATACACTCTGACCCTTGACCCATGGGGAAGGGCTCAGGCCCAGCAGAGGAAGATTTGGTGAACTTTGCAGAGCCCCTGTTGAGGGCCCTATCCTTCCTGGGGAGTGGTGGGTGGATAGGGTGGGGGGTAGTTTGGGAGTGGGGGAGGAGGGATGGGAGTGAGGGGAGGGAGAGAGAGAAAGGACTTTCATGTGAAACAAGCTTGTTCCCTAACTTGAACTAATAAATAAATTTAAAAATCCAGACAAATTTTTGAATATATATGACATAAACCAAAAAAACGAAATATGAAAAGGAGGAAGAGCCATAAAGAAAGAAAGAAAGAAAGAAAGAAAGAAAGAAAGAAAGAAAGAAAGAAAGAAAGAAGAGAACCAGAAAGAAGGATCAAATATTTGATACTTGAAAATAGTGCAGGGACTGGTTACCCAATAGCAGATTAGAAAGAGGAAGCAATGGAAGATGAGATATGAAAATAATATGGATAATCATACAATAAACAGAAAGTGAATATGAGTACAGAAAAAGAAGACACCACGTTATTTTGAAGTACATTTATTATAATCATGGAACATGGAAAATTGACAATGTTGAAAATATTTGTTGACCCTTTGGTAGCAGTTTTTAGGAATACAGTATATTGATGTCTGTAGTAGATATTCTTGAGGGTATGCTTCTTTCTAACCACCCTGTCCAGTGGATGTATCTCCTCTGTGCATGTTTTTCACTTCAGCACTGCTAACACTTAGAGGGGCCTGGGCTCCTCACCACCTTGTGTTTTCACTATGTGAAATATGTTTCCATGGGGCTCCTGCCACTTCCAGAATGCATTCATAGATTGTCTTCAAAGCACAAACAAAGAGAAATGTTCTGCAATGAAATAGCCTAAGATCATTGGAATCTAGAATTGGTATTTTCTATCCTTACTAAGTTCTTTGACAATTCACACACATTCAGTTACTACAAAATTACAGCATGGTTCTCCTTTTAGTGCTTACTATAAGGAGAGTAATAAACAGTACAAAGTGTCAGGTCTCTGATTTAGCAACTAAGGTTAAATTATCTAAGGTTAAATTAAAGAATTTAATCTTGTTCAGACTAGCCACTTCACAGAAAAAATACAGCAAACAAGCCAATAAGAAATGGAACAGAAATATATGACCAGAAAATTTAAAAAGGCCAAATGAGAACCATTAAAACTGACACTTATTTCATATCAGTGATTAGTGTTTACTTATAACACTTTCATGCTAATATTTAGGAATATGTTTAACACATTTATAGCTAGTAATAATTTTTATTAAAATTATTGTTTAGCTTTTTGGACAATTAACTACTTAGTTAATTGCCAAGTGCATTAGTTAAAATTCTCTTACTTTTTTATTCTAATTTTACTGTTGTAAAATTGGCTTTGTATTTACTTTTTTTTCCCCATATCACAACTTGTTGCTTAAGAATGAGTGATGAAACATTTTAAGATATTATATATGACTAGGTAATTAATTTTTAAAATGAATGTCTGTTTGCCTTCCTCAATGTTTTCTCTCATTGTGTATGTATCCTCAATTTTAGTTACTAGGTAGGCTTGTTTCTAAATTTGTTCAAATATGTTTTCACAGTGACCATTGCACGCTTTCAAATTCATTCAATACTACTTTGGTTATAATCATCCTAGGATTTATGAAAATAATTGTTAGAAAAACTAATTGTTTTATTTCACATCTGGAATTGATAGCTGGTTTCTAATTGCTTTCTCATTTTTAGATATATCAAGTTCCCATTGTGAATGAGTTAAATTTTCTTGCATTCATGTAATAGAAATCAAAGATCTTTAAGAACTCTTTTGTATCAATAGAGATTTTAACTGTAAAAGAAAAGGCAGTGTGCTCTTTTAAAGAATGTCTTAAGTCTTGGCTATTCATGAGGTAGGACAAAGATATATCACAACTCCCTTGCAACTTCTAATCATGTTCTTGTTTGTGCATTTCGACATTAAATGAATTTCCAGAAATTAAACACTTCCATGTTCTCATAAAAATTCAAACGTTCTTTGTGGATGAACACAGATTGCTTCCGGGCTATTCATAGCTGCTTCCTTCATTAGTACAAATAATTGGTAGCTAAATTTCACATTATAAAATTAATTAACACTAAGCCTTTTGGAACACTGTACAGTTTTCTGAGGAAACTGAAAATGTTTTGTTTCTCAGTCAATTTATCATTTTATAGAGAGGGGATCTGGAAATAAATATATGCTTCAACTCAAAAACATAAAACAGAGTATTTGGTACAAGATTTTAACTGAAATTATATCCTAGAAAATGTATATTGATAGTGTATTAGGTAATACAGAAATGAACAAATAATAAGATTTCTAACTTTATTTTGAACACAAATTCTGGTTCTTTGTGAATATTTTAGCTAGATTTTTTAAATATCAACCTGATAAGAATGATTGCATTAGGTTTCAGTCTGTGTTTAAATATTGCATACAAAAGTTTTCATATTTCCTAAGGCTGTGAATATACATTGATGTTTGTATAAACATGTTAATGCATGTTTAAATTGTGATATCAGATTTTAAAAAACATATATCTACACTCTTTTCATGTCTCCTCCCTAATGACATATGTGCTTTGTTTGGTCTTGTTTTCTTTTCTCTAAGAAGCTATTGGTTTAACAGTAATTACTGAATAGACAAGCACTATTAGGTGATGTGTCCTTGATGGATTATGTGTAGCCTTGTTGGAGAAAGTGTGTATTTTTTGGAGGAAGTTTGTCAATTGCAGTATGCTTTGGGGTTTCAGAACCTTAATCCATGTGTAGTCGCTCTCTGTCTTCCTGCAGCTTGCCAGATGCAGAGCATTTAGTTCCTACTTTAGCACCATGCTCTATGCCACAATGCTTCCATAATGATAATGGACTAAACCTCTGAACTTGTAAGTTAGCCCTAATTAAATGTTTCCTTTATAATAGTTGCCACGGTCATGATATCTCTTCACAGCAATAGAAACCCTAACTGACACATAGGATCTCCTATCATTCAATAAATTGCTTTCTAAAATTACACAATTGTTATCTAATTTTGGGAGCATATGTTTCCCAACATTAGAATGTCCATAGCTTTATTCAAAATGTTATCCTTAAGCCAAAAATATTAATATGCTGGCTTCATTAGCAATATATTTTTGGTTACCAGCAATTTGGATCTGTAAGAACACTAACTCACTAACTTGTAAAGACAGAGAGAAATTAAAGGTAAAGCACATGGAATGGGGGGCAGATATATATATATATATATATATATATATATATATATATATATATATATATATATATATATATCCTGATGTATCTGTTGTCATAATATTTAGCTTGGCGTTATTCTTAATAGCATAGGTTATCATTAGTTTAATTCGATGTGTTAGCATGAAAACATGGATATTATAACAAGATAATTTACTTAGTAACAGGACATCTTTGTACTTACACTCCATATTTCCTTTGTCATTATCAACGAATAAATTCCCAAACACAGAGAAAAGTATTATGTAAAATTCTGTATTATCAGTGCCATCACACAATAATTTCAATGTGTTGAATTTTACTTATATATGAACAGGTGGTCCTGTTTACACTTAAGAAAAACAAATGTTTGTTTCTGATTGCTGCTTTTGAGTCTGTGCAAAGGTACACTTAAGGACTAGGGAAATGTATATAAATTTCTTCCTTGATTTTGGACAAGGCACTATTATGTAGTCTTACATATCAACTAGTACACACATCTTAAATGACTTGGACTTTCATTTTAATGATGAATTCCAAACTAGGAATTATATATTTTCCTATAATAAATAAAAGGCACTTAATTATAGAATCCAATCTGTTCCCTTTACTAAAGATTCCATAAGATAACAAAATTAGGAATAGGCACTTTAATTCTTCAAGATAATAATCCAATAATATAAATAATTTAATATACAAAGGAAATCCTTCAGATATGTTTTCCTCATTTACACATACATTATTCATTTCCCAGATGGCTTGTTTCCTAAAAAATGAGCAACATATATCAATAACAAAGAAAAAAGCATATAATATTATAGTCCATATGCAGGATAAGCTCACTATAGCCAAAGGAGATAGTCCACTTAGAGATTAGAGGATTACATTTAGAAACACATCAATGTAGTGTAATATATTCCATGAATATGTAATTTTCACCAGGTCAGCCTCTTTTTTTTTTATTCTCCCTATAATGTTCAAATGAGCTCTTTGCTTTCTGTTTTCATCAAAGACAAATTACTTCTTTTCTAAACTCAGAAACAGAAGAAATATAATGAAATTCAATGTCATTTAGCCAGACACCAGATAATAATGATAGGTCACTTCAACAAGGTTTAAACTTTTTCAGAGCAGATAAATCATACCCATCTTGTCCCATTCTTGGATTGAAGTCTTATGGCAAGTTACAAAGTTACAAATAATTGTTAAGCAGAAAAAATTTAGGAGCATATAGAGAGGTAATTCTTAAACTTATTTTGGTATGTTGTCCAGAAATGTGGGGAATTGATGAACTATTAAAATATGTCAGTAGTTGATTTTCATAAATCAGCATGTTAAACAAGTCCACTCTAGCTTACTGAGATTTTGAATGTAGGACTTTATTAAGAATTCTGCCCTCTATTATAGGATTGCCAGAACTTTTCTTCTACATATTTACTATAAATATGTTTGGAAGTTCCAAATACCTTCTAGTATATACTGTGGTACATTTGCTCTGAATTTTCCATGATCTTTTAATTGCTGAAACTAATGGTGATTGAAATAGATCAATCAGAATTGTTTTTAAATATTTTGCTGCAAGTTTATGAGTATGATTTTCTCTAAATCTTTTGAAGCTCTAATTTCTTAGACATGTATGTATGAGAATGAGGATTGCCAAATTTAGGAATACATTGACTATTTAAATACTCAGCTCAAATAACTTTCTTGTACTATATCATATTTTTTAATAAGTCTTTGAAAAATTATATTCCTCAATAAATAATATCTATTGGACTAGATGCTACTTTGATTGATTCCTGAAGGTTTTTGTTCATATTGTTTTAGAAAACTCCCTGGATCATATTCTGATAAAATAGAGGTACATGCTTATATTTTAATACCCAAGCAAGTATTTTTTCTAATCATTCTTTAAATAAACAACCTACTTATGGTAATGTTTTTCTTCTATTTTGTACATTGTGGAACATTCAAGCAAGTATATGTTGGACTTTTACTTCTGTGATTTGGCATCTTTGCACTCTTCTGTGTGTCTGCACAAATAAGAGTGTTTCTTCCCAACCCCTCCAATTATTTTCCTTTGTGCCATTTTTATTTGCAAAGCTCTTGGTTCTTTGAGAATTTCATGTTATGCATTTGAGTCATATAAACACACTATACTCCCTTTCTCCAACCACAAACATTTGTGCTATTTTAAAAGCCATCAAAATAAATTTCCAGGTATCCAAATATTCCTCTATGTGTGGTCTTCTATTGTGTTGACCAGTGTTCAACTTGAGAGGGACCAGCTCTCTCTCTCTCTCTCTCTCTCTCTCTCTCTCTCTCTCTCTCTCTTCTGCTCTTCAACATCATCAACTATCCATTGCCAAAATTCCATGGTGGGATTCTGTGATTGTGTGTACAACTCTCTTCTACAAGCAGTCCTGCTTGTAGTTATATCAGGGTTTTACTTTTTTTTTCTTCTTATTTGCACTAATCTCTGAGCCTTGAGAAAGAAATTATGGATCACCATAAAGCCTTCATCTGGTAATTGACAGAATGAGATGAAGCGATCCACAACCAATAACAAGGTGGAGTTCTGGTAATCCAGTAGAAGAGAGGGAGAATGGAACATATCAGCAAGGGACATCAAGATCACGAGGGACAAACCTAAAGAGACAGCTGAACCAAGCTTGTGGAAACTCATTAATCTAGATTTATACCTATGTAGGCTCCAGAATACTGACCTAGGCCCTCCATTCACTGGAGACAGTTGTGAAGCTTGGACTATCACAGAGTCCTCTGGCAGTAGGAGTGTAGTTCTCCCAACCCACAGGACGGAAACCTAGAGCAAGAAGCCGAGGCGGGGGGCGATAGGTACAAGGACTCGAGAGAATGACCACAAGGCAGGATTCTGATCAAGTGGCCAATTTTATTTTTTCCAGGCTAGCTTATATAGTCAGTAGTATGGGGTAAATGAGAGGGGAGAAAAGGCCAAGAGCCAGGTGTTGTTTTAATCAAGATGTTAGAAAACTATAGAAAGAGGATGTTGGCAGGGTAAAAAGTTTATGGGTGATAAGGAGAGGGAGGGTTATCTAGGAGAGTGGTGGGAAGAAGGAGGTTGCTTAGGTAAGTGGTGGGATGTGGGAGGCTTGCTTAGGTAAGTGGGCTTGTGATTGGAACAAGAATTGATGTCTGGGTCATGTTGTTCCTTCTGAATGCTCATGCTTCTAGAAGCCTTTTATAATCAAAGTTCTAAAACATGCGGCTTGCCAAGTTTGGCCAAAAGGTTCATGCCAAGCTGATGGCTCCCAACATATTCCCCCTTCATTGTGTTAGAGGAAAAGTCCACGTTTTGAAGCAGACAGGGATAGAGGCCTGGCTACCTAGTAGATTGAACTGTGTAGATTCTTGTGCCCCTCAGGACAGGTACTTGGATCCATCCTTGGGGTTTGGTTGCCCGATGTTATTTTATGGGGGCAGGGAGATGGAACATGGACCCCTTTGCACGCATGCATTTTCCTTGAAAGATGTGATCTTAATCTTTCTGCAGTACCATCCAGGTCTGCACCTCTGAAGCTGGACATGGGAGTTATAAGGCTAGTTCCATATGCGGGGGCAGCCCAAGGCCAGTGGTGTTGGGGTAGCCAAGGTCGTCCCCCTTGGAGGAGAGTTTATGGTAGTGAACCTGAATAGGCCTAGTGGCAGACTCTACCTGCTGTTTTTTTTTTAAAGACCACTAGTGGGTTGAAGGCCAAAGGGTCAAAGGATAGCAATAGCAGAAGTCCCACAAGGGGGCCCAGGAGGGAAGGTAACAGGTTGGTAAGCCATGGGGAAGTGGAGAACCAATTTTGGTACCAGGCTTCCTTTTGTTCTCTTGCCTTTTGGCGTTTATTTTTGTTTGTTTGTTTGTTTTAAGCCCTCCCTGTCTCTAGCCATGCTATCTTTAATGACTTCTGAATGGTTAACATAAAAAAAAAATAAACATTCCTCTCTGAGAGTGGCACAGAGGCCCCCTTGTTGGAGGAGCAGTAGATCTAGGCTTTTTCTGTTTCATAGGACTACCTCAGCTAGAGATTGTAGGGATTCTTCTAAGTAGGCTATCTGGTTTTGAAGTTCCTTAACATCTCCATCTATAGTGCCATTGAGCTCAGTACAGCTGGATGGGTCAATGATGAGGGAAAAGATCCCACTACCTGCTCCTACAGCTTCCAAGCCAAGGAGGAATGTAATTGTAACTGCTGATATAGGTTCCTTGCTGCTGTGAGGATGGGAAAGGGCAGAGGTCCCTTGGGATTGTTCCCAGAAGTGAATGAATTTGTCAGGCTGGTGATACGCAAGACGAGAACAACCTGCACAAGAACGCAGAAGGCCACCTACTCAAAGATATAGGTGGAAAGGCAGGGAGTGAGGCCATAGAAGCATGCCCACCAGGCATTGTTAGAAAGAATCAGTGGGGGACAGGGTAAGGTTGCAGAAATAAGAATGGGTTAAGGGAATTGTAAGTGGGGGTGCCACACAGAGTCCAGAACATATGAGCTGGCTAAGGGTGAATTTGGAGGTGGGGTTTTCAGGAGGAGGAGAGGGGTGGCTATTTTATCTCAGCATACCAGGTTTTCTCTTCTCAATGAATATTTGCAAATAGTCCAGTAGCCATCTTGTTTTATTGTTTTCCAGTAAGAAAGCACAAACATTTCCTCCACCCCAAATTCGATCTTTTTTACTGTTTAGTGTATAGGCTGTTTTTATTACTTTTGGAACTCCCATGTAAGGAAAACATCACTGAATGGGTAGTTGTCATATATTTAGAAATTTAAGTATCTATCAACTATCATGTGTATATCTTGTAATTTGTCAACTTTTGTAATATGAGTAACATCTATTTGCCATGGATGATTATAAAGTGGACCTCTAGGATGCATTCCTGAAATAGTTATAGATAAACAAACCTTATTGTTTGGCAATTTTGACAAGTAGTCTTTCTAGTTAAACCAACTTGTTTTCTTAGAATTTTTGTTATTTAATGATGAAAGTTATGAGACTGTAGACTTCTCTCTATCTAAGACAAATTGACCAATTTTATTAATCTATCTGTTGATTAGTTCCCTTTAGCCAGTAGGTAGGGAAAGGCCTGAATGGGCTCCCTAATGTGACCCATGAAACATGGCAATTTTTGTAGGTGAACAGTATTTTTAACTTGTTTAAATAACATTTTAACCTGATCATTATAGTTTTTATGTATAGAATTGTCTCTATTACTTAAAGAGCCTTAAAAACATGATTATTAGTATACAAATTAAATGAATCATTTTATTAGACATTGAAAGATCATTGCAACAGCTTGTAACTTGATGACCTGAGATGTGGTTGTAGCAGTCTGTTTTCTATATTTTTTACCATTTATAATATAAGTTGTTCTTATATTAGAAGAACCACCAGTAAAAATTGACATAGTATTTTATGAGATTGTTTATTACTATTTTTGTGAAAAAATATATTAGTATAGACTCTAACAGTCTATGAGCTGTAATTGATTATCAATGTTCCCCGAAAATTTAGCAAAAACAATTTCCCAATGAATGATTATTTAGAAATAACCAATCAACTTGTTGCTTGACTTAAGTAACATAATTTTTGATCTTTAAGCCTTAAATTATTTAGAACTTAGCATATATCCCAAACAATTTTTGAAATTTTACTTAAAGGTTTTTGAGCAGCCTTTTCTATTCATCTTGTTAAATGTTTTACTAGCTGACATTAAATATTTAGGAGGATTTTTGTATCCTCCCCTCTGCCAAATTTTATAGAATTGTCCTTATAGATCCCTCTTTGCCCCTACCTAAGTCAATGGGGCTAATTGGATGCTCTTTTTAATTATATTTAAAGCAATTTATGTAGCTTTTTAACTATATATATTATATATATATATATATATAAATTTAATTATATGTATATGTATACATACACACACACATATATATATATATACACATTTGTAAATCATATGCAAGGCAATTTAAGCAGTTTCTTTTGTCAGCATTTATGTATTCACAATCATATATAATGTGGCCACACCGTACACACAGAGCAAGCACACATTTTTCATCTCTCATTTAGCCCAGGTTATGACCGGTCTGTCGAAATGAAAAATCCCTAATTGAAATATCTTGTAACATAGCAGTTATAGCAAATTCTCAAATTATGAGTATCTAAAATTTGAACATATCCAAATTTTTTATGCTGCCTTTCTTTTTCCATTAGGTTTTAAAACAATTTTCTGACTGGTTGCATTAATAGTAAATTTTATATATTTGATGGGTCATCAGTGAGACAGAGAAGGGAGTATCTCCCAAAGGCTGCAAGTGTTTTGTTTTTGGCCTTGGTCTCCCTTGCCTTTTGCCCTCTGGGCTTGGAGTGACCCATTGTAAATGATCTGTGGCTGCCTGCTGTGGCTGTAAATTTCTTATCACTTATGAGAATAATTTGGTTAAATCCTTAAAGTTTCCTGGCCCTTGCTGAACACCACCATTAGCTCATTGCCTCTCTGTATTTCCAGTTAAAAATTAGGGAGGTGAGTAGTTTAGTTCTGTGGGATTAATACCTATTGATGTTGTAGTTTGTACCCTAGATACATATACAGTTTAGTAGTTTGAATTTTATGAGATGTTATTTGGAGCCCTCTTTGGTTAGGTTGGAAGTTAAATCTTACAAGCACAGGGAAAGTTGCTTCTCCTGGGCAGCAGTCAAAGGATGTAAACAGAAGGCCATTTTTTTTTCTAATAGGATTAACAGCATCAAATTTTTGGCATAAGGTGGGCTGTTGGCCATGCCCTGAATGCAAAACCTTCCACTGGTAGTGAGGCAAATGGCCCTGGAAATTAACCTGGTGAACAGTAACGGCAAAGTGAGGCTTATCCTTAGGGTGTAGGGGAATGGTAAAAAAAGAAGTCTTTAAGATCTTGGGGCCTAGGTCTGGCCCCTTTGGAAGTTTCCCTGCTGTCATGGGCATAAGGGTTGGTTTTAGATCTGCATTGTGCAGCCCAATGTTTGCCTTTATGGCAAAGAAGGCATACAGTAGGGGGCATACAGCCCACCTAAAGCTGTAATTTCAGGCATTCAGGGAGCAGGGCATTCTCTAAGAAGTGACCAGGTTGTTTGCAATTAAAGTAAGTTTTTGGTTGTTGATTAAGCCCTGTGCTATTACAGGCCAAATGGTTAACAAATGGACAGGTTTTAGAAGACACTTTCTTTTGATTGCAGTGAATTAAGTCCCTGAAATTCTCCATAAACTCAATTTTCCAAAAGACAAAATCTCCTCTTGAGAGGGAAGCATGCACTAGCCAGTGCCGGTCATTAGGGAGTAACCATTTGTCACTATAACTCTCCTGGAGGTTGAGGGTGCATGGGGCAGTGGGTAGATAGTTAGAAGGACAAGTTTAACGGGAAGTTGCTCTGGATGGGAGGCAGGAATTTTCCTTTACCAACTCTCTTTTATCTATTTGCATCAATGGTTCCCTCTTGGGGGAACCTAGGACAGAGATTGCCCATGTAATCTAAATATTTATTATTATTTTTTTAACTGTAGTTCCTCTCATCTTATCTGAAGACAGACATAAGAACCTTTTCTGGTTTAAAGACTTTATAGTAATTTTGTAGGCAATTACCTACTCTAGCCCATTTGTTTTCATTAATCATCCTTTCCTATGGAAACCAAGGACACAGGTCTCCAACAAAGATGAAAAATTTCCTTAATTGTTTCTGTTTAACCCAGGTGCCTCGCATCTTGAGGGATTCTTTGATCCCAGAAAGATCCAAATCTTCCTTGCTATGTGCTTGTCCCTTTATTTACCACTGCCTCAGGTGGTGTTCATGAACCCGAAGATACCCAGTGCTGGGTAAGGCTACTGGGTTTCTTCCCCTCGAGGCCCACAATCGATTGTGTCACGGGCGTCTCAATGCATGGACAGGCCATCCCTCTAATGAACACTGAAATTCTGAACACAGTGGTGCCAAATGTGATTTGATCAACTTTGAGGGGCTTACAAAATCGTTTTCTGAGAATTTTAGTATGATGTTTAGAAAGATCATTTTTGTTAATATTATGCTGAAGAAAATACTGCCTTTTGGCCTTATCTCAAGACTCTCCCTAAGCCTAAAGTGAATAAATTTGAATTAATTCCATTGGCAGAAGAAATCCAAAAAGACCCCAGGATAGACACAGTCATGTGGTTATTAATGGTAACTAATGAAGATTTATAATGAATAGGAACAAGCTGAACTGGGAAACTAAATTAAAAAATGTAAAATTTAAGGAGAAACAGAACTCCAAAATGTAGAATAGAAATAAGTCCTTTGTTCAAAAGATAAAGAAATGGAAAAAAGGGAGTGGTGACTTTGGGAAAGATCCTACCCAGCTGTTTCCAACATGGAAAAGGAATTAAAGAAAAGTTTAGAGCAAAAAAAAAAAAAAAAAAAAAAAAAAAAAAAAAAAAAAAAAAAAAAAAAAAAAAAAAAAAACTCCTCTCCTGGAATACTTGAGCTCCATATTGGGCGACAGTTGTAGTTGTCCAGACCTTCAGGACAGCAACCTAGAGTAAGAAGCCAGGGAGGAGAATGGGGACAAGAGATGCTAGAGAATGAGGAAAAGACAGAATTCTGATCAAGTGGCCAATTTTATTTTTTCCAGGCTAGCTTATATAGTCAGTAGTATGGGGTAAATGGGAGGGGGAGAAAAGGCCAAGAGCCAGGTATTAATTTAAGCAAGATATTAGAAAACTATAGAAAGAGGATGTTGGCAGGGCAAAATGTTTATGGCTGATAAGGAGAGGGAGGGTTACCTAGGTGAGTGGTGGGAAGAAGGAGGTTGCTTAGGTAAGTGGTGGGATGTGGGAGGCTTGCTTAGGTAAATGGGCTTGTGGTTGGTACAAAGGATTGACGTCTAGATAATGTTGTTCCTTCTGAGTGCACATGCTTCTAGAAGCCATTTATAATCAAAAGACAGTTCTATAACCATGTTGCTTGCCAAGTTTGGCCAAAAGGTCCATGGCAAGCTGTACGGCTTCCAACAAAGGAGCATAATACAAAATTGGTACATGAGTTAGCTTGTGGGAGCTCATTCCTACAGGTAAGATGCCATGCTTAGCCTTAATACATGTGAGAAGGGCCTGGCCCTGTCCTAACCTAGTGTGTCAGACTATGGTGACTCCTCAAGGGAGCCTTACCCATGAGGATTAGACTGGGGGTGGGCTGTGGGAGAGTAAGAAAGGGGACAGGAGGAAAGAGAGGGTGGGAGGATGTGTGGGAGGGAGAAGTGTGGTTGGAATGTAAAATGAAATTAAAAAATAAAAATAGCATTTTTTAATTAAAAAAAAAGTTATGGAATATATGTCCCCTTAGGCTGAGTTTTATTTACTTTTCATTATGTACTTCTTGGCCATTTGTGAGTTGCTGTATTAATCATACTCTACTACAATTAGAAGCTTCTCAGATGAGGAATGGGGGACACATTGATCTATGGGTAGAATGATAAACCATTAGTCAGTTTAATAGTATGAACATTTAGGAACATAATAACATCAGGTTCTTTCTCATGCTCCCTGACCTCTCTAGGCATAGGTTCTTAGCCCAGAAATGGTGCAGGTACAGGTTTAATATAATGGAGCAGAGCTTAGATCCAACCAGAATGGAACTATTGTCTCAACATTTCTCTTTATGCCACTCATTATTGTAGCTCAAAGAGATTCCAACTAGATATGGTTGGCAATTACTTTATGTGATACGATATCTCTTTCTTCTTGCTTAAACCTAATGAAAACTTTATAAACGTGTGGTGATTTTAATCATATTATTTATGTGGTTTGGGTGCTCCAACATTAACTATGCTGAGTTACAGAAAAGAATATTATTAAATTAAACATTAATATTAAGAAAAATAATATACACAACTGAGTAGCTTCTATAAAGTATGCACAGTGATATCCTTATTACATGGATTTGTCACTTGTCAACCAAATCTTCACATTTAAGGAAACTCATGACAAGAACTTTAAGTTGACATCTTGGAGAAAAACATGCTTTAAATAACACTATCAAATTACTTTTAACAATACCCTGGAATCTGTCACCAAACACTGGGGATGCTATGTTATGTTTACTTTATTTATTTATTATCTATCTATCTATCTATCTATCTATCTATCTATCTATCTATCACCTATCTATCAATCTATCTACCTACCTGTCATCTATTTATCTATCATCTATTTATTTTGGAGCATGAAGAATTCAATAAATATGTCATTATTTTTAAGATTAACATTCTACTCATAAGGAATATAGACTACTAAGAATTCAAATAGCTTATCAAAGATCATGAAACTAATTTATATAGGGGTATGGTTATGGTTATGTTTAAGGTTACAGTTGTTTCAAATGAAAAAAAAGTTGGAATATAGAGTCTGCAAAGTTTCCCATAATAAAGCTAAACATTTCTATAATCTTTTAGTCATAATGGAACATGTAACAGAGCTGATACATCTTAAATTGTTTCAAAAATATTAAGGACTGCAATACAGGATGGTTTTATATACACCACAGCTTCACAAAGATGAAAAAAACTATTGGACAATATCATCATTTTCAGTATTTTCCAAATTCTTTTAACTTCTGAAAAGAGATTACAAGAGTTGTTTCATAGCTTCTCTGGATTCTAGTCCCATAATCCTTGGCTCAATATCTAATACCTCAATGTCTAATAATGTCTAATATAGGAGTGAATACATACTCTGTCTTTCTGTGATTGGGTTACATCACTTATGATGGTTTCTTCTACTTTCAACATTTGTCTACAAATTTAAGGATTTTTTTCCCACTGAGTAGTACTCCATTGTTTAACTGTACCACATTTTTAAAATCCATTTTTCAGTTTTTCACAACTAGGTTGCTTCCAGGTTCTAGCTATTATAAATAATGGGTATTACAAATAATGTTGTTATAAATAGAGTTGAACAGATGCCTTTGTTGTATAAATTTGCATCCTTGGGGTATATGTCTAAGAGTGAAATTGCTGGATCTTGAGGTAGACTGATTCCCATTTTCAGGAGAAACCTCCACACTGGTTTCCAAAGTGGCTGTAAGAGTTGGCACACCCAGCTGGGCCGTGGTGGAGCATGCCTTTAATCTCAGCACTCAGGAGGCAGAGGCAGGCAGTTCTCTGAGTTTGAGACCAGCCTGGTCTACAAGAGCTAGTTCCAGGACAGCCTCCAATGCCACAGAGAAACCCTGTCTCAAAAAACCAAAAAGAAAAAGAAAAAAAAAAGTTGGCACTCCCACCAGCAGTGGAGGAGTGTTCCCCTTTCTCCACATCCTCTCTAGCATAAACTGTCATTGGTGTTTTTGATTTTAGCCATTCTGACAGGAGTAAGATGGTATCTCAGAGCTGTTTTCGTATGCATTTCCCTGATGGCTAAGGATGTTGAACACTTTCTTGTGTGTCTTTCAAGCATTTTAGATCCCTATATTGAGACTTGTCTATTTAGTTCTATACCCCACTTTTTAGTTGGATTGTTTGGTGTTTTGGAGACTAGCTTCTTGAGTTCTTTGTATATTTTGGAGATCAGCCGTCAGTCAGACGGCTCAGACAAAAGCAGCAGCAGGTTCATACCCAACATTAAGCAGGAAGTAGCTAAGAAGCATTAGTTGAATTGCCCAGCTTGTGTCACTTGTGTGCATTGCCCCACACTCAAAGCACAAAAAGACAACCTCCAACTACTTGGAAATTGTTCTTAAGCTCTTATATATACAGATTCTTGTATGTAATATCTACCCTCTCTTTAAATAATTGTGGTGTTTTGTATGATCATATTATTTCTCAGTGTTCCAGTTTCCCCTGTCATCTGGTCACTAAATCTTTGAAGAAAAAAATCACACATTGTTACAAAGTAATTAGGTGATGAATTGTTTTCTAAACTCTAGTGATTCTTGTGTTAGAAGAACAATAGCACACAAAGTTTAGTCCAAGTGCTAATTCCTACAGCTCTTCAATATACTATTTCACTGTCATGAAAAGACAGTTCATGGATATTTTAATCATGAATTCTTAGAGGTGCAGTTAATCCTTGATTATCTGGATTGCCCAGTTTGATTCCAGGCACTATGAAACAGAACATCTCCTGACAGGCTTTCCTATCTGCAGTTGAAAGAAAATGAGCAGAGGATAAATTGTGCTGAATCCATGAAACTTGGAAAAGACTAGGTGTCAAGGGTTGTACATAGCCTCTAGAATTTTGAAAAGTCCAGGGATTGCAGTATTCACTGAAATCACAAGAAATTTAATCCAGCTAATACTTTGGCTTTATCCAAGTGTGGATCTCCTAAATCTCTTGACTTACAGAAGGCAAAATGTAAATTTGAATTTAAATATGCCACTAAATTTATAACAGTTTGTTATCACAGAAATAAAATTTCAATTTTACTGTTATGATGGTATTTTTCTATGTCAAATGTTTAAATGCAGGAGTTATTTTTAAATATTATATTTAAATTATACCACTATTTCAACTATCTATGAAATTTAAGCTATACAAAGTCTTTTTAACTTTTCCCCCTATGAATAGAGGTCAACTTGAGAGTTGTCATTAGTTACTGATGTTTTTTTCTGGGATTTGACAGGACAGTAATTTGTATTGGTTTTGTACATTGTCGAATCTGCCCTTCCAATCAATTGATCTACTCACTGTACCTCTTTTCTCCTAGCAGGTTAATGATATATTGACATTAGTTCATTTTTTTCAGATAACATATTAATATGTTAACCAAACTAAGAATGTGATACTTTGTATTTAAACATTATCATTTATTACCACTATCAGTGAGAAGGCCAAGTGTAATATACAGTGTGAGCCTAAAGAGTATAATTGAGCCCAAACAAGTGTGATTTCCCAGGAATCAGGAATCTAATGAGTCAAGATGAAAATTCAGAAATTGTGTGCTGTGCTATCCACATATAGTGCTGGTTTTGTTATTCCTAATAAGAATGATGATAGGCAAGAATAATCATCCCCTCAAGTACTACAATGACAGTACATGCAGTGGTATTTAGTCATAGTTGCTGAAAGCTGAATTTCACTAGACAATGAAACTCTAGAACCCAGGCAATGGTCACTTTCTCACAATCCATGTCTTCCTTACCAGAGAGGATATGGTGGAATTGTTATTTATACCTTTAATAGGATGATATCCTGCATTTGTATCATACCATATATAAAACATCTATGCCTTTTCTTAGGATTGTATACATTAAAGGGCTTTCTTACATTCTTTGATTAAATGACATGACTTTTATTTCTAGTCCATAATTGCCATCTTGGTGTCCTGACTGTCATCACACTCCCTGCATGTCTATACCAAATGTTTTCAGAGACTAGGTTAGCAGACTGGCTTTTTTCACCTGCTGTTAGATTTTTGTTTTTATTTTTATAAACATAATTTGATTACAAACTAACCCCCTTAGTTTTTTACTACAAAGTCCTCTAATTGACCTCTTTCCAGACTCCTTCCAATTCATGGCATCTTTTATCAACAATTGTTATTGTATGCATATTTGTATATGCATATACACATTTTTTTCTTAAATTTTGCCCCATTAGTCCATGTAATGTTATTTTCATGTATGTGCTTTTTAGTGCTGACCCTTTAGCAATGGATAGCCATTGTTGTCCTTTTCCATAGAGAAGGCCATTCTGCTGTTCCAAGCTTTCCTGTCTGTTAATGAGATCCTAAGTATTCCATGCTAGTGAAGTTGTGGTTATCGAGAAAAATATATTTCCAGTAATTTACCTAACCACATCATTCCTAATAACAATCTAAAAACACCTGTCTTTATACCCAATGATAAGTGTAATCTTCACCACTTATCATAGAAACTTTTCTTTGTGAACATGGAAACAAGTCAGAAAAAATAAAGAAATAAAAAAAGAAAAGAAAACACCACAAATCAAAATGCTGAGTTGTGAATTCCAGTCCCAGTGGCTAAACAATTCTGCATGCAAGTCTCAGGAAACAATGGGCATTGCAGATTCAATGTCAGAAATATTGTAAGAACATTGCTATCATCCAGTTTGTCATGAGAGTTTTCTACTAGTAATATCTGAGTCTATATCAATAAAATTTAATCAACATAACTGCTCAAATGTGATCTAAACAAGAATGACATCAATAAACAAGCCAAACTAGATGGAAAAAGCCCATGATGACTGATAGCTATGAGCTTCTTCATATGACTTTCTTTTCGTAGTATGCTTGTAATTACCTCAAATGTCCATCTGTCATAGGTTATCTATTGTGCATATCTATTTTTTACTTGAAACAATGTCATATTTTTTCTAAATAAATCAATACATGGAAGCTAAAATGATTATTTGTGAGCTCCTGGAACCATGTTTGGAGTTATCATTAAATTTTCTATTTTCTTTTTTGCCTTTTCAAAAAGCAAAATTAACAACAACAACAAAAAAACAAGTTGCCATTTTTTCTTTGTATTGCATCATTCATTCTATGGTATAGACAGACATTGAAAAAAAAAACAATTAAAAACTTACACTCAGAAAAATATTCAGAAATATTCCTCAAATTTTATAAATAATAAAACTTTTAAATAATATATTTGATATAATACAAACTTGCTTATATTTAGTCACAAAATTAATCCATGGGTAATATCTATTAAGATTTATCACCAGCAAGTAATACTGTAGTCTTCAGTCTCATATCAATAACTTGAAATATTGTTTTTGACCCTGGCTGGCTCTGCTTTTCTTTTGCTGATTTATATATTCTTTCATTGAAAACAGAATTTTTCATGCAATATATTCTGATTACAGTTTTTGCTTCCCCAACTCATCAAAGATTCTGCTCATCTTCCCTTCCATCAGTATACCCACTCTGTTTCTAGTTAGAAAACAAACAGGTTCAAGATTAAAATAATAAAATAAGATAAAACAATGACAGACAAACAAGAATACTGCAAGACAAACAGAAGAGAAAAGCAGGATACCACAGTACTCACTCTGCCAATAGCCTTGTAGGGCAGCAGACATCAAGTAGTTGAATACCCAACACAAAAGATAAGACTTGATTGGATTTTTCACATACAAGTTCTTGTCTTTGCTTTCCATAGCAAGGCTTTCTAATTTGTAGACTTTAATAAATCAGTGAATTAACAAAAGTAAAAACTTAGTATTAATAACAAGGGTCACGGATCATCATATGCCAGAATTGAAAACTAAGTGAGATAAAATTTAAATGGGTATCACTTTTCATGTGTTTAGATATATAACAGATAAAATAGATTCAAATACTTTGTTTCTACTTTAAAATGGCAATAGAATAATGGCCATGTGGCACAGCACATTTATCTACTGAGTACCAAATGATTTCTATGTTATTTGTCATCAATAAAGAAACATGCTCATGCATGGGCACACACACACACACACACACACACACACACACACACACACACACACACACGCATGGATGCACACCTGCACACACTCATGGATGCTTAGAAATACTGAAAATTCAAAACCTATGCAGATAAAATTGCTTTTATATTCATGTCATCTCTTTGGATGTTTTTTGGATGGTTATTCTTGCTTTGATCACCCTGACATCATTGTTCATTGCAATGCAAATGAGAAATGGCATATCAAAAATAAAATTTTTGAAAAGATTGGAATGTAAAACCAATCCCTGAGGTTTGTCTCAATTTTCAAGCAATTACTTAGGTAAGGATCAAATTTAAGTCCTAACAAGTCTTAACTAAGAATTGTTTTCAGACTTCTTAAACAATGAATAGCAATAAATGTTTCTACACTGACACTGGGGTTGCTGGAAAATTAAGATTTCTGGAAGCATAATAATCTTTCTATATACATGATTTTTGTAAAGTCTTCAATTATATGCACAGTTTATAAGTTAACTGAATTAAATGTAGATATATGTTTCATTCCTTGTAACAGGTTTTAAAGCAATAATGACAAGAATGTAACTAATCTTTCTGGAAACATGAAAATGTGTCATTATATCAGACCCCTGAAATCAACTCTTAAAAAACACACATTAATGCAACAATTGTTTGTCAAACATATTCTGCATAAAATATTGTTGTGGTTTACATAATAGTATAAACACTCAGATTGTAAGCCAAATAATATGTAGGAAATATGATGACTTCAAAATATTTTATTTTGTGTTTAAACTGAATGAATTGAACTATTAAGACAATGGAAGCACTATAGGTTTAGTGGTAGAGTCATAATGGATGAAAATTGGAAAACAGAGTCAGTGCAGTATATATTATTTAATGGAGCCAGAGGAAAATTTGGCCTTAGATGACCTCTCTACATCTGATATGGACACATTTATACAGTTTTAGATAGGAATGATATAATTACTTACAAATGCACACTGATGTAATGAGAAAAAAACTTCCAGGAAAAAAATGCTAAGAATTCCAGTTAATTTGTACTTTAAAGGAATCACTGTAAGAACTATGTGAGAGTTTAAAGATTCTTAGGAGCAAACCTGTATGCCCCAAGGAGAGGGAATATTATTATGAGAAATGGTGTTTCTGTTGAAACAGCCTAAGTGACATGCTAATGAACATTAAAGTCTTCATTTGTAAAGATCAAAGAAATTTTCCCACTCCTGACATCCTTACCACAAACAAATAAACAAAGTATTGAGGAACAGCATATTTTACAATTGCTTTTGGTTCAGATATTCCTTGTTTTGAATAGTTAATCAAAATGAATACCTTCTCCTGGAATATGCTTTTTAATCTACCATAAGCTGTTTACTAGTTGATTTTCATCACTCATAGAAAGATCCTTAAACATGAGTAAAAACTTTCATAATTCTTCAATAAAATCATTTTTACAGGATATCATTTGAATGCCTATAAAGTGTCTAAGAATTCCAGAAGTAATCACTATAAAGACACGGAGTGGCCATGGTCAACCTCCAGCTCTCAATATAGACCCACAATTGGACAGCTGTATGGATAGGAAGATCAGACTGAGTGACAGTTCTTGCACATGGCTATTGTATGTGTCATTTGAAAACTTAGCATTAACTATCTCTGTTGCCTTACTTATTAAAGGAAGATATATAGTTGAGTATCTTCTCCAATGTTATTGGGATCACATGAATTTAAGTCAGATAATAATTAATAAACAAATATGACAAAATAATCATCAGTGAACCATTTTACATGTTTTTGTAATATATTCTAATGTTTAGAACATTCAAGTTTAACCCCCCTCCGAGAGGACATTACTTAAATGGTTTATAACAGTTCGTAACTTTTTTTATGAGACTAAAAAAGAGACCTTGAAGTTATATTGGTAGAGAAGTGGGAAAATATAGGAAGAGTTGGAGGAGGGGAAAGAATATGATCAAAATATATTATGTAAGAACAGCCAATAAAAGTAGTCTCCTTTCTAAGTGCTGTAAAACATAGTTAAATTAAATAAATATTGAATACTTCCAGGAACTATTTTAGTAACTGTTGTCAATGTTCAGAATGACAAAAAGATTACTTCCATTTTCTCTCTTGACTGAATAATGTATCATTTCATGAAATCATAAGGCAATGTAGGGTTTTTTTGTATCAAGAAAACACCATGGTATTCAGTAATACAGGATAGAGTAGTGATTGTTTTAATATCTACTAAGACTAATTTTCCAATCTTCTTTCATTGGAAACTTTTAAAGTGCCTTATTTGTATTCTTCTTTAAATGAGCAAGGGGAATATTTGAACCACAAAAGACTTACAGTATCTTGGATGCCAGTGGGAAATTAAATATTTCTAATAAAATATTGTAGTGTATTATCTTACATTTTGTGCAGTGTGATCTGTAATACAAATATTCTTTTATAGTTATTAGGAAAAATGTACTGAGAAACTCCTAAGGGTCAGCTGCAGGTAATGCAAAGTGAATGCAATGGCTTCAACAACAATTCTGAGACTAATCACAAGTTCTGGCAGAGAGAGCAGAATTTCCCATAACAATGAGAACATGCACAAATCAGATCTATAAATTAGAAAGTCTATGCAATCAGAAGCCCATGATATTCTAATCCTGACTACATCATTTCACTCAGTACAGTAATCACCAATCTATAGTTATTGAATCTTCTGACCCTTAAGTCATCTTCATTGTAAACAACAAAATTCTACTTCTCAATAGAAACAGTACTACATATTAAAAAAATTAAAATAGAAAACACTTATGTACAACATAGTTTGCTAATCATTTGATAGGCAAAGTGTTTTTACTGCTAATAATATTATACTATTAATGATAAGTCAGAAGGTAACTTTCTATATATTTTAAACTGAAATCAAGGACTTCAGACCTAGTTTCTTGGTAATGTTAATGTTTATTGGATAAATTCATTTATTTTTTTCTGCTTCAGCTAGCCTGAGGACATTAAATTTACAGAAATAACTTAATTTGCCTCACTTACTGCACTAGAAGGAAGAAGAGTGTAGACCTCATTTCTGAGATTCATATTTTACTTCATTGCTTTCTTCCCACTTACAATTGGTCTTTCTGTGCTCCACACAGTTATTTGCTTATGGTGTGTTTATCTATCATAAATATTGAGAAATTTATGAAAAATATTTGAGTTGTAAATTTAGACTTATTTTATCAATAAATAAATTATTACAATGTGTTTGAACTGATTAATTGGTTGTTGGTTTCTGTGTGTGTGTGTGTGTGTGTGCCTATGATTATATGCTTTTATTCCTTCTATCCTTTTTCAGTTGAAAAAGCCTATAGTGTTGAAATTATATATACCACTCACTTTTTAGAGCACAACAAAAACAATATTTAATATAAATAAACCATCAAATAAAATGTACTGCATGTTGTTTTTGTTGATATTATTAATAATTATGGTAACTGTAGTGCTAATTGTAATTAACATGTAATTCATTTGAACACTACTTTGATAATATGATGGAAAAAGTAAATTTAATCTTCAAAATTTAATTATTTAACATAACACTAAATGCTCTTGATCTTATAATGAAAGAACATTTATTTATTCAACTCCAATATAAAATCATTTAATGAGACACAAATGAATAAATTAGGTTATTTATTTATTATTTTTAAAAATGGGCTAGTGACATTTATTTTCACTTCCTGGAGTATACTCCATATCAGCTGTATAAGACTTTAATGATTGAGAGTGTAAAACTCTTTAAAATTCAAAAAAGTAATCTTAGTTAATTAAAGAGTGGATTATCTTTTTTCAGTATTCTTGAAAAATATACATCATCGAATATTTTTTATGTTACATATTGGATTGAAATAAAAGGTTAGAAGAGTGAATGTTTTCTTTATTAACATTATTTTAATAACTTTGAATTCATGATTTAAAATATTTCCACTTTGAATTTTATATAATTATTTTTTATGTTAGAGGATAAAAATTTTAAATGACAGCATATATTTCTGAATTATGTTTTCAATTTTTATTGAGATTTCAGTTTTCTGAAGTGCTATGATGAACTGCTGCTTTACACAGCCACTAATAGTCTGCTGTTTCCACAGCTCCATACACACTTCCTTACGTAGAACAGGAAAAGTGCAAATCACATCTCTAAGTTCACTCCATTATTGGTAAGACAAAACTCCAATAACAGTCCATATTCAGTTATTTGTATTTATACAACCTTAAGATAAAGTGAAATGTTAAGATATCTTAGCTACCATAAATGCCTACTTGCAGCCTGAATTAAAAAGTATAACCTACATTACCCTATTGAGTGAAACAATCACACTAACCATATAATTTCTGAAATAGTATGATTTTCATACATATATAAATTTACCCTGTTGATGGTCATGTAGATTATTCTTGCATGGTATCATCAATGAAAGTTTCTTTCAATTATAATGTTATACATTACTTTCTTAGAGTTATTCTAGTGTAACTGATGTCTTTACAGTAAAACACACTTTATGAAGAAATGAGGTATTGCAGTTCCTAATTAGCTCATGCTACATTATGAATGTATATATCACAAGCACCGTCTATTTTCAATTCTATACCACATTCAAAAATTTATTAAAATTGATTACTTAGGTTTCATGTACTACCTCATTTCCTATCTCTTTATGTTTTGTTCTTTTAAAGATAGTAACCTTTTGAAAACACACAAATACATACTCATGTATTGAATTTTTAAGCCTATACTTTATATATGAAATATGGATTCAGCAGTGTTTTCAAGTTAAAGTGACCTTGGCAAGCCATTAACTCCTCAGAGCTCAATTTTCTTATTTCCAAGATATGATAACAATACCTACCTCTATATCCAATGAATAGAATGAAAATAAAGATAAGGCAAATTCTCCCAGGGTCTAAAATATCACCCAATAGTAAATGAAACATCTTATATAAACTGAATTAACTGTTTCCAACCACTATGTTTAAGTAACTAGAAAAAACATCAAAGAATATTAAGGCAGAGAAAGAAAAAATGCACCAAAATATTAGTTAATTCAGTCCTTTAGTTTGGGGAAGCCAAAGTCCACTTTCAATATGATAAACATAAAATTGGGAAGAAAAAGAAACTAGCAGTACAAAATATTATTGATAAGTGCTATTTCTCTGTGGTCATATTTATTATATTTTAATCTCGTAATAACCTGGCAGGTCCTAAATGACATCTTGCATATGTGGCAAGTGCCAACCCAAGTGCTCCCTTACAGAATCTTTAATTCTTTCTTGACTATCATGTGGCTATCTGGTAGTATTCTTCTTTGTGTAAGTGATATATCAAATTTTGTCTCAAGAATGTGCTCTTCTTATGGTTACTTCTCGGCTGATAAGTGAGCAAGGCAGTGGAAATTAATCACATTCTCTGATTAGCAATGCCATCAACTAACAACTGTCATCCTAATGGAGCGTCTCTTCTCACACAGAAACAAGGTTGTCTATGGAGACTTACTGCGGTTGTCAATCCTCCCAGATCCCTTTATGAAGTAACCTGTCTCATTCTTATCTTTTGCTTGCCTTACAATTGTTATTCTCAAGAATGAGTTGTTTCCCTAAATACACAGTTCTATCTATATTATTGACAACTGGAATGAAATAAATATTGAATAAATACTAATAGTAGAAGGCATTTACTTATTTCCATAGGCAGGGAGATAATATATTTAAAGCATTCAATTTTATATGTGAAGTCTCCTTGGGAATCCAGATTATGTTGATTCATGTAGACTCATACATTAATCATCTAAGAATTAGACAAAAATGATTCATGCAGGGTTCCACCCTTCTCATTTATAGATAATTGATTCAATAATCTACCCTCTACTTCATCTAAGTTATTTGTCTACTGAAGGCCAGAGGCTGTACAGAATGATAAAATTAATATTAGCCAACTTGTCATTTTTATCAAAATGATGTTTCATTGATTATTTAAATTTTGTACATAGTCGTGAATTAAATTTGATTTTTATGTTTATAATTAAGTGAAATGGATCAAGATGCATATGTTACAATATGCTTCTTCACCATGTAGAAAATGTAGAAATTTATATAAATGTATGGGAAACAGTATCTTTAATTATACATATACATTGAACTATGTATTATTTTATCATATTAAATAGCAGTGGCATGTATCAATGTTGTCATTTGAATCACACTGTAGGTTGATTAGTTATTTTCCATTTATTATATTGGTAAAAATAAAAAAAACATTTAGAAAATACTTGGATTAATTGGAAATATGATAAAACATTAATCTCTAGCTGTGGTTATGAGGTTGATCCTTGTGACTATCCATTTTATTCCAAATTAAGTGCAAATAGTTAATAGTGATACTAGATTCTCAGTAACTATTTTCTGTTTATGTAAAACCTGAATTATTAATTTGCCTCTCTAACTGAGAAACCCAGGCTTCTCAGCTAAAATTCTTGTGACTCTTGCTTCTGTTCCTTGATTATTATCATTGTTATTGTCAACATTATTATTTATTGCTTTTTCAAACTTTTTTGAAAGTAGATTCTTTTCCTATATAATGTTGCTTTCACCTTCCTCTACTTCTCTCATTTCCACTCAACCTCTCTTCCCATCTAGATCTATTCCATTACTGTCTGTCATTAGAAAAGACCAGGCATCTAAAGAGGTAACAAGAAAACATAACAAAATAAAATACAATCTAACAGAACCTATCACAATGAAGTAGGACAATAAAAATAGAAGGAAAAGAGAATAAGAGCAGCCACAATATGTAGAGAATCACTCCCATCCATGTACTAACCAGTCCAGACCCTGATTAGCTTCTGAAATCAAACATGATCAGTAGCATTTAGGATGGATTGAAATTCACAGGCAAATGGATGGAACTAGAATAAACCATTCTGAGTGAGGGAAACCAGTCACAAAAAGATAAAAATGTTATATACTTACTCATTTATGGATTTTAGACATAGAGCAAAAGATTACCAGGCTATAATTCTCTTCGACAGAGATACTAGGAAACAAGGAAAAAAACCTGGGAGAGACATAGTCCACTGGAGAAGGGGAAAGAGAAAAGATCTCCTGAGTTAATTGGGAGCATGGTAGGAGGAAAGAGCAAGTTAGGAGAAACAAAATTGGAGATGAGGGGGAGAGGAGGACATGAGGGAGCAGGAAGTTTGAGTCAGGAGAAGAATAGAGGAGAGCAAAAAAGAGATACCATTATAGAGGGAGACATTATAGGTTTAAAGAGAAATCTGTCAGTAGGGAAACGTCCAGAGATCTACAAGTTTGACACCAAATAACAATCTAAGCAATAGTGGAGAGGCTACTTTAAGTGCCCTTCTCCAATAATGAGATTGATGACTACCATATGCCATGCTAGAGCCTTCATCCATTAGTTGATGGAAGCAAAAGCATACTCCCACAGGTAAACACTGTGATGAACTCCTGAAATCCAATTGCAGAGAGGGAGGAGTGATGAGCAAAGGGGTCAAGACCAGTATGGATAAACCCACAGAAACAGCTGACTTGAATAAGGGGGCAATTATGAACCCCAGACTGATAGCTTGGAAACCAGCATTGGACTGTTCCAGATCCTCTGAACCTGGGTCTCAGTTAGGACACCTGGGCAATCTATGGGGCCTCTTGTAGTGGATCAGTATTTATCCCTAGTATGTGAATGGACTGTGGGAGCACTCTCCACATAGAAAGATATTCTCTCAGTCTAGACAAATGGGGGCCGAGCCTAGTACCTGCTCCAAATGATATGACAGACTTTGAAGATCTTCCATGGAAGGCCTCATCTCCCTGGGAAGCAGAAAAGGGTTGTGATATGGGGGTTCAGTGGGGTTCAGGGGAATGTTGGAGGGAGAGGGAACTTTGATTGACATGTAAACCAAGATTTTTTTGTTATTTAAATAAAAAATTGAGACCCACTCATTCACACATTCAAAAATCTTTTCAAATCACTAAATAGGAAGCCATAGTGGCAAGAGGCCCTAGTCCAGACACATTCAGGGCATGTGTATGCCTCTTTGATCTCTGTGAGTTCATAAGAGACTCAATCATGTTGATTTAGAGGGTCATTTTAATGAGAATAATATAAACCCAGAGATTAATATTGGGATTCAAGGTGATGGTCAGATAAGCAAAGCAGACAAGCCAGTAGCTCTTACCTCTATACAGCCTGAAGCAATTCTTGCCTGTAGGTGGCTGGAGACTAATTGTTCAAATGTGGCCGGAGAACAAAATGCCCCAGATTGAATGTCTGATCCTATTTTATATACCTCAAGTCCTGGGATTGAAGGAATAGGATCCCAAGTGCTGAGCTGCTTCCCTTTAGGAATGAATCAATTTCATGTATTTCAGTGTGGACTGAACTAACAGAGATCTATCCTCTTGTCGCTTGAGACCTGGAATTAAAGGTGTGTGCCACCACAACCTGTCGATATCATTAGTTTGTATCTCTGCTGGGATTAAAGATGTGTGTCATTGCTGCCTGGCTATATGGCTTGTGGGTAGCTTTACATTCTTAAAGCTTTAATAAATCATAAGTAATTTATCACTCAAACAAGCTTTAATAACTCATAAATAATATATCACTACAGGTCTTGTTTACTTGGTGTCCTCCATTTGCTTGAAGTTTATAGTCCTCTACTTCTAGATGATAGCATGAGCTCTGTGGGGACGAACTTGATGGAGATATCCCATTCAGGGCTGAGGATTCCAAGATCCCACACTCTCTGCTTAATGTTTGGCTGTGGATCTCTTTATTTGTTAACAACTGCTTCAAGGGAAAACTTCCTTGTTGATAGTTGAACAAAACACTGACCTGTGAATATAGAGGAATGTATTAGGAGTAACATTATTGCTAAATATTTTATAGGCCAGACATATTAATTTTGTCCCAAGTCACTGAACTAACTATTCTCTGGTTCAAGGTCACACAAACTTTATCAGGTATGCATTCCATTTCATGGCATAGGCCTTGATTTAAATCAGTTATTGATTGGTTCATTACTCACACCAATTCTGACCCAATGTTGCACTACCATACCTTGGAGGCAGCATACCACTCTACATGGAAGGTTTTGTGTTTTTCTAGGTGTTTAGATTTCTTTTTTAATAGAATGTAGATTAAGTTCCTCTGCTAAAAACATTAGACTGCATGTGTGAAGGCTCTACGTTGACACCAGATAGTCTTGTCTATGTTCAATGTGTTGTATAGGTGTTGTCTTCTACAATGGGCCCTGGCAGTTTGAAGAAATGTTGTGAGATGTCCTTCTGTATTCTGTGAATGTGTGTTTCTTTTATGGGTTGATAAATATGAATGCTTTGGCTTATGGCAGGGAAGAATATAGCTAGGCAGTAAATGTAAGCAGAGATACAGGGTGAAAGAAGGAATTATGGACAGATGCCAGACAGGAACCAAGAAGTAAGACATGTAGAAACTGATTTAACACCACAACCAAGTGGCAATACATTGATTAATAGAAATAGGTTAATTTAAATTGTAAGAGCTTGCTTATAACAAGCCCTAACCATTGTACAAACTCTTTTAATAAATAATACATCTCAGAATGATTACTTTATAGGTGGCTGTGGGAATGGGCAGAATAAAAATGCTTCCAGCTACAAGGAATGATAGCATTAATTTTCACAGTGGTTGTGAAAGTTTGCAATCCCACAAGCAATGGATAAGTGTTCCCCTTATCCAGACTCAGCATCATGAGATACCACTTTTTATTGAACTTAGCCTTTGTAACAGATAAAAGATGGAATACGGATTTTTTCTTTTATTTTATCTATCCTTAAATTTGTTTTCCAAGACAGTGTTCTTGGTCTAGTACTGGGATTCATTTTGTAGACCAGACTGCCTTTGAATTCTGAGATACATGTGCCTCTACCTCCCTGCTGTGTTTAAAGGTTTGTGTTACTATGCCTGGCTAGCATGATCATATGACAAAGAAATTTTGAATTGCATTTCCCTAGTGGCTAAGAATATTGAACATTGTGTTCAATGTATATCAAACATCTGGATTTCCTCTTTTGAGAATTTTCTGCTCCAATCTATAATGCATCTTTAAGCTAAAATATTTGGCTTGTTGATATCTAGCTTGAATCAATAGATACAGATATAGATAGATATTAGATGTATAGTTGGTAAAAAAAAAAACTTTACTCATGGTGGCTGAAGAAGACACTGATCTATGAGCAAAGGAGAATATCAATAGTAGTCATTTTTATCACTAAATAAAAAATATTTTTAAAACCACTAGTATTTGCTTTTACCCTAGGTCTCTGGGCTATCCAGCCTCTGGTTCTTGATCCCCCAAGCATTGTGAGATATGGATTCCATTTCCTGAAATGTGTTTTAAGTAAACTCAGACATTTGTTGATTTCTCCCATAAGTGTTATGTTCCCCTTTTCCTAGCACATTTTGCAGGAAGGACATCATTGTAGATCATAGTGTTTGTTTCTGAGTTATTGTTTACTTTTCTATTTCTGTAGCCTGTTTGACCAATAGGAAAAATACAGAGACAAGCAGCTATTCATTACACACATAGAGAAAGGAAGACATTGGAATACAAAGCTATGAATGTGATGTCTCCATAAAATTCTTCCCCCCAGAACTACAGGAATTGCCTGGGATAAGAAGCAAAAAGATTCTAAGAGCCAGGGGAGATGGAGGACAGCAAGAGAACAATCAAATATGTAAACTCTTAACCAAATAATGGAAGCTTATATGAAATCATAGAGATTGAAACAGCAAGAGCATTGATTGCACATTTCACCTTCATGTCCTCTCTGTATATATTACAGCTTTCAGTTTATAATATTTTAGGACTCTTGAGTATGTGAAAAATAGGTCTCTTACTCTTTTGACTGCTTTGGCTCTTTTCTTTCTATTTCTGTGCCTTGCTCGACTTCCATTGGATCCTTGCTCGATTCCATCCATCCATTGGATGGATTCTCTTTTATCTTATTTGCTTTATTTTATTGTTATCTCTTGGAATAGACTTCTTTTCAAGTTAGAAGCAGAAAGGTTGTGGATCTGAATCAGAGAGGGACAGTGAGGAATAGTGAATTGCAGAGTGAAGGAAAAGTGTAATAAGTATATGTTGTATGAGAAGAGAATCAATTTATAATAGAAGTGGCAAAAAAGAAACAAAGAGAGACAGAGAAAAGGAAGGAATGAAGGAAGGGAGGGAGGGAGGAAGGAAGGAAGGAAGGAAGGAAGGAAGGAAGGAAGGAAGGAAGGAAGGAAGGAAAGAAGGAAGGAAGTCATCAGTCTCATTATAGGGGAAGGACACTTAAGGTAGCCTCTCCACTATTGCTTAGATTCTTAGTTGGGGTCATCCTTGTGGATATATGGTTATTTCCTTAGTGCCAGATTTCTCTTTAAACCTATACTGGCTCCCTCTATTAAGGTATGTCTTTTCATGCTCTCCTCTATTCTTACCCCACCTCAATCTTCCTGATCCCTCATGTTCTTCTCCCCCTTCCTCTTCTCCCCTTCTGTTTCTCTTACCTTTCTTCTCCCAGTTACCCCAATATGTTCAGGTGCTCTTTCAATTTCCCCTTTTCTGGGGGCACATGTATGTCTCTTTTAGGGTCCTCCTTGTTTATGAGAATCTCTGGAGGTGTGCATTGTAGGCTGGTAATCCTTTACTCTATGTCTAAAATCCATATACGAGTGAGTAAATATCATGTTTGTCTTTCTGTGACTGGGTTACCTGACTCAGGATGGTTTCTTCAATTTCCATTCATTTGCCTGCAAATTGCAAGATTTCACTTTTTTTTCACTAAGTAGTACTTTGTTGTGTAAATGTATCACATTTTCTCTATTCATTCTAAGGTTGATTTGCATCTATGTTGCTTCCAGATTCTTGCTATTACAAATAAAGCTGCTATGAACATAGTTGAACAGATGTCCTTGTATGAGTGTGTATCCTTTGGGTATATGCCTATGAGTGAAACTGTTGTATCTTGGGGTAGAATGCTTCCCATTTTCCTGAGAAACTGTCATACTTTACCTTAAATGCCATCCTAGTGCCTTCACCTAGTAGCTCATGGAAGCAGAAGCAGAGATCCACAGCTAAGCAGTAAGCTGAACTCCTGGAATCCATTTGTAGAGAGGGAGAAATAATGAGCAAAGGGCTCAAGAACATGTTGCAGAAACCCACAGAAACAGCTGACCTGAGCAAGTGGGAGCTCATGGATCCCAGCCAGAGACCTGGGGAACCAGCATAAGACCATGTCAGACCTCCTAGTTGGGTAGCATTTGGGAGGCCTGGGCAATCTATGGGGCCTCTTGCAGTGGAACCAATCTTTCCCTATTGCATGAATGGACTTTGGCAGCTCATTCCCCCATTGATGGATACTCTCTGCCTAGATATACGGGGCAGGTCCTAGGTCCTGCTGCAAATAATTTGACAGTCTTTTATGATTCTCATTGAAGGCCTCACTCTCACTGGGCAGTAGATAGGGTTGGGACAGGGTGTTGTTGGGGGCATGGGAGGACTGGAGAGTGAGGAACTAGGATTGATATGTAAAAGAAGACAGTTTCTAATTTAAATTAAGAATTATTTTAAAAAGACAGGAAGGAACAAAGAGAAAGAGCAAATAATTATTTCTAGAGAAACAAAAGACAGGAACAAATTGAATTTAAAAAATAAAGCTTGAGCAGAAGAAAAAGTAAACTTTTCTGATTCTGTAGGC